>NC_037357.1:19312213-19634845 GCF_002263795.3 Bos taurus | reverse complement strand
AATTGAAAACTTTAAAATCTGCATTTAGTCCAGGTTCGATGCACGATACTGGATGCTTGGGGCTGGTGCACTGGGTTGGACCCAGAGGGATGGTATGGGGAGGGAGGAGGGTTCAGGATGGAGAACGCATGTATACCCGTGGCAGATTCATTTTGATATATGGCAAAACCAATCCTGTAAAGTTAAAAAATAAAATTAAATTTAAAAAAATAATAAAATCTGCATTTAAATCTTCAAAGTGACCAGATCATTTTGTGATTGGTAGATCTGTTACTGTTTTAGTGAATATGAAATGGCTTTTCACGTCATACTATCTTACCTACACATAAAGGACCCTACCACTGTAAATTAGAGTTGACTATATTATAGCATGAAAATATAGCAGCTGGCTGGAGAAAGGAAATACGTTCTTTCTCTCTGGCCATAGTTTTCAAAATGCTGACAGGAACAAAGTATCAATGCAATGCCTTCTGAGATCACTTTCCCTGGAGTAGTTCATGGAAATTCAAGATTCACATTAATCATTATTTTATTCTTTAATCACTAAAATGTACAGGAAAAGCATGGTGGGCTGAGAACACATGACAGGTTTGTCTTCTTCCTTTTCAAATGCTGGCCTCTGGATTGAAATCTTAACTCATCTTTTCTACATCAGTCAACATTTTAACTTGAGGCAGCAGCATTTTTATGAATACTTAAAAAAAATCTTGAGAGTAATACAATGTACAATTTAGGGGGGAAAATCACCCCATCATTCCACTACCCTGACAGATCTCTTATTTTCCTTCTGTATTTCTTCCCCCTCTTTTTGTTTTTGTTCAGTCACTCAGTTGTGTCGAACTCTTTGTGACCCCATGGACTGTAGCACAACAGGCTTCCCTGTCCTTCACTATCTCCCAGAGTTTGCTCAAACTCGTGTCCATTGAGTCAATGATGCCATCCAACCATCTCATCCTCTGTCACCCCCTTCTCCTTATGTCCTCAATCTTTTTGTTACATGCATGCTAGTTCATGTTTAGTTGTAATCATAGTGAACATACAGTTCTGAATTCTGCTTCTTCAACTGACAATAAGAATGACTACAGTCTCTCTAGTCGTGGTTTTTTAAGACATCAAAATGGTCCAAATGGATATAACATGATTTATTTAACCATTTCCTCACTATTGGACATTTTAAAGTTGCTTCTAATATTTTTGCTACTATAAATAACAGTGTGAAAGAACATATTTGTGCTTTTTACAAATTTTGGACTGTTTTCCCATTCTACATTCTTAGAAACAAGGTATTAACTAAACCTATAGCTGCTTTTACATGTTGAGCAATAGCTTTCAACTAAATCTTTATTATATTTTAAGAGGGAAATATGACTATATCTCTCATTTTTTAGTAATGATATCCAATGGCCTAGAAATTCTACTTTCAAAAAATATCCTACAGAAATACTCTCAAGGATTCACAAAGATTTATATATAAATATATTCACTGCAGTGCTATTCACAATAATACGATATTAGAAAACACTAAATATTAATCAGCAAGGGAACTGCAGAGGTACATTGGTAGTGTATCCATACAATGGGATAAAGGAGGTATTAATGTAGTACAATGTCTAAGTGAAAGAAGAAAGTTACAGAAAAGTATGTACAGTGCTATGCCATTTTGTTTAAAAATTAATATTATTTATACATATGCTAATATCCTAATGGAAAAAATCTGGATGAAAACATTAATAAGTGGTTATTTCTGAGAGCTGAAATTTCAGGAATTTTCTACTAAGTCAGATACTTTAAATTTTTGTTAAAAACATGTATTAATTTATTATCATAAATGACAAAAGATAAAATACAAAAGAGCAGGTACTACCAATTTCAATGTCAACAACAATGTACAAGTGATGCAGTTTTAAAACGACATCAGGGTTTCTCAATCCCAGCATTACTAACATTCAGGGCCAGGTAATTATTTGTTGGGTAGTGGGTGCTGTCCTGTGTATTGAAGGATTATTTAACAGTACCCTTGGCTTCTACTCACTAGATGCCAACAGCAACATCCTCCTGTTCTTGATAACCAAAATGTCCCTAGACGTTGCCAAATATCCCCTGGTTGGGGGGTGGTAATGGTGCAAAACTGTCCCCAGTTAAGAATGACTATAGTAGACCATTACCAGCAGTAACTATTTTTCATTAACAATTTTGTTCTTGGTAACTGAATAGGTAAAAATGGCCACTAATTTCACATGTATATCTCTGGTGACTAGTAAAGCTAAACAGTTTCTGTCATGTTTGTCTACTCATACTTACATTTTATAAAATGTAAATGACCCTCAAAACATATTTTAAATTAGTATGAACTTAGGTCTCTAGGGTAATCATGGTATACCCGTTCAGAGGAATACTATTCAACGTAGACCATCTCTAGGTATACACAACCCTATCAGTACATAAGCTCTACCTCATACAGCAATGAGGGAATCAGTTTCACTCCACCTTCACCAGATTAAAGTATTGACATTAACAACAAAAAAAGTTACTGTCAATCTAACAGGTCAAAAAACAAATAAAAACAACTTCTAACATAAATTTCGAGAATGGATATCTTAACCTGTTAACTGCCTAAGAGAAGTCCTTCAGGAAGGGGTCCCCCTCTTTCCACAAGGCTGTTTCTACAGAATATACACGTTAGAAAATCACCAAACAGAAGTCAACACAAAGTAGACTATTCACATCTAGTGAAAGTTGCTCAGTCGTGTCCGACTCTTTGAGACCCCATGGACTATACAATCCATGAAATTCTCCAGGCCAGAACACTCGAGTGGGTAGCCATTCCCTTCTCTAGGGGATCTTCCCGACCCAGGAATCGAACCAGGGTCTCCTGCATTGCAGGCGGATTCTTTACCAGCTGAGCTATCTAATGTACTTTTAAAGGCAAACGAAAGATGATGAAAAATGTAATGCCAAGCACTTCAGTTAGGAACCTCCTACGAAAGTGAAAGTGTTAGTCGCTCACTTATGCTCGACTCTTTGAGACCCCATGGACTGCAGCCCACCAGGCTCCTCTGTCCATGGGATTTTCCAGGCAAGGATACTAGAGTGGTTTGCCATTTCCTTCTCCAGAGGATTTTCCCTACCCCGGGATCAAACCTCGGTCTCCTGCACTGCAGGCAGATGCTTTACCATCTGAGCCACCACAGTCGCAAAAAATTCTGGCAATAAATATGGTAGAGGGGGTAGAATTTATATGCACTACATTCACAAAAGAAGATCTGATCTTTCGCACATCTTCATGCACAACATTTAAGGAATTAGTGTTACATCTCAGAAAGGATAATTTTCCACTTTGCAGTTAGACAATGGGGTAAATCAAGTTGTGTAAACCAGAGTCAGTGACTGACTGCTCTTTTATGGTTAATGAAGTGGAAATTAAGGAGAGAAATAAAAGTAAGGAGGAAAGGTGAGAGAGTTTTACTTCTCTCTTGTAGAAAGTTCTGGTGTAGAGTAAAGGCAGTTGTCTATAGGGTTAGATATTTGCTTAGTAGGAGTGAGTTGGCAGGCCACAGCTCCTCAGAGGTTCACATCCACTCTTTCACCTGCAAATATCTTCTAGTAGCATATATAGTGATTTCTATACTTAGATTAAAATACTGCTCATTTTCATTGTTTTCAAAAAGTGTCCAGCTCTTTGTGACCCCATGGAGTCCATGGGGATTCTCCAGGCCAAAATACTGGAGTGGGTAGCCATTCCCTTCTCCAGGGAATCTTCCCAACCCATGGATCGAACCCAGCTCTCCCACATTGCAGGCAGATTCTTTACCAAAATTCTGTAAAACAATTATCCTTCAATTAAAAAAATAAATTTAAAAAGTATACTACTTAGCACTTCTAAAAATTAAGTTTCTGAAATGATTATGTTAAATAAGAGAAATATGAATTAAAGTATGAAGTATTTCTTAATCATCAAATTGGCAAAAATAGCAAAGTCTGCCATGTTGGTGAAGTTGTGAGGAAACAGGCACTCTCATAATTTGGTGGCTAAAATGCAAAACAGCTAATTGACAGGCATTTTAGCAATTTAACAAAATTACAAATGTATTTACCCTTTAACCCACTAATCTCACTTCTGAGAATTTATCCTACCAATAATCAATATACTAATGTACATATAAAACAGGCAAGTTCAAAGTTAATCACAGCAACATTATTTGAGATAGCAAAGAATTGTAAACCCTTTATGTTTCCAGCAATAGAAGACTGATTAAGTAAACTACAGTACAGTTCATAGTATTGTACACAGAATACTATGTGCCTGTAAATGAAGAATGAGAAACTCCTGGCTTTGATACAGAAAGATCTCCAGAATGTAGTTACGTGAGAGGAAGTCAGGTATAGAACATATACAGCATGCTACTTTTAAAATATGAAATGAGGCAAATTAAGAATATTTATTCATATACATGCTTGCATTTGAAGAAACACTAGGATACACAAGAAACTAATAAAAATGGTTACCTAAAGGGACTGAGGGGATAGGTGGATGAGGACAGGAGTGAGAATGTGACTTTTCAATGTATACCTTTCTATATAGTTTTGATTTTTGAACCATGTGAATATATAGCTATGCCAAAAAATTCAATTTGAAGAAAAAATGTCCATGTTAAAACAGAATGCAAAATTACATATACACTACAATCACAACTATGTAAAAATATTATGTATAGAAGAAAAGAAATTTTTAAAATGTCCTAGAATGCTTACAGTAATTGTCTTTAGGTGTCAGGGATACATGTCGCTTTTTCTTCCTTTTCTTCTGTGCATTTTTTAAAAAAAAATTATTCGAGTATAGCTGCTTCACAATGTTGTCTTATTTTCTGCTGCACAGCAAACTGCATCAGCCATGCATATACATATATTCCTTCCCCTCTTTTTTTGGTTTCTATGAATTTTCCATGTTATCTATAAGCATATATTTATTCACAGGGGAAAATGCTTCAGGTTTTCAAATGTTTCTATTCATAATCTACTCTACTCAATAAGTGACTTCTGGTTCTTAGAATCCTAATGTTCGACATAGAGAATAAAATAAGAAAAAAAAAAAACAACACACTTACGAAGAGAGCACTATGGCAACAGCATCATTGAGGACACTTTCACCAAAAAGAAGTGCATAGAGTTCAACATCAACTTGAAGCTCGTGGAATATGGCAAGAACAGTCACTAGCAAGTAGAAAGAGTCACAGGAATATTAAGACATTACAAATATAACATATTTCCCTCCACAGATGATCATACTAGTTATTTGGAAATTCCTTTCTTCATCTCAGAATTCAATCCTAACAAACATTCATACCATATTAAAGATTCAGTAATTTTATGTCAATATTTTTCTTTTCCCTAACTGTGTACCTGTAATATCTCCTTCCTTTTTCTAACAGTCAAAAATAACCTTGGAGGACTGAGTTGGCCTACATTCTTTATGCAAATGCTAATAATCTTGCCTTGTACATTTCTTTCCCATAAAAAATACATTCAGAATTTCTTACAGACCAGGTGATCATTAATCTTTGATAAAGAAGACTATTACAAAAAGCATTTCCTGCTGCAAACTTCATTTTTTCCTTGGAGCCTTATAACTCACTTCTATTTGACTTGTAAATTTCAAGCATACCAGCTTAGCAGAGACAGTGGGAAATGAAAACACGAGTTTGGTTTCCGGTTGGCATAAAATTTATGACCAGAATTACAGCTGCTATATTTAACTTAATAAGAGGACAACTATCAGGCTATTTCAGCTTGAGAGGGAAAAAAAAACAAAAACAAAAAAACCTTCTCTTAGAAAACCATTACATGAGAATTCTTAGAAAATCAGAGGAGACTGAAGTTGCATTGTAACTTTAATTGCTGAGTCACGTACAGCTCACTTGCTAGATAAACTCAAGCAAACATGAAAGATTATTACAACCAGAGTTGGGAGAACCTCTTCAAATGCCAACTAAAAAACAGGAAGCTTGTACTTTAAAAGATAAAGTGTCCACTGCAAAGCATTTCATCCAGAATATCCTGATATCAAAGCTAACCAAGAGAAGGCAAAAAGGAGGGCTGGAACAATGCTGTAAAATTTTAAAAAGAACCTATGGCTCCCCCTTCTATCAAGTGAACAACTGCAAAATAATAGAATTATTATAGGGGTAAATACCTATATAACTCAGAAGAAATATAACCATTCAGCTTTATATAAGCAAAACAGTTCTGCTTGAGCCATCCAGGCAATACTCCCACTAAAACAAAACCAGAAGTTTTAAGTAATGTAGGCCAGTCCAACTGACTGAGATTTCTCCTAGACTTTGAAAAGTTGAGGATTTTGCTTCCAGTAAGAGAATATGGAGAACAGAGACCACTAGCTTCCTGCAAAAACCATCCCATCTTCATACTGATAATGGGAATAGCTACAAACAACAAGGGGGCAGTCTCGACTGTCTTTAAGGAGGTGATTTGCTTTTCAGTTTTAAAAATGCCAGACTACAAAAATGCCTCTCTAAAATGTCCTCTGAGCTCTTAAAATCATTTCTTACAGAGTATAGAGCATATTTTCCCACATTCTATAATGCCCTGTGTTATCAGAGTTAACACAGGAATTCAGAGATAAACTTTGATTATGCTAGATGATAATTAAAGAAGATTATTAACTTACAAGGTCAAAGGGTAAAACGAAACAAACCTACCAAGAAAACAAAATCTAGTAAAAGAAAACTTGCGTCCTTAGTTCAAAAAATGCAATCTCTGCTCTTATCCCTACATCGTCAGCCTAAACATGCTCTAAATTCTTAATTTGAATGTAGCTGTGAAGATCACCAATATTATATCAGGAAAACTACAGTCTAACTCATCTAACTCAATACAACAAAATTCACTGTCACGTCATGATAATATCAAAACTACTCCATAATCAGAAAGCCAATTTTCTAAAAATAGCTCTTTAATATATATTACAACCCACCAATGGCCCCAAATCACACTTGTTTGTATAATGGCCTTCTAACAGTCATTTTAGAACAATTTTTCTTACTCTTAAATTCAGATTAGCTAAATGTCAACAGATTTTTAGGGATCTGTTTTCTAGAAGCTTGAAAGGAAATGTATCATCATTGCCCATTCTTAACTAATACAGTTTGTCTTCTATACCCTGTCACCTGGGATAGAGACCAACCTAAAATTCTTGAAGGAAATGCTTTACGGTCCTCATCTAAAAAGCATCAAATTGTGGACCAGTATTAGGACATATAATAAAGAGGAAAAAAATTGTGTGCTTAAGCCAAAAGGATCCATGAATTTTGTTTTTTCCTTCCACAACTGGAAAGTATAGCAAGATGGGGAATACCTAATACTGAATTCTACACCTCAAAGCAAGAAATACATGCATGTGTGTTGTTGGAAAAACACTGTACACCTTAAGTACTCAAGTTCCATATTCATGTAAAACATACCTGGATCAGTTGCTGATACGATGGCACCAAACAGCAGGCAATCTGTAAAGTAGAAATCTCCGGCAAGTTGTCCAGTTACTTTCATCAGTGTAACACAGCCATACATTATTGATCTGTTCAATAAACATATGTCTACTTTAGAAAAAACATCAACTGCGAAAGAAGTTAGAATACAATAAGAATAAGACGGGTCTACTATTAGTACTTTGTGACTAAACCCGCATTTACTGCATGTCATTTAAATATCGTAATGCCTTAGCCTTAAGGAAAATTCAAAGAACTTATTACCTATATGAATACATTTTACTACAAAAGTCCTTAGACACATTCAAGAATACAATATTGCAGAAGTCAAATATGCATTATTTTAAAATTATAATTTGAAGGCTAAAAGTGTTTTAAGCTTCAAATACTCACCCAATTACAAAACAAGAAATTGCAGTTCCAAGAAAAGCGTATGCTAGGATTGACCCAAGGTTTCGAAAGAAATGTCTCTGATAGGAAAAAAGTTTTACTGTGTTAGAATATTCACCAATTATTTTTAAAAGAAAAGGTTTCATATTCTAGTGTACTATACTAATATTAAATGCATTATCCATTAAAAGAAATAACTAAGAGAGACTTCGTACAGGCATTAAATTCAGCATCTCAAAAGGATCAGGAGAGGGAGAAGCGAGGGGTGAGCTGGCCATTTCTGAGCGGCAGCGATAGTAAAAGCCCGTGGAGTGTAAGGGTGTTCAAAGCATATGAAATACAAAAGCACTTACTCTTTTCAGGCTATATCCTGCATAAAATATGATAGGAGGAAGTAATATGTTGAAAAATACTTCTGGATCAAAAGTAACCTGTTAAAATAAAGAGTTCTTTTTAGATGAATTCGCTCAGAAGAATTTCTTATTACACTATGAAATGAGCAAAAAGAAAAAAGATTAATGTTAAACTGGTGAAAGCCAAGAACAGTACCATTGTGGTTACTGAAAAATATTTCATACAGGATAGCTGGTGTTCCACTTCTCAACCAAATGACAAGGAGATAGCATTGGAAACAATCAGTTTACATCCTATCTATGCAAAGTAGGTTAAAATGATAGTAACACTCCCTTCAAAATAAGAAGTATGAAACGTGTCTTTGCTTTAAATAAAAGAGGCCCAAACTGGTAACATAAAATTTGGGAGTACAGAATTATTGTTGGCAAGAGGAAAACAGAGTTCTTGCATAGGTAACATCTCTAAAGGTATATAGCATAATATAAAAAGTTTCTGTACAAATCAGATTTCTAGTCCTGACAGCCCATTTCTTTTACTATCTATTCCCTATAATAATATAGATGTCCCCTTCTGTTCATAAGGCTACAGTAGGATTTGACATGAACACAGAGCAGCTACACACATAGCCAAGCTAAAAGTTCATTTCCTAGAGCTTTTTAAGGAACTAGAAATTTTCCACAGGTAGAAAAAAGCTCTAGCTACAAAGTAAAATTTAAGTTTGTGTGTAATTTTGAAAAGCATTAAAGATGGTCAAAAACACAACCAAGTAGTTGTAAAAGCCAAGTCCTGTCAATGTAGAAAGCATATGTGGAGGCAATGGTCAAGGGTGGATGAAAACAGAGATATGAGGCCCTGAGACACGTCCAGGATGGGAACTATGAATGGGTCAGGAGAAAGCAGCTCCAGGAATGTCTGGGAGCCAGTAAGACTGAAACCAACCTACATCAAGTTTCATGCACACCATGGTACAGTACCTGATACTCAGGTTGAGGCCCTTATGAATCAAAGAAAGATTAAATTGTGCTCAGTATACAACACAAGGGCATCCCTCCTGGCTCAGTGGGTAAAGAATCCGCCTGCAACGCAGGAGACACAGGAGATGCCGGTTCAATCCCTGAGTTGGGAAGATCCCTGGAGGAGGAAATGGCAAACCCACTCCAGTATTCTTGCCTGAAAAATCCCATGGACAGAGGAGCCTGGCAGGCTACAGTCCTACTGGTTGCAAAGAGTCAGATGGGACTGAGTGACTAAGCACTCTACAACACAATCAAGGCAAGAAAGAATTCAAAAAAATATTCATGGAATATTTTAGGTATTATCATATAAATGCTATGTGCTAAAGTAACCATAAAACTCCAAGGGCCATAGGCAAATTGAAAGAAATATTTTATAAATTCTGCTTAACTCAATACCGGTTACCATTTATTACAACTGTAAAACATTACAGAGTGAAACAAAAAACAATTTACAGTACTTAGTTTCAATCAGAAAATCAAACTGTAGACATGACAATTTCCTTAGCACTGCATTACATTCATTCATTGAGGTTTTAATGCATTTGAAAATACTGATTATTCTAAATATCATTAAAAATTCATTATTTTTCTCCTGAATCACTTTTGCTGCTATTATATACTTTTTAAAAAAATCCAAAGGTTCTCTTTAATGAAGAACTTACCTTTCTAAGCATTTCATTATCTTGAACATTATTGAGTTCATGTGAACTAATCTCTCCTTTCAGCGTATACTCATAAAATTTTCCACTAACATTTACCAATAAGGTAGTTGGGCTTGACTGCGACTTCACAGCTCAGGGTCACGTTATTCACATCGCTTGGAACGTGAATGCCATATCGAAGCACAAGGCCCACCAAAAGACCTGGAAATAATAAAAGAATAATATAAGCTCTTCTTTTCATACAGAAACTACTTCTTGTGTACCCCACACATACCTCTGGATTAATAACAGAAAATCTTCTTATGATAGTTTCCTGTAGTTCAAAATACATTTTTATGCCAAATGCAGTTACATTTAAAGTCCTACTAAATTCACAAATCTAAGTGCCCAATTTAACTCCAAGTGACAGGAGGGGAAAATATCCCTGGGGGGTAACAACGCATATTGTATTCCTAGATTAAGATATAAATAAGTGATTAGGAAAGTAACAAAATGAGGAAATACCTTCAGATCATCTGTACACAGTACATGCTCCAAGGTGTCCCAACCTGACAGTATAATTATGTTAGAAATGTGTTTACCATCTCCATCTATTAATACCAATTCACAAGTCCTAACTTCTTGCTATTTTCTTTAAGTCATTCCTAAAGCACTGCTGCTGCTGCTGCTAAAGTCACTTTAGTCATGTCCGACTCTGTGCGACCCCATAGACGGCAGCCCACCAGGCTTTCCGTCCCTGGGATTCTCCAGGAAAGAACAATGGAGTGGGTTGCCATTTCCCTTCTCCAATGCATGAAAGTGAAAAGTGAAAGTGAAGTCGCTCAGTCGTGTCCGACTCTTAGGACCCCATGGACTGTAGCCCTACCAGGCTCCCTCCATCCATGGGATTTTCCAGGCAAGAGTACTGGAGTGGGGGTGCCATTGCTTCTCCTCCTAAAGCACACGGCTGGCCAAATACAACTTTTACAAACTGGAAGTTAATGTTTGTAGATTGAGTTCTTCTAATGCTAAAGGTTCAGATTTTAATTTTAAAATATGTTTCAAAATGAAAACATGGACAGAAGAAACTGACTTTGACACTATATCAATGTATTATTAGAATTTTACCTGGATCATCATATTGATATTCAGGTTATTCACAATGTTCTAAGTACTATAAACCTAGATTGATCAAAAATGTTTAAAAATGACTTTTATTGTGATATAACTCAAGTACCACAAAGTTTATCCTTTTAAAACTGTACAATTCAGTGGCTTCTAGTACATTCACAAAGTTGCTATACTGATCACTACTTTCCAATTCCAAAACATTTTCATTGCTCCAAAAAGAAACCCTAGACCTATTAGCAGTCACTCTCCATTTTCCCCCACCCCAACTGCCATCCCCCTGACAGCCACTAATCTACTTTTTCTCTAGATAAATCTGCCTATTCCAGATATTTCATATAAATGGAATCCTACAATATGTGACCTTTCATGTCTGGCTTCTTTTCCTTAAACAAATGTTTTCAGGGTTTATTCCATTGTTGGTAGCATATATCAGTGCTTTATTTCTTTTTTATGGTCAAATAATGCTTCCAGTGGTATAGATATACCTCAACTGCAAATTGAACTCAAACATCTGGAACTTTCCTTAACTCTGCTTTAATGGCATTTTTACCTTCCTGTCTCCGTCCACTCTAACTGGTCAGTCTTTCTTTTTAATATATGTGAATGGACTATTATGCTAAGTAGGCCCAACAGGGTTCACAACATGAAACAAGGTCCCTCCTTCAAGTAGCTCTCAGTCCACTTGGCAAAGGGAGTGGGACATTAGGAAAGTCTTTCCAGAGGTGTCATCTAAGCAAGTAACAAGTCAGAGAAAAATGGTTTCCCAGGGTATGAGGACTAGCGTACATATCCAGTCACGGAAGAGTGAGAAAACATAGCCCATTCAGGGAATCATAAATAGTTCAGGATGGGCTGGGATATCAAGTTGTCAAGAGTTGAGGTGTGAAAGACTGGCAGGAGCTGAATCACGAAAGACCTTGCATGTTTGGGGAAGGGAGTTTAGACTTTATCCTGAAAGCAAATGAAGCCATAGAAAGCCTATAAGCAGGGGCTTGACATCAGATTTCTATTTTAGCATGACTGGTCTAGACTACAGAGGTTCGGGAAGGTCAGATAAGAAGGCCACTGAGGTTATTCAGGCACTAAGAATGCAGGGCCTAATCTAAGACAGCAGAGATAGGGAGAGAGGGAGATTTTTTAGAAAGTATTATCTTGTAAAAGAATTTGGTGACTGAGCAGACTGGGAGCAAGGGAGATGAAAAACTAAGAGGAACCTAAAGTGACTTGGCAACTAGGTGGATAAGCTGGGCCAGTGAGTGAGGCAGGGGACAGATTTCTAGGGGAAATGTGCAGCTTCATTTTGGACATGTTGAGTTTGATGTACCTGTGATACATGCACAGTTGAGTATGTGGGATCTGGACCTCAAGGAAGGGGAGGGTCTGGACTGGCGATATACACTTGGCAGTCATAAGATGGTTGAAGTCAAGTGCAGAAGGGATTACCTAGGGAGCAAACAAAGTGAGAAGAGGACTATGGATATATGCCCAGAGTTTTATGCCAAAATTAAGGGGCTGGTAGAAGAGAAGAAGACGATGGAGTCTAAGAAAGAAAAGCCACAGGCATAGGAAGAACAGAGGAGGAAGTGATGAAAACTAGTAAATGCTGCAGCAAAGTCAAGGAAGACAAGCATTAAGAAGTGTCAATTGGGTTTGGCAACAAGGAGGTCACAGGTGACCTTGGTAAGAGCAATTTCAGTGAAGTAGTGGAGGCAGAAGCTAGGCCAGAGTGGGGAGTGATAAAGCAGAAATGGGGAGTGCCAGAGCAGTAGTTGGCCGGGAATGGAGGAGGAAGCAGCAGAGATGAAGGATCCTTCTCTTCAACTTATAGTCACATGTAATTTTCTTTTTTTAAATGAGCAACAATGAGAAACTGGTAACCAGTACAATGGCATCGACTCTAAAAAACATTTTAACAAAGATTCAGATATTTGAAACAACATGATGGACATTGAGGGCATTATGCTAAGTGAAATAAGTTGGACAGAGAAAGACAAATACTGTATTCTCTTTTATGTGGAATCTTAAAAAGAATAAAACAAAAAACAAGCTCAATAGATACAAGCTCTGGTGGTTGCCAGAGGCAGGTGGAAAGGGATGGGAGAAATGGGTAAAGGGGTATAAATTTATTTAAAATTTAATAAATAATAATTGAAAGATTTGATCTTGCTGTTTAGTCACTAAGTCGTGTCCAATTGTTTTGTGATCCCATAGACTGTAGCCCACCAGGCTCCTCTGTCCATGGGATTTCCCAGGCAAGAATACTGGAGTGGGTTGCCATTTCCTTCTCCAGGGGATCTTCCAACCCAGGGATCAAACCCATGTCTCCTGCACTGGAAGGCAGATTCTTTACCACTAAGCTACCAGGAAAAGATACACTTTGAAAATATTTCACCTCCAAAAAACAAAATTAAAAAGTGATGGCTGGATACTGTGTTTGATAAACATAATCTGGGAGAGAAAAGGTTATCACTCCACAGTCATCCTGTCTATATGATATGGAAATATCTCTTTTTTCTACTATCCCATAAGACCTCCTAATTAAGAGGCTAAGTAGTACTAAGTTGTCCCCTTACATTGATGTACAAAAATCACAGTTAAGCTATTACAAGCAGCAATAATATCAGCATAAATTCTTTCCTTATCCCCAAGCCTAACTATATAAGGAAGAGTACCCACAGGTTCTACTGCACCCCAATCCAATGCTGAAATGTCACTGTGTGTCCTGAGGAGGGCTCAGCACTTGGACAAATCTTATACCCTGGCAGTTAAAACACCAGCAAGGAGAATAATTACTTAGGTTGCAAAAAAATCAGATCTTCTTATTACAGCATCAGACAGCTGAAAAATTAGAATTTCTGTGAATAAGGTTGACAGATCAAGTTAACTTGGGCTCTGTGAAAGGTCAAATCCTAATCATGGAGTTAAGGCAGTTCTCAGTAAAGAGAAAGTACACAAAAGGAGTGCTTTGTTAAGGGGATAAGGCAGAAAATTCTCGCTTCCTACACAGAGGCACAAAAAATATTGATATCATGACATTTAAAATTACCACTGTCAGGCAACAAAGTGTACAACCACAAAGAGATATCTTTCACAAGAGACAAGTCCCTCCCTTCCTACACATTCCTGACCCTCTTGTGCTGGAGATCCTCCCAAGGACTGAGGACTCAGGCCCTCTGGACCCAAGGCCCAACCACTGTATGAGTCCCATAGTGGAAACTGGTTTTTTAATGGATTTCAGCACATCCTTCCAGCTTATCATACTAGAAGCCTCTGATAGTCAAAAATATGGAAGAAACTTAAGTATGGCCAAAATTGATAAAGATTTCTACAGGTTAAAAATATATGCATATTTGTATATGTGTGTGTATACATATATAATATTTATCTGCTTCTTGAAGAATGCTGTTAGATTCTGTCTTAAAAGTTAATCCAACTATTACGAATCTGTCACTATTTTCTCATCTATAAAATGGGGATAAATGACTTTCTCAACATTATTTGGCATTGACAAAACCAGAATTAAAATCTGCATTTTCTATTTCCAAAGTCTTTATAATTTTCTTATCACTTCCTGGCTTTCATGTCACTAACTTGTTCTCTGGTGGTTATGTCTCCATTCTCTCACAGGTTTCCCTCACAACTCACTTTAAAACCCCTGTAACTTTAAGTATTAACTCCCTTCATATCTGATCTTATGAAATTTAATATAACATAGTGAAGGAGAAAAAGCACAAGTTTGGAGGGCAGATAGAAGTATCAATTCTGGCTCCATCAAGTTCTAGTCTGTGATTCTACCGTAGATAATCTCTCATTGAACCTCAGTTTCCTCATACGTAGTGATGATAATACTAACATAGTTCGTTTTCATAAATAAGCTTTATCTCTTCGACATGAGGTAATATGTTTTAAGAGGCTAAGAGAATGGGGCTCTGAGGCTGACTGATTGAACTTCATCCTTACAAGTTATGTGACTTCAGGCAGGTCACTGAACCTCCCTGTGCCCCAATTTCCTCATCTGTAAAATGGGAAAGATAATAGTACCCATCTTACAGGGTCATTATGAGGTTTAAATGAGATATCTGGAGACCATCTAGCAGTGTCTAACGTTATAATGCTCAGTAAACACTTCCTATTCAGTCACTAGATTGTAAGTGCTTTGTGGGCAGGGAGGATGACTCATCTGTATTTTCCCATTATGTCTCATACATCAAAGACAATAAATATTTATTGATGAATCACATTAGTTAAACTTGGGACTCTGGATGCTGTAGTTTCAGGCATAATAAGTACTGCTTCCTTGCTTTTTGCTTTTTATACCATCTAAAAGCACACTGCAGTTTTCAGACTTACTAACGGTAACTCACTTTGAAGCTTCTTAAGCAAACTAGCCCAGGGAACAGAACACTTGGGTGCTTCAGCATTGTGTTTGTAACTAGGCTATATTATAATCTAGAAAGTGACCACGTTGGCAATTTAATCTCATTTTCTTTTTTTACCCTTGCTTCTCAAAAAGATAAAGGAGAGGCTTATTTTAAGTAGCATTTTTCCAGGATTTAGGTAGCTAAATCATCAGTGGACTGAATCTTGGTGATCTGGACATTCCCAGAGTAAGAAGTCTTTTCATCTGGAAGTAAAGCTAAAAACTAAAGGTCTTAAAGTACTATATTAACATAATAGCTATAATGGTACAAGTTGTAAGAAAAGGTAAATGGCAGATGGTAATTATGACTAGAAAATGTCCTAATTTTCATGGCACTGAAAGTACTTTGAGCCTCACCTATTCTCAAACTGGATTTGGGAGTTGGTCAGGAGCTGTTCATCCACAGCCCCCGATCACCCATACTGAGAAAATGGGACAGGCTAAAGAATGCAAGTCATGGCAAAATCAACCCGATTTGACACCCAGGTAAAATCTCTTTTACTTTATATTCCACAAGAGACACCCTTGTTTTTCTTCACACAACACCAACACTAAGGTACTCCATCACCTTTTATTAACTTAGAAACATCAGGGGAAGGAAATCAGTAATCCCACTTTTCTCCTCTTTAGCCCAAGAATTAGAGGAGGTTATGATATCAACTACCAAAAGAACAAATGTTGTTCAGGGCAATTCTAAGTTCTCTATTTGACTTTTGTAAAAAAATACTTAATGTCTGCCTCTTAACTTACAAGACTGAGTCCACACTTAAAAGAATCATCTCTGAGCTTAACCTGAGAAAAAATGCAGTTTATAACAGCAATAATAATGCAATTGAACTCTCATTTAATGAGCATTTACTTAGGGGTCAGATTACTGAGCTAAAAAACATTTCTTCCTCACAATAATGCTACTATCATTGTTTCCCACTTTATAGATGACAGTGGAAGAAAGGTGAACTTGCCCAGATCACAGAGCTATTTGGCACAGGCGAAATAGGAACCCAGGTCTGACTCTAAAACATGGGCTAGAAATCACGGTGGTGGTCTGTTTTTGTATGGTACAAGAGCTAAGAATGGCTTTTAAATTTTTAAAGGTTTACAAAAAAGAAAAAACAAAACAAAACAAACATTTTCACAACACAGAGATTGATGTGATCCACAAAGCTGACAATATTTACTCTGTGGCCCCTTTCAGAAACAATTTGCAGACCTGTGATCTAACCATCTTGAACCACTTTATCATACTCTATAGGAAAGAGGTTACAGTGATCGGTTCCTTATTTTAACACCATAATACTCATTTGGCATTTAATGGAATTTAAGATCCTTTATTTTCTTTATATGACTTGTCTACCCAAGAAAGATAAGTTCTTTTAAGGTAGGGATCATATATTTCTTTGTATTTTCTGTGCATAACATAGTAAGCTGAGTAGCAAAATGTTTGTTGAGGATAGTAAATAAATCACACACTGTTATACAGAGAAATTAAACAGAGATATACAGTTTATCTGACTAACTCAGCTTAAGGAGTGCTGCAAATAGAATACAAAAACATGAAATATGAAAACCACCACCCAATATGTCTAAAATCTAAGAATCTCAGGAAGCAGAGATATTTTGCACACAGGCTTAGAATTTTATTTACCTTACAAATGAAAAATAAGTCTGAGTTTCCTGCATTTTCCTGATACACACAGCTACCTTTCCTTGCTATGCTACCCTTGAGCTGCAACATTCCAGAAGTCTGTATTTACTGGAAAGGGATGGCGGGTGGGGGGGTGCGTGGAGAAACGTCTTTTTATGCCAAGGCTTCTCCCACCTATCTGCAAGTCTGAGACACAAAGCTCAACAAGCCTCATCAGTTTAAGCCTGTTTCAAATGCAGATAATCTTCACTCATGAACTGCACAGAAAGGAACTGTTTATCTGCCCTCTTCTCTTCAGCCATATATCCCTCCTGGTCATCCTAGATTAAGACAGCAATATGCATCTTTTCCTCTCATGAGTCCCAGCAGAGGCCAAAATGCCTCTGAGTCTGTGGTTTGATTTGCCCTTCTCCCCTTATGATCAAAAAATAAAGATAATAAGAAATCTCAAAAAGAAAGCACACTAAGACACAAGAACTGAAGCCATTTACTCACAATCTGTCAACAACCTTATGCCATCAAGCAAGTCACCCATCGCACTGCATATGCGTGGTGCTCCTAATTACTGTTTGGCGGAACTGTTCTGACCATCCTACAGTACAACACGCTGCCGGAAGATCTTTATCTCTTGTCCTTACCTCGGCACGGCCTGAATTAGAAGAGTCAACCATATGTATTCATATCAGATATCACAAGCCTAGTACAATACATCAAGGTGTCATCAAAATTGCCCTAAGCCGCCTTCGCTTCTTCCCGTTCAGGTTTTTCTCAGCCTCCAAAAGACAGGGCATAGCAAGAGCTGGGTGAATGGGGAAAGGTGGACTCTGGCTCCAAGGGAACGCCAGATGCTGAGCAGCAGAGATACTGCTGCAGCTTCAATGGACCTTAAACGAACTGACATCCCAGAGAAATGGATAGCTGGGCTGGCTTCCCCTCCCCCAGTCCTCAACCCAATCCGAGACACCGCACCCACTCCCTTCCATCCTCAGTCCTGGGTCCCGAGCTCGGTAGGCAGAGGCGGAGAGGAGGGGTGCGGAAGAAAAGGGAGGTGGGGTCGGAGGGAAAATGGTGTGGACCGGCAGAGGAAAGGGGGGAGCGAGGCCGAGAAAACGGGGGACGAAGCTTAGGAGGAAAAATGGGGTGAGGCAGAGAAACGAGGAGTGAAGCAGGAAAAAAAAAAGGGGGCGACGGAGAGAAACGGAGAATCCGGGAGAAAGGCGAGGCGGAAAATGGAAGCAATGGGAAGGGGAGCGGTACGTAGGCCGAGAGAGCCAAGAGAGGAGGTGAGGCAGCCGGCGGACAGAGAAAGGGGGAGCGCCGGGGCAGACACGGGGTTGAGACACTTGCCATAAATCATAGCCAGGCCGGTTTCGTGCAGGAAGCGGGCCCGGCGGTGCTTGAAGAGCCAGATCGTGAGAATGGTAGAGCGTGAGCAGCAGGAATGAAGATGAGCAAGGTTGGCGCTGTCCTGCCGGTGGCTCTCCTCAGCTTGCTTCTCTGACACGATTTCCTCGTCCATGGCTCTCGGCTTCTCCGCCAGCGCCGTCCGAAGCCCCATGGCCCAGCCAAAGACGCCCACTGCGAGAAGTAACCAGAGCGGCCGCGTAAGCCGGCGGGCCCGGGGGCCGCCGCCGTCGAACGCCGCGGCGGAGGGGCGCCCGCAGCCAGCCGCGTCGAGCCATGACTCCCCCCACGCCCGCCCCGCTCCTCACCCGCAGCCGCCCGCGGTCGGACCACTCCCCGAGGGCTCACGGGAAAGGGCGGGCCCCAGGGAAGCCGTCGGAGCGCGCGCCGCCGCCGCCGCCGCCGCCGCCGCTCTTTAAAGCGGACGCGCCACTCCCAGCTCGCTGGGCCCTATGACTTTGGCCTTCTGTCCCCCGCCACATCAGCTTCCCCCAGGCTCCGCTGCCAGGGAATGAAAGGCCGTCTAATCTAGTCCACCGCCTTCTGGAAGAGAAACCTGGGTTCAGCGTAATCAAAAGCAGTGGCAGATTGCGCTCAGTCTAGTTTTGATCCTATTCTTAAAAGGTCTCAGAGGAATGGATCTTTCATAACCCATCTCAACATTGTCCCCCCAGTGTCTTTAACAGGATAAGAAGTTGTCCTCTTGGGAAGGGCCTAAATCTCCATCTTTAATTTAAATTGATTCTCCTTGTTGTGTCCTCAAAGGGGGAAAAAATCAGCACTGTAATAGTTCATAAATATTGACTCAAAGGCAGGATTCTGCGTGTGTCTTATGCTCGGTTTTCTTTACACGTAAACACCCGATTGTAGTCATCTCTTACAGATAACTCCTCAATCTCGCAAAGATTCAGTCGGTTGTGCTTAAATTCCCTGTGCTCTAGTCTCCTCTCTCCCCAGGAAGAAATCTTTGTGATGTGATGTGTTTCTCTTTTCCTCTTGTCCTTTCCTCTGCCATCTTAAAGGAGATTTCCCCAGCTCAGAAGCCACCTTTAAACCGTATCTCATCTCTCTTCTTCAAGAGTATTTTCCCTGTTCTCAGCCTTTCAACCATGTACCCAAGATTTTCACAGTTCTCACCACTCTGAGAACAGTGGATTTCTATTTTCTCCCTTCCTCTCAGATCACTCATTAGTCTTTGTGGCTTTTTGTTCTCTCTAGACTTTCTCTAGATGTTCATTTCTAATTCTGCAGGAATGAACTCCAGTTCCAAGACCTGACCTGCACTCCTCAGGCCTCTACCTGTTGGATCGTGAACGTAATGCTGGTGAGACTCTTACCAATTGCAAATTAAGAATGCTTTTAAAAATTATTTATTTATTTAGATGTGCTGGGTCTTAGTTGTGGCATGTGGGATCTAGTTCCTGACCAGGGATTGAACCCAGGCCCCCTACATTGGAGTGTGGAGTCTTAGCCACTTGGATCACCAGGGAATCCCCTAGAAATGTTTTGAATGAGCTCATTTCACCCCTACCAACACATGTTCTTTCTATTTTTTTCATACTGTTGATACTAGCTATCCATCCAATCCTATCATACTGCCTAGAAGTCATGACTCTCAAACGTTTCATCTCATGGCCATATAACCTCTTTGCTAACACAACAACATCCAGGCAATCCCAGCTGCCCTGATGTGGATTTCACTCCATTAACCAGTTCATTAAGATGGTAAGCTTAAAAATAAAAGTTCTGGAATGGTGCTTATCTTGGAGTTCTGGCCCCGTTGGGTCAGAACTGTGCCAGTGACTATGAACCCCATTCTCTCCTCTTAGTACCTGGGTCTGCCCCTGTCTTCCCATTTCATGGCTGCCTGTCCCTATACCCTGCCTCCAGCCTAACCACACTGCCCTGTACACACAAGGCTGGGCTGTGTAGAGAACAAAAACCTAAGTGAGAATCATTCCAGGTCTCCACTGCCATCCCTCCCTCAGACCTATCTCTGTCACCCCAGAAGACTAGCACATGAGCATCTCAGCTTCTTCAGGCCTAACCCACCCAATCCAAGGCTGTTTTGCCCCAGCGCAAAACCATTTTTTATTCTCCTAGTGTTTGGAACTTAAGGGAAAAAAACAGTCACAGTCTGCTCTCCTGACTACAGTCAGCAAAATTCTCCAAGCTCCAGACTCTACCTCTGATTACATGGCCCCAGCAACTAGTGTCCTTCCCTACCCCTCTCCCTAGCAACGTCTTATAGCAGGGTTCCAGAAGGAGTCTTGAGAGGGCAATAACTCTTTCAGGCAGGCCACCCCTAGCAGGGGGAGCCCTTGGCTTCCCCTCAGAGTATATTCTCTCTCAACTCAACACTGCCTGGTGTGACTCTCGCCCTCCATTTTTCCTCTCACTGCTGCTCCCCCTGCCAATCCTTGCATGTGCCTTCTGGAATGCCCTCTATTAGGAACAAAGTACCCACGCTCTCAGTTGCTGCATGATGCCTGCTACATCTCCCCTTTTCCCCAGTCCCTGAGCCTCGCCCAGCACATCACATGCTCTGCAGCTGTTTCAAGTGGAGCCTGCTTATTTCCTCACCACTCCACACTTCTACACACACACCACACCCTCACCACTCCACAGTCCTGCACACACACACACACACACACACACACACACACACACATCACGCCCTGTATCAGGTTGCCTGAAGAGGAGCTGGCACTCCCACTCACTACCCATTGGTTTGCATTTCCAAGCTCCTAACTGCCCCACCCTGCCCTGAATGCTAACACCCTCTCCTTCCCTGGTCCTCAAACGATTTCCTGATCACTCTCACACATTCAGCAAGGACTTGGGTATCTGGTTCACAGCTTCCTCTCCCCTCCCTCCCCTCACCACCCCCAAGTCTAGGCTCCCTTAGCCCCGCCTTCGAAGCTCAAACAGGTCAGTCACCTGGAATTCGAGCCCTGCCTCCATTTTTATTAGGAAAATCAAGATCCTCAAAAATAGTCTTCACCGTCCTCACCCTGCAGTCAGTCTCTTTCAGTATGCCATCAGTGCCCATGCCTTCCTCCTCCTCTCCAGCCCCAGTGCAAGTGGTGTTCCCTCCTCCCTTATGAAGCATGCCTCAGTCCCACCCAGCATTCCACCACCCGCTTCCTGCCTCTTTCAGGGTCTACTACTCCAAGAATCATCTTCCTCCACCATCTTCAGTGGCTCAGTCTTCACCACCCTTTCTGTTCTCCAAAACCACTTTCAGGGACTTTTCAGTGGTTTTGGAGTTCAGTGGTTAAGACTCTGCCTTCTAACTCAGGGGGTGCAAGGTTCGATCCCTGGTGGAAAACTAAGGTCCCACATGCCAAGGGATGCAGCCAAAAATTAAACACACACACACACTTTCAGGTTTCTCTTCTAGGAAACAGCTTCCCCCACCCCCCATCCACACCCGCCTCTACTACTAGCACGTTTCTCTCCTCCCATTCAGATCGAGTTTCTCAAGAGTCCTCTACACTCCCATCCACTATCAGCCAGCCAAACTGGCCTGCCCCTGTTTTGCTATGACCTGCTGTGAAGCATGCTTTTGACATTTTTTAGTGGCTGAAAAAATCAAAAGAAGACTGTTTTCTGACACGTGAAATCCAGTGCAATTCATACTTCAGTGTCCACCAGTAAAAGTTTACTGGACACGGCCAAACACATTAGTCTACTGATTGTCTGCAGCAGCTTTGCAGACATAATACCAGCTTTGGTATTATTTCTGTTCTAGGGGTCAGGTACCATTGTGGGTGTGTGCTAAGTCACTTCAGTCATGTCTGGCTCTTTGTGACCCTATGGACAGTAGCCCGCCAGGCTCTTCTGTCCATGGGATTCTCTAGGCAAATATACTGGAGTGGGCTGCTATGGCCTCCTCCAGGGGATCTTCCCGACCCAGGGATTGAACCGGTGTCTTTTAAGTCTCCTGCATTGGCAGGCGGGTTCTTTACCCCTAGTGCCACCTGGGAAGCCCCTGTCTGTGACAGCTTTGGGACTACAAGGCAGTCCCAAATGGGTGGTTGAAAAACAGACAGTATATAGTCTGCAAAGCCTCCAGTATTTACCATTTGGTCCTTTACAGGAAATTTTGCTGACTTTTGCCTTGGCCACTGCCAATCATTATACTTTTATCAGAGGGATCTTTCTGAAGCACAAGTCTGATTACATATACCATGTGTCTGCGTGCTGTGTTGTTTCAGTCATGTCCACTCTTTGGAACACTGGACCATAGCCCGCCAGGCTCCTCTGTCCATGGGATTCTCCAGGCAAGAATACTGCAATCAGTTGCCATGCCTTCCTCCAGGGGATCTTCCCAACCCAGGGACCAAACCTGTGTCTCTTATGTCTCCTGCATTGGCAGGTGGGTTCTTTACCAATAGTGCCTCCTGGGAAGCCCTATATATACCACAGCCCTGCTCCAAACCCTCCACTGACCCCATGGCTTTCAGTTCTGGCTCCTTAGCTTGGCACACAAAGGTCCATACATCCTGACTCCAGACAGCTTCTTCACCATATATCCTGCCTTTCTCCCACAAATACACTGTGCTTCAGACTTTCTGAACTTGTTAGTTTCCTGAAAGCTTCATGTGCTCTCATGTGCCTCGCCACGTTCTCCCTCTGATTGAAGAGTCCTTCAACCCATTCCTCACCGAACTAACTTCTCATCTGACAAAACTCAGTTTAAAGGTCACCAAACATGGTACTGCCGACTAAAAAAATATGTACAATGTGAGGGTTGTGAGTTAAGGTTTGTTTGGGGCAATATGAGGACTGCAGTCCAGGAGACAGCACCTCAGATAGCGCTGAGAAACTGCTCCAAAGAGGTAGTGGGGACAGACAGTATATATGTGATTTTGGTAAAGGGAGACTACATGCAATCAAGCACATATTTTTTGTAAAAAAATTCTGCTGGTCTCATGAAGTTTCTACTAGTCATGAGAAACAATGGTCACCGTGAAGGATTTTAGTGCTTTTCTAGATATGAGGAGATACAAGAATTGGGCTCATAAAATTACCTCCTGAGAATATCTATCTGAGGACCTGTCCTGCCAGTTTTCCCAGAGCACAGAGTACCTCATTTCTGCTCTCCACCCTGAATTCCTTTGGGGGTATTGAAGGTCAGCAGCTGCAGCAGCACATGATTTAATCCTTGATAGAAAGTGAAAGAGAAGTCGCTCAGTCGTGTCTGACTCTTTGCAACCCCATGGACTGTAGCCTATCAGGTTCCTCCGTCCGTGGGATTTTCCAGGCAAGAGTACTGGAGTGGATTGCCATTTCCTTCTCCAGGCGATCTTCCCCAACCCAGGAATTGAATCCGGGTCTCCCACACTGCAGGCAGACACTATTACCGTCTGAGCCACCAGGAAAGCCTTGGTAGAGGTAGATGGCCAAGCACCCATGGCAAGTGCCAATTTGTAGTTGACAGTACATATATACTATGGAATATTACTCATCCATAAAAAGGAACAAATTTGAGTCAGTTCTAGTTAGGTAGATGAACATAGACTCTATCATACAGAGTGAAGCAAGCCAGAAAGGGAAAAAACAAATATTGTATTTTAACAATATATACGGAATCTACGGAGAAGGCAATGGCACCCCACTCCAGTACCCTTGCCTGGAAAATCCCATGGATGGAGGAGCCTGGAAGGCTGCAGTCCATGGGGTCGCTGAGGGTCGGACACAACTGAGCCAACTTCACTTTCCCTTTTCACTTTCATGCATTGGAGAAGGAAATGGCAACCCACTCCAGTGTTCTTGCCTGGAGAATCCCAGGGACGGGGGAGCCTGGTGGGCTGCTGTCTATGGGGTCGCACAGAGTCGGACATGACTGAAGTGACTTAGCAGCAGCAGCACACGGAATCTAGAAAAATAGTACTGATGAACCTATTTGTAGGGCAGGAATTAGAGATGCAGACATAGGGAACAGATTTGTGGCTACAATGGTGAAAGGAGTTAGTGTTGGTTGCTCAGTCACGTCTGACTCTTTGTAACCCCATGTATTGTAGCCCACCAGGCTCCTCTCATCATGGGATTCCCCAGGCAAGAATACTGGAGTGGGTTGCCATTTCCTCCTTCAGGGGATCTTCCTGACCCAGGGATCAAAACCAGAGCTTCTGCATTGCAGGCAGATTCTTTACAGTCTGAGCCACAGGGAAGCCCAAGGAGAGAGTGGGGCGGAATTGAGAGAGTAGCATTGAAACATATACACTACTGTGTGTAAAATAGATAGCCAGTGGGAAGTTGCTGTATAGCATGGGGAGCTCAACCCAGTGCTCTGTGACAACCTATAGGGGTGGAATGGAGGGAGAAGGTGGAGGGCAGTTCATGAGGGAGGGAACCTATGTAAACTCATGGCTGACTCTAAGGCAGAAATCAACACAACATTGTAATTATCCTCCAGTTAAAAAAAAAAAAAAAAAGGCCATCAAGCTTTCGACGATGCCCTCAGGCTGAGTTAGGGGCTCCTAAAGTAATGCTCAAAATTCTCCTAGCCAGGCTTCAGCAATACATGAACCGTGAACTTCCTGATGTTCAAGCTGGTTTTAGAAAAGGCAGAGGAACCAGAGATCAAATTGCCAACATCCGCTGGATCATGGAAAAAGCAAGAGAGTTCCAGAAAAACATCTATTTCTGCTTTATTGACTATGCCAAAGCCTCTGACTGTGTGGATCACAGTAACTGTGGAAAATTCTGAAAGAGATGGAATACCAGACCACCTGACCTGCCTCTTGAAGAAATCTGTATGCAGGTCAGG
Organism: Bos taurus; assembly: GCF_002263795.3. Taxonomy (NCBI): domain Eukaryota; kingdom Metazoa; phylum Chordata; class Mammalia; order Artiodactyla; family Bovidae; genus Bos; species Bos taurus. The sequence goes on along the minus strand of NC_037357.1, from coordinate 19,609,564 downwards.
AAGCAACAGTTAGAACTGGACATGGGAGCAACAGACTGGTTCCAAATAGGAAAAGGAGTACATCAAGGCTGTTATATTATCACCCTGCTTGTTTAACTTACATGCAGAGTACATCATGAGAAACGCTGGACTGGAAGAAACACAAGCTGGAATCAAGATTGCTGGGAGAAATATCAATAACCTCAGATATACAAGATGACACCACCCTTATGGCAGAAAGTGGAGAGGAACTAAAAAGCCTCTTGATGAAAGTGAAAGTGGAGAGTGAAAAAGTTGGCTTAAGTTCAACATTCAGAAAACGAAGATCATGGCATCTGCTCCCATCACTTCATGGGAAATAGATGGGGAAACAGTGGAAACAGTGGCAGACTTTACTTTTTTGGGCTCCAAAATCACTGCAGATGGTGACTGCAGCCATGAAATTAAAAGACGCTTACTCCTTGGAAGGAAAGTTATGACCAACCTAGATAGCATATTCAAAAGCAGAGACATTACTTTGCCAACAAAGGTCCGTCTGTCTAGTCAAGGCTATGGTTTTTCCAGTGGTCATGTATGGATGTGAGAGTTGGACTGTGAAGAAAGCTGAGCGCCGAAGAATTGATGCTTTTGAACTGTGGTGTTGGAGAAGACTCTTGAGAGTCCCTTGGACTGGAAGGAGATCCAACCAGTCCATTCTGAAGGAGATCAGTCCTGGGATTTCTTTGGAGGGAATGATGCTGAAGCTGAAACTCCAGTACTTTGACCACCTCATGTGACGAGTTGACTCATTGGAAAAGACTCTGATGCTGGGAGGGATTGGGGGCAGGAGGAGAAGGGGATGACAGAGGATGAGATGGCTGGATGGCATCACTGACTCAATGAATGTGAGTCTGAGTGAACTCCGGGAGTTGGTGATGGACAGGGAGGCCTGGCGTGCTGCGATTCATGGGGTCGCGAAGAGAGTTGCACATGACTGATCGACTGAACTGAACTGAACTGAACTATATGGTCTTTCAGAGTACCACCCCTTGCCTCCTGCAAATCTCTCTCTTAGCCCTCCTGAAATATTATGTTTGATTTACATGTTTCTCATACCATGTCATGAGTATCTTGAGGGCAGAAAGCAAGTATTACTTATTTCTTTACTGACAGCCACTAGCCCAACACCTAACCAAAATAGGTACTCAATTACAACATATGTGAGCATCAGTGTATGTCTGTTCTATTTCCTTGAGTACCAAGGAAATCTCCATGTTTGCAGATGACATTCAGTTCCCGTAAGTACCTAGATTCAGTTCAAGGACAAACTGAAAGAGGACTTTACGGTATTGGGTACATAGTAAATGCTCAGGAAGGACTTACTGATTGAAAAGTATACATAAGTTTAGTCTAGTGTTTGTGGCAGTCCTTGGTTCTTTGGAGATGCATAATAAACACTGATTTAATTAATTCACATGTTGATGGAAAGGCTGAAAAGCTAAGTTGAGGCCGTATTGTGGAAGGTCTTAACACCACATAAAAGTTTAACTCATCCACTCCCCTGCTCAAAACCTCACCAATATTAATTTGGCAGCAGATAGGGGAATAAACAAAATGGGCAACAGGGGAGACCAGTGAAAAGGTTGGAAAGGTAGTCTTGCTGAAAAGTAGTGAGGCCTTCATTTATAGGATGCAGTAGGAATGGAAATGGAAAGCTGAAAGAGAAATCCAGTGCCGAGGTATGATTACCCTGCTTTAGCAACCGATGGGGTGGGTGGATGCGGAGTGCTTAAAGAAGGATGGGAAGATGACACCGGGGTTTTGAACCTGGATGACTGGAAAGCACAGGACAGCTAATAGCATTAAAATGGGAGTCAGAAGGTAGAGCTCAGCTCTGGACAGGTTGGATTTAAGGCAGCAGTCTCCAACCTTTTTGGCACCAAGAACTGGTTTCATAGAAGACAATTTTTCCACAAACTTGGGGGTGGGGCATGGCAATGGTTGTTTCAGGATGAATCAAGAGCATTACATTTACTGTCCACTTTGTTTTTACTACTATTACATCAACTCCACCTCACACCATCAGGCATTAGATCTCGGAGGTTGAGGACTCCTGATTTAAGAGACTGGTGGGATTTCCAAGTGAAGTTATCAAAATGGGCAGTTAGAAACTTGGGTCTAGAATTCAGGAGTGAAGTTAGGACCAGTGGTAGATCTGGGAGCTATATGCACAATGTTGAAGCTATGGGAGTCATGTGTTCTTCAAAGAAGGTAAGGAAGAAAGCCAGTCCTGGGCCAGTAGTATCGAGAATGCTATATTCAAAGAGCAGAAGAAAGAATAGGTCACACATATTGATTAGGACTCAACATAATTATGCTGGAGTTTTCAGTTTATTTCCTAAACAAACCAGCCCAATGTGCTAAAAAAGCAAATAAGATTTTTGGTGTCATTTTCAGTGTCAAGGCTATGTGAAATGAATACTCATATTACCCTCAGCCAAGTAACCTAGGATACTTGGTACAGATGTAGTAATGAAACCCCACGAGAAATATTAGTGGATCTGGAAAAAGCCCAGAGAAGAGCAATTAAAATAATCAAAGGGGTGCAGCAACTGATGTTTTACAAAAGACTAAAAGGATAAAGAACCTCTTCAGTCTGGAAAAACAGCTAAGAAGAGTCAATAGCAGCATCAACAACAATCACAATGGCTAAAATTTACTGAGTGCTTCCTGTGTGTGAGATTATTTTATAAACAATTTGTAAGTATCATCTTGCTCAATCCTGACAACAATCTTATCAGGTAAGTACTATTATTATTCCCACTTTACAGATGAGGAAACAGAGGCACAGTGAAGTTAAGTAACTTGTCCAATCTGCCAGTATTTAAACCCAACCTGTTTCTGGGGGTGTGGCCCTAAACTCACCTCTTCCATAAGCACACCGAAATCACAACTATTTGTGTGGCAACTATTGATGAGAAAGACCAGAAGGCTAATAGAAAAGATCTTCTACAACTAAAGATATAAAGAAGGAGCCCCAACGAGACAGGTAGGAGGAGCAGAGATGCAGTATAGTCAAGACCATACCACTGGGTGGGCAACCCACAAACAAGGATAATTACAACTGCAAAGGAAGAAGCAATGAGTCTGAGCCCCACATCAGGCTCCCCAGCCTGGGGGTTCTGCACCTGGAAGATAAGCTCTCAGAATGTTTGTCTTTGAAGGCTAGTAGGCTTACTTTTGGGAGAGCAAGAAGGCTGTGGGAAATAGAGATCCGCTCTGAAAGGGTGCATGAAAAATCTCACATACTCTGGCACCCAGGGCAGAAGCAGTAATGTGCAAGAAGTCCGGGTCAGATCCACCTGCTGATCTTGGAGCGCTTCCCACAGAAGGAAGAGGTAACTGGAGATCACCCGAGGGACACAGACCCTGGCAGCAGCCATTTTGGGCAGCTTGTTCTACCACGTGAACAGTGGTGCTATCAAGTGCCTTTTGGAGCCCTCCATCTAGCTTATTCCAAAGAATAGCAAGGAGAGATAAGAAAGCCTTCCTCAGCAATTAATGCAAAGAAATAGAGGAAAACAACAGAATGGGAAAGACTAGAGATCTCTTCAAGAAAATTAGAGATATCAGATTTCATGCAAAGATGGGCTTGATAAAGGACAGAAATGGTATGGACCTAACAGAAGCAGAAGATGTTAAGAAGAGGTGGCAAGAATACACAGAAGAACTGTACAAAAAAGATCTTCACAACCCAAATAACCACGATGGTGTGATCACTCACCTAGAGCCAGACATCCTGGAATGAAAGTCAAGTGGGCCTTAGGAAGCATCACTACGAGCAAAGCTAGTGGAGGTGATGGAATTCCAGTTGAGCTATTTCAAATCCTGAAAGATGATGCTGTGAAACTGCTGCACTCAATATGCCAGCAAATGTGGAAAACTCAGCAGTGGCCACAGGACTGGGAAAGGTCAGTTTTCATTCCAATCCCAAAGAAAGGCAATGCCAAAGAATGCTCAAACTACCACACAATTGCACTCATCTCACACGCTAGCAAAGTCATGCTCAAAATTCTCCAAGCCAGGCTTCAGCAATACATGAACCGTGAACTTCCAGATGTTCAAGCTGGTTGTAGAAAAGGCAGAGGAACCAGAGATCAAATCGCCAACATCCGCTGGATCATGGAAAAAGCAAGAGAGTTCCAGAAAAACATCTACTTCTGTTTTATTGACTATGCCAAAGCCTCTGACTGTGTGGATCACAATAAACTGTGGAAAATTCTGAAAGAGATGGGAATACCAGACCACCTGACCTGCCTCTTGAGAAATCTGTATGCAGGTCAGGAAGCAACAGTTAGAACTGGACATGGAACAACAGACTGGTTCCAAATAGGAAAAGGAGTACGTCAAGGCTGTATACTGTCACCCTGCTTATTTAACTTCTATGCAGAGTACATCATGAGAAACGCTGGGCTGGAAGAAGCACAAGCTGGAATCAAGATTGCTGGGAGAAATATCAATAACCTCAGATATGCAGATGACACCACCCTTATGGCAGAAAGTGAAGGGGAACTAAAAGCCTCTTGATGAAAGTGAAAGAGGAGAGTGAAAAAGTTGGCTTAAAGTTCAACATTCAGAAAACGAAGATCATGGCATCTGGTCCCATCACTTCATGGGAAATAGATGGGGAAACAGTGGAAACAGTGGCAGACTTTATTTTGGGGGGCTCCAAAATCACTGCAGATGGTGACTGCAGCCATGAAATTAAAAGACGCTTACTCCTTGGAAGGAAAGTTATGACCAACCTAGATAACATATTCAAAAGCAGAGACATTACTTTGCCAATAAAGGTCCGTCTAGTCAAGGCTATGGTTTTTCCAGTGGTCATGTATGGATGTGAGAGTTGGACTGTGAAGAAAGCTGAGCGCCGAAGAATTGATGCTTTTGAACTGTGGTGTTGGAGAAGACTCTTGAGAGTCCCTTGGACGGCAAGGAGATCCAACCAGTCCATTCTAAAGGAGATCAGTCCTGGGTGTTCTTTGGAAGCACTGATGCTAAAGCTGAAACTCCAGTACTTTGGCCACCTCATGCGAAGAGTTGACTCATTGGAAAAGACTCTGATGCTGGGAGGGATTGGGGGCAGGAGGAGAAGGGGATGACAGAGGATGAGATGGGTGGATGGCATCACTGACTCGATGGACGTGAGTCTGAGTGAACTCAGGGAGTTGGTGATGGAGAGGGAGGCCTGTTCTGCAATTCATGGGGTCAAAGAGTGGAATAGGACTGAGCGACCTAATTGAACTGATCTAGCTTATTAGCGCAGGGACCTGCCCCCAGCCCTGCTCACCAGCCTGTCGGTACCAGTACTGGGAGACCTTAGGCCAAGCATGTAGCTGAGAGGAGATACAGTCCCACTCACCAGCAGACCTGCTACCTTAAGACCTCCTGAGCCCACAGCTGCCCCGGGACCTGGCCTTGTTCACCACAGGGCCCAGGACCTGTCCTTGCACAGCAGTGTACTAGCACCATCTCTGGGATTTCCAGGGCCCTGCAGCTAGAGATCCTGAGACCTGGCTCCATCCATCAGTGGACCAGCACTGGCCCTGGGAACACCTTCACCCACCAGTGAGTGGGCACCAACTCTGGGATCCCCTGGGCCCTGGTCCCACCAGGGACCTGGTGTACCCTGGTCCGACCAGTAGGCTGTCACAGCCTCAGGACCACCTGGATCCCATCCCCGTCCACCAGCAGGCCAACACCAGCTCTGGGACACCCTGGGCCCCTTAGCCAGTGGTCCTGGGATCCTTCCCCACCCACCAGTAGGCTGACACCAGCTTTGGGACCTCCAAGGCCCTATAGCCAGAGACCCCAGGAATTGGCTCTGCCCACCAGTAAGCTGGCACTAGTTCTTGGACCCCATGGGCTCCAGCTCTTCCCACCAGCAAGCCAGCACAAGCTTTGAGATGTCTTGGATGGCTCAGCCAGTCGCCCTGAGATTTGGCCCAACTCATCAGTGGATCAGGGCCACCTTTGGGACACCTCAGAACCCTCAGCCAGCCTTGTTAGGAATCAGCCCCACCCATCAGCAGGATAACAGTAAATCTGGAAACCTTGGCCCTCCAACCACCCAGCCCAGAACCTGGTTCTGTTCACCAGTAGGCTAGAAGTAGCCCTGGAACCCACTGGGGCTCTTAAGCCAGCAGCCTCATGACCTGATCCCACCCACTAGTAGCCTGCAGCCTCTGCACAAGGCAGAGCCTGGCAACCAATCGGACTGGGTGACAGCCATGCCTACCACACCACCCACAGTAGTCAGCCCACCACAACAGAAGGACCCATGCAGCCCACATAGGGGGCACCCCTACAGCACACAGCTCTGGTGACCAGAGTTGGGTGTGCTACTGGGACGCATAGGATATCTTCTACAAATGGCCACTTATGCAGGCTCAGAAAATATAATCAACTGTTGGGGTCCTCTAATGGACCGGAACCTGGTGGTCTGGAGTAGACAATAAGAAAGTGAAAGAGAGAGCCGGAGGGAGGGAGAGAGAGAGAGAGAAAGAAAGATATGGGGACCCAAGCTCTGATGGAGCAAAGGATTAGGAGCAAACACTCAAACATTTTTTCCTAAGTGAAATTACTGAAAAGCTGATGCAGAATAACTTGACAAATGAAACGCTGTTCACATCCAAATACCTGACCTTGTCCCAGAAAAGAAACGCAGCCTGGCAGCTGTTGAATCTCTCTGTTCAGTGTGTCAAGGAAGATGATTATACTGTCAAGACCTACCTGAAAAGAAGGTGAATATTTTTCACTTTTGATATTCTTAGGAACAAATAACTTATTTGGCAAATGGTGTCTTTTTTATGTTTTTTTGGTTTTGTATTGTGAAATAGGCACTGAAGCTGATGTTATTTGGTTTTAAGAATCTTACAGACTGGAAACAGAAATAAAGCTATATTAACAATAGTTATAGGCTTAAAGAATATATTGCGTTGGAATCTAGTAAAGTCTGTTCTGGATAAGGAAGATAAAAGTGTTCTTGTATATTCCCCCTTATTTAATTTTTATTTGTAGTTTCAGTGTGTAATGTGTTTGTTTAATTATGTCTTGTGTTTGTGGATTATAAGGAATGTATGTAATCTGTTTAATAGAGAATGAATGTAAAAACTGTTTGAATTGTTTAGAAATATAGGCAGGGCCATTGTCTGTTTTTATAGAATTAGGTGTTCTCATTATTGCAAAGTAAGCTAACAGGTGGGTTATGACATGTCATGTAGTTTCACCTCGGAGAGGTGTGGCCCATATAAAAGAAGAATTTGTATCGATCGAGACATGTAAGAAGGAAGAGCAAGAAAGTTCAGGACAATGAGTTACATCCACTTGCCATAAAATTCTCTTTCATTTGTCATAAACCTTTTTTATATTTTTGTATTTATCATTTTATTTGTCATTTCTTATATCTTTTTATGAAAAGCATATATCTTACTTTTCTTTAGCAACTATGAAGTGTCTTGTATATTAGCATTTTATAGATTGAATATATTTATTATATTATATATTATAATATATATTTATTTTTATATAAATATTTATATTTATTAATAGTTTAAAATCTCTTTAGTTTTTCTGTAAGAAAAACTTTTTGTAAGAGGAAGTTAGTGTTCAGTAATTAATGTTTTAAAATCTTACTTAATTTGGAAATGACCTAGCTATTTAATAAACTTTTATCATTTAGTTTAGTTGAATTCTAGGAATTTAAGTTACCCCAATCCTAAGAGATTATTTTAGATAGACATTTTTAAAACATAATTATTTTTAATACAGTTTATTTAAAATTTTTCACCTTATTTATATATTTATATATATATAAAGAGTTAGTTTTTTGTTGACAAATTTAGTTTTACCTTAAATCTAGGCATAATAAAAGTATCATACAATGTTGATGATTTAAGACATGTCTTAATTAGATTAGCAAATAATTATATTTAAATTATATATATATTTAAATAAACATTATATTTAATATTGAATATTTTTCAGTTCATGTGAACTTGAATTTAAATAGAGCTCATTAACTTCATATTATCCAAAAACAAAGACATACATTGAGATATAGATAATTTTAGATAGACAGACATAGTTTTCTGTTTAAATTTAAATATCTTTTTGATATATATATATATATACATATATATATAGATAGATATAGATTTTAAGTTTATATATATAATTTAAATATCTTTTTGATATATATATATATATATATATATATATAGATAGATATAGATTTTAAGTTTCACCAATTTGCTTATAGCTGGAGTCTCAGATAGAGTGGGCTGTGTATCCCAAGGACACGATAAGAGTTAACTTTAGTTTTTTTTCGTAGGCTTGTTTTTGTTTCCCAGGTAGAATTGGAGCTCCAAAACAGTATTTTAACAAGTTAACCTTTTCCTAACTGCACGTGTAAGAAGAACCGGTTTTGCAATTTCAAAAAAGATTTTATTTTAATCAGTTTTCTCTGGAGTCTAAAGAATATCATGGCCAGTCAGTGTCAAAAATATCATTTCTCCTTTTTGTAGTTATAGTATATTATTAATGATATATGCATGAGGGAATTGCTGTCACACTGGATATAAAGTCTTGGCTATAAAATTTTGACAAATAGTGGGACTGTTAAGCGTACCTTGAGGTAATATAGTCCATGAAATCTTTTATGAGGCCCGATATGATTAGGATAATGGAGAGAGAAAGTGAATCTCTCCTGGTCTAAAGGGTGTAAAGGTATATTAAAAAATCAGTCTTGTAAATCAGTAATAATAATGTGTCAATTTTGAGGAATAGTAGTAGGTGATGGGATCCCTGGTTATAATGTACCCATAGGTTTCATAGAAGCATTAGCTTTTCTAAGGCTTGTTAAGAGATACCATTTGTTAGATTTCTTTTTTATAACAAAAATAGGAGAGTTCCAAGGAGAGCAAGATTCCTCAATATGTTTTAATTCTAATTGTGTGTCTGTAAGTTCTTTAATAGTCTGTAATTTTTCTTTCGTAAGGGCCCATTGTTCTGTCCAAATAGGCTCGGCATTCTTCCAAGTTATTTTAATAATTGCTTTGTTTGTTAAATGAGCAGTGGCCCTTAGCAAAAATATGGAATGTATATCTGAGTTTGTCATTGCATAAGTAAGTCCCTTCCTATTAGATTAAGGGGTGCATCTATCACACAATATCTTAATGTTGCAGGCTGGCCTTTTGGTCCTTCATATGGGTAGATTTGAACATTTTGATAAATTTTTTGTACTTTGGTTTGACAAATTCCTGCAATTTGGCAAGAGATTTTTTGTATAGGCCAGGATTTGGGCCATAAATGTTTGGAAATAATAGTAATATTAATATTAGATCCAGTGTCGAGGAGACCAGAAAATCTTTTACCATTAATTTTGATATTTATATTTGGCTGGGCATATTCAGATACCAATGATGTCCATAAGGATTGTTTTTGATCTGTACTGCTGAATCTGCTTGTCTGTACATTATTAGAGGAGTTAATAGAAATGTAAGGTAAAAGCTGGGCTGGAAGAAGCACAAGCTGGAATCAAGATAGCTGGGAGAAATATCGATAACCTCAGATATGCAGATGACACCACCCTTATGGCAGAAAGTGAAGAGGAACTAAAAAGCCTCTTGATGAAAGTCAAAGAGGAGAGTGAAAACGTTGGCTTAAAGCTCAACATTCAGAAAACGAAAATCACGGCATCTGGTTCCATCACTTCATGGGAAATAGATGGGGAAACAATGGAAACAGTGTCAGACTTTGTTTTTTGGGGCTCCAAAATCACTGCAGATGGTGACTGCAGCCATGAAATTAAAAGATGCTTACTCCTTAGAAGGAAAGTTATGACCAACCTAGATAGCATATTCAAAAGCAGAGACATTACTTTGCCAACAAAGGTCCGTCTAGTCAAGGCTATGGTTTTTCCAGTGGTCATGTATGGATGTGAGAGTTGGACTGTGAAGAAAGCTGAGCGCTGAAGAATTGATGCTTTTGAACTGTGGTGTTGGAGAAGACTCTTGAGAGTCCCTTGGACGGCAAGGAGATCCAACCAGTCCATTCTGAAGCAGATCAGCCCTGGGATTACTTTGGAGGGAATGATGCTGAAGCTGAAACTCCAGTACTTTGGCCACCTCATGCGAAGAGTTGACTCATTGGAAAAGAGGAGGCCTGGAATGCTGCGATTCATGGGGTCGCAAAGAGTCGGACACGACTGAGCGACTGAACTGAGCTGAACTCCATCACGTCCATCGAGTTGGTGATGCCGTCCAACCACCTCATCCTCTGTCATCCCCTTTTCCTCCTGCCCCCAATCCCTCCCAGCATCAGAGTCTTTTCCAATGAGTCAACACTTCGCATGAGGTGGCCAAAGTACTGGAGTTTCAGCTTTAGCATCAGTCCTTCCAAAGAACACCCAGGGCTGATCTCCTTTAGAATAGACTGGTTGGATCTCCTTGCAGTCCAAGGGACTCTCAAGAGTCTTCTCCAACACCACAGTTCAAAAGCATCAATTCTTCAGTGCTCAGCCTTCTTCACAGTCCAACTCTCACATCCATACATGACCACTGGAAAAACCATAGCCTTGACTAGATGGACCTTTATTGGCAAAGTAATGTCTCTGCTTTTGAATATGCTATCTAGGTTGGTCATAACTTTCCTTCCAAGGAGTAAGTGTCTTTTAATTCCATGGCTGCAGTCACCATCTGCAGTGATTTTGGAGGCCCAAAAAATAAAGTCTGCCACTGTTTCCACTGTTTCCCCATCTATTTCCCATGAAGTGATGGGACCAGATACCATGATCTTCGTTTCCTGAATGTTGAGCTTTAAGCCAATTTTTTCACTCTTCTCTTTCACTTTCATCAAGAGGCTTTTTTAGTTCCTCTTCACTTTCTGCCATAAGGGTGGTGTCATCTGCATATCTGAGGTTATTGATATTTCTCCCAGCTATCTTGATTCCAGCTTGTGCTTCTTCCAGCCCAGCATTTCTCATGATGTGCTCTGCATAAAAGTTAAATAAGCAGGGTGACAATATACAGCCTTGACGTACTCCTTTTCCTTTTGGAACCAGTCTGTTGTTCCATGTCCAGTTCTAACTGTTGCTTCCTGACTCGCATATAGGTTTCTCAAGAGGCAGGTCAGGTGGTCTGGTATTCCCATCTCTTTCAGAATTTTCCACAGTTTATTGTGATCCACACAGTCAAAGGCTTTGGCATAGTCAATAAAGCAGAAGTAGATGTTTTTCTGGAACTCTCTTGCTTTTTCAATGATCCAGCAGATGTTGGCAATTTGATCTGGTTCCTCTGCCTTTTCTACAACCAGCTTGAACATCTGGAAGTTCACGGTTCATGTATTGCTGAAGCCTGGCTAGGAGAATTTTGAGCATTACTTTACTAGCATGTGAGATGAGTGCAATTGTGCGGTAGTTTGAGCATTCTTTGGCATTGCCTTTCTTTGGGATTGGAATGAAAACTGACCTTTTCCAGTCCTGTGGCCACTGCTGAGTTTTCCACATTTGCTGGCATATTGAGTGCAGCACTTTCACAGTGTCATCTTTCAAGATTTGAAACAGCTCAACTGGAATTCCATCACCTCCACTAGCTTTGTTCATAGTGATGCTTTCTAAGGCCCACTTGACTTCACATTCCAGGATGTCTGGCTATAGCAAATTAGGTAAAACGAGGTGACACAGAAACATGTTCCAAACAAGGGAAAAGATAAAACCCTAGAATGACTAAGTGAAGTGGAGATAGGCAATCTATCAGTAAAGAGTTCAAAGTAATGATTGTAAAGCCATTCAAAGAATTTGGGGGATGATTGGATGAACAGAGTGAGAAGTTGGAAGTTTTTTTAAACAGAGTTAGAAAACATAAAGAACTAAACAGAGATGAAGAATACAATAATTAAAATGAAAAATCACTAGAAGGAATCAACAGTACTGAACAGATCAAGGAGCTGGAATACAGAGTAGTGGAAGTCACTGAAGCTCAGCATAAAAATAAAAATGAATAAAAAGCAATGAGGACAGCTTAAGAGACTGCTGGAACAATATCAGACATACTAACATTCACATTAAAAGGGTCCCAGAAGGAGAAGAGAGAGATAAAGGGACTGAGAACATATTTGAAGATATATTAGCTAAAACTTCCCTGATCTGGAAGACAGGTAAACAGACATCAAGGTCCAGAAAGCACAGAGAATCCCAAACAGGAACCCAAATAGGACCACACCAAGATATGCTGTAATAAAAATGGCAGAAATTATAGATAAAGAGAGACTATTAGCGGCAACAAGGGAAAAGCAACAAGTTATGTAAAAAGGAACTTCTGTAAAGTTATCATATCCCTTTTCAGCAGAAACTCTACAGGCTAGATATATTTAAATTAATGAAAGGGAAAAACCTACAACCAAGAATACTCTACCCAGTAAGGTCTTAAGTCAGGTTTGATAGAAAGATCAAAGTTTTACACACAAACAAAAGCTAAAAGAGTTCAGCACCACTAAACAAGCTGTACAATAAATGCTAAAGGAACTTGTCAAGATGGAAAAGAAAAGGCCACAATTAGAAACATGAAAATTACAAAAGGAAAAATCTCATTGGTAAAGGCAAAAATACAGTAAAAGTAGTCAATCAACTATTTGTAATATTAATAGGAAGGTTGAAAGATAAAAGTAATAAAATCATCTGTATTTGCAATAATTAGTTAAGGGTACACAAAACAAAAAGATGTAAAATATGATATCAAAACAGTAAATGTGGAAGGAGGGGGGCAAAAATGCAGGGTTATTAAAATAGCTATATGAAATGACATGTTTACTAAACTTGTGGTAATCATTTCTAGGGAAGGTGGGTTTTTGAACTAAGTAGGAAAGGACAAAGTGTGCTAGGTAGGGGAGAATATGCATGGGAAATGGATACATGGACATGGTGCATGAAATTACTTCTCCAGCTGGATGGCTGTTAATCAACTTGAAAACAATTCTGGGATTGCAGTGCTTTTTCTATTCAACCAGATCTCCTGGGGAAACAGTGATGAGCCTTCATAAACATCTCTATCTCCATAGGAAATGCTTTAGAGATGGCTATCCCCACCTTTAATAACATCCTCATCACTTATCCACTATGCATATGAACAACGGCTATTTCTTTGGGAAAACTAAACACACTTCTTGCATCACCCAGGAATTTAAATGCTCTTTCTCATGACGTTTGACTCTTGTTCTAAGAGCTCGTGAAAACACTGCTGCCATTAGCTGTACCTTGCACCTCTGGGAATAGCTCTAATGTACAGAACACTGTATGAGTGGACCCAAGGTATTTAGTAACTGTAACTTAGTAAAGTCTTTAATAACTGTGACTATGAATATCTTGGCTTCCTTTCAGATTGGAATCTAAAGATAAGACAATTAAAGACAATTAAAATCCTACCCCATGAATATGCTGCTGCTGCTGCTAAGTCGCTTCAGTCATGTCCGACTGTGCAACCTCATAGACGGCAGCCCACCAGGCTCCCCCGTCCCTGGGATTTCTCCAGGCAAGAACACTGGAGTGGGTTGCCATTTCCTTCTCCAATGCATTAAAGTGAAAAGTGAAAGTGAAGTCGCTCAGTCCTGTCCAACTCTTAGTGACCCCATGGACTGCAACCTAACAGGCTCCTCTGTCCATGGGAGTTTCCAGGCAAGAGTACTGGAGTGGGTTGCCATTTCCTTCTTCATCCTGATTGTGAGGTTTATACATAGTTAGAACTGGACATGGAACAACAGACTGGTTCCGAATTGGGAAAGGAGTATGTCAAGGCTGTATATTGTCACCCTGCTTATTTAACTTATATACAGAGTACATCATGCAAAACGCCAGGCTGGATGAAACACAAGCTGGAATCAAGATTGCCAGGAGGAAATATCAATAACCTCAGACACGCAGATGACACGACCCTTATGACAGAAAGCAAAGAAGAACTAAAGAGCCTCTTGATGAAAGTGAAAGAGGAGAGTGAAAAAGTTGGCTTAAAACTCAACAGACTGAAAACGAAGATCATGGATATGGTCCCATCACTTCATGGCAAATAGATGGGGGAACAATGGGAAATAGTGACAGACTTCATTTTGGGGGGCTCCCAAATCACTGCAGATGGTGATTGCAGCCCATTAAATTAAAAGATGCTTGCTCCTTGGAAGAAAAGCTATGACCAATCTAGACAGCATATTAAAAAGCAGAGACATTACTTTACCAACAAAGGTCCATCTAGTCAAAGCTACGGTTTTTCCAGTAGTCATGTATGGATTGTGAGAGGTTGGACTATAAAGAAAGCTGAGTGCCAAAGAATTGATGCTTTTAAGCTGTGGTGTTGGAGAAGACTCTTGAGAGTCCCTTGGACTGAAAGGAGATCAAACCAGTCCATGCTAAAGGAAATTAGTCCTGAATATTCATTGAAAGGACTGATGCTGAAGCTGAAACTCCAATACTTTGGCTAACTGATGCGAAGAACTGACTCATTGGGAAAAGACCCTGATGCTGGGAAAGATTGAGGGCAGGAGGAGAAGGGGATGACAGAGGAGGAGATGGTTGGATGGCATCACCAACGCGAATGGACATGAGTTTGAGTAGACTCCTGGAGTTGGTGATGGACAGGGAGGCCTGGTGTGCTGCAATCCATGGGGTCACAAAGAGTTGGACATGACTGAGCAACTGAACTGAACATTTGTAAGAAATATAATATACCATACTTGACATTGATCAAGTACTCTGTCAACTCTTGGCTTAGAGGTGAATAAACTGGTGAGGGCCAGAGAAAAATAATGACTATAATTAAATGTTTGGAAAATGGGATCCAGGACAAAAGCTATATAGGTAAATTTGAGGAAATCTGATGATTCCTGGATGCCTTCCTTTCTTTCTTTTTTTTTTTTTTAGCTTTGAGGAAACTCAAATATATCAGAAAATGCTTATCATCAAAACGTTATCAAAATGTAAGTGTGTGTACAAGTCCAGAGGGATTTTTGAACACAATTCAAAATAACAGAAGGATGCTCTATAGAGATCCTTTCTAAGGAGGATACACCCCCTCTACTTTCCCACAATTCATTCATTGTTTCAGTAAACACTGAATGCCTACCATGTGACAGGCAATGTTCTAGGTATAGATACAAATCTCTGCCCTCTTGGAACTTACATTTCTGGGCAAAGAGAGATAGTAAACAAAAGAAACATAATCAATAGGTAAATTGTAGTGTATCTTAGAAAGTGACATGAAAATAGAGCAGTCGAGGGGCCTCAGGAATGGGAAGAATGCAAATTTAAAAGCATAGCCAGGATAGGCCTCTAATAGCAAGTGAGGTGAATAAATTGAGTAGCTAACATGTAGAATTCTGACGTTAAAGGGAAAGCATGGTGATCATCATACTTTGCATTTACCCTGTGATATGCAGTTTACAACATTGCGCCAGCCAGTCAGGTGGCAGGGAGGAGTTGATGGGAGTTTGGGAAAAGGAATGAATTCTATTTTGGCCATATTAAGTTTTAAGTGCCGTGTGATAGAAATAAATGATCAGCAAGGAGTTGGAAATGCAAGTCTGGAGCTTAGGAGAGACATTTGAGATACAGCTGTTGATTTGGAATCACTAATATTGACAATGGCTGAAAGCAGTGGGGAGGAATAGGTGACCTGGCCAAAGGAGAGTAGAACGTAAAGAGGTCAATGTGAAATGTCTACATTTTAGGGGATGAAGACAAAGATAAAAATCGAGAGTATATTTTATTCTGATCAGAGAGACAGAGAGAAGATGAGCCAGTATTGTTATCATCCTTTTATTCTTCCCTTTTTATTTCAACCTAATGTGAAATGTGGGCTTCCCTGGTGGCTCAGATGGTAGAGAGTCCGCCGGCAATGCGGGAGACTTGGGGTTCGGTCCCTGGGTTGGTAAGATCCCCTGGAGGAGGGCATGGCAACCCACTCTAGTATCCTTGCCTGGAGAATCCCCATGGACAGAGGACTGAGCTTTCTTGGTGGCTCAGACCGTAAAGAATCTGCCTGCAATGGGGGGAGACCAGGGTTCAATCCCTGGGTCGGAAGATACCCCGGAAGAGGGCATGGCAACCCACTCCAGTATTCTTACCTGGAGAATCCCCATGGACAGAGGAGCCTGGCGGGCTACAGTCCATGGGATCGCAAAGAGTCGGACACGACTGAGCGACTAGGCACACACAATGTGAAATAGGTCCCCTTAGTGACAAACACTCCTCTGGCGCTACACCCCTTTGGGTGCGAATCTTTCACATAGACCACTTACAAGTAAAGAGAAGAGGACTAACTTTTACTGAGCGTACCCCGCTTGCAACGTGTTCGGGGCCTCCAAATCCCGGGTGGTTTCCTCTACACCCCCACTAGCTCCCTCGCTTTCACACTAGTGCCTCCTTCCGTAGTGCCAGTTTCCAGTACGCTGAAGTACAAGAAAGGTCGACAGAAAACAAAGAGCACAACTTGAAGAAAAAGCAAAACAAACAAAAATCCCCGGCCAAGACATAGGGATCTGGTACTGACAGCCTCTAACTACCTCCTGCTGCGTCCACTGTCCCTCTGCCCTACCCGGAACTCTCCATAGGCCCCGCCCCCGGCTCTCCGCAGGCCACGCCCCCCTGCCCCGCGGCCCGCGCTCATTTGCTGGCACCTTCGTCTCCACTTCCCCATTGATCCGCCTGCGCTTCTTCTTCTACGCTCTCCACGCAGCCCCGCCTCTCCGAGAGCGGCAGCGCGGCGCAGGCCCGGCTCTTCAGCATTCCTGGACCTTTTTCCTTGTCTTTTACCCCTTCTTCCCAGCATTCCCGTTTCCGCTTTCTCACGGCTATTCTGTTTTTCCACCTCTGAGACGCTTCGCGCCCAGGGGTTCAGTGACGTCATCTTTCTGCGCTGCGCGGACAACCGCCGGTGGAGGAAGGAACGGTTCTGCCGCCCTTCGCTTCTTTTGTTGGGCTGCTCTTTCGGAGTCATGGCGCCGTCGCTATGGAAGGGGCTGGTGGGCATCGGCCTCTTTGCCTTAGCCCACGCGGCCTTTTCCGCTGCGCAGCGTAAGTGCCTGGGGGACAGGGACAGCTCCCATGCGGGACTCTGCGGGCGGCGTGTGGGCGCACCCAAGAAGGAGTGTCGGACCGAGTGGCCCAGAAATGGTCATTTGAGACCTTAGAGTTTGGGGTGACTGTGAGAAGCGGTGCGGGGCTCCCCGGTGGAAAGCTTGGAGTCTGAGGAGAGTGGGGCAACTGGGATTACAGCAGGGTTGGAAGGGGATGTTGGGGAGAGGGGATCGGGTGGGCTGCAGGGTGGGCAGAAAGGGAGCCTTTCCGGGAATCTGGGACAAGTGTTGTCAGATCCATCGCGGGGTTGGTAAAGTGTCAGATCGAGGACTTCGGATGCTCATGGTTCCATGACAACTAGGTGGACAGCGTCTTGGGCACTCCTGGGTTTTCCAGGAGGACTGAGAAGTTAGGTGACCACTTGCCTCTGGGAGGCACTGTGATATGGGGCAAAGAGCACCGGGCTGGGAGACTGGAGGGCTGGTTTCTTAAAAACTTGCTTTACCGCTAAATCTGTGACCTTGGGCATATCATATCCCTTCTCTGATGCTTCATTGAGGTGGATTTTAATTCTTGCCCTTTCTATGTCAAAGAGTGATTGGGAAGTTTAAGAAAAAGGCAAAGTAAAAGTACTTTATCGTACATATACAATTGTATTGTCAAGAAGAAACTTAGACTCCAGCAGAGGATGCAGTGCAGTGAGACGGTTGATCTGTTTGGAGGTCTTCCTTCTCTCCTAGACCGAGGGTTAGCAAACTCTAGCATGTGGGTCAAATGCAGCCTCCCTCTTGTTTTTGCAGTGAGCTAAGAATGTTTTTTAGAGTTTTAATTTGTTGGGGGTGGGGGGAGCAAAAGAATATCATTTTATGATCCATGACAGTTATATAAAATCCACGTTTCAGTGTCTATCGGTGGTTTTATTGGCACACAGTCATGCCCGTTTAGGTATTTTCTGGCTGCTTTCTAAGGGCAAAGTTGAATAGTTGCAACGGAGATAGTAAAGCCTGCAAAGGCTAAAATATTTATTATCTGGCCCTTTACAGGAAAAGTTTGCCGATCTCTTTTGTAACCTATAGAGCCCACGAGGGCAGGGATGATGTATATTTTGTTCATTGCTGTAATCTCAGTGCCCAGCATAATGTTCCCTACAGTAGTTACTCAATAAATTTGTTGAATGAAGGGAGGAAATTCAGAGTTGAACTTTTTTCCTTTATTTGCTAGATTACTTTCCATCTTCAGGAATAAAGTGGAAAAGGAAATGCGAATTCCTTCAAAGCTCCAGTTTTCAAGATAAAATCTTTCGTTCTATGTATTATGTATACGGTAATTAAAATGATCCAATTATTAAAATTACATTTTTAGATACATGTATTATGACAACATTTGTCTTGACAAAAATTCAGCTTTAATTTTTTTAAAAATTTATTTTGAAATTTTAGATTTACAGAAAGGTTACAAAGATAGTGCAAATAGTTACTGTATTCTCTTCACCCAGTTTCTCTCCTTGGTAACATCTTCCATTACTATGGTATGATATCACAACTAGGAAACTGACATTGGTATATTACTATTAAGTACAGTCTAGCTTTTATTTGGATTTCACCAGTTTTCCCATTAATGTCTTCTTTCTATTCCAAGAATCAATCCAGGATATCACATTACATTTAGTCCTCATGTTTTCCCTGCCTCCTTTCTCTCTGACAGTTTCTGCAAAACTCCTGTCTTTAATGATGACAATAATAATAGCTTACCATGTGCCAGGCACTGAACTAAGCACTTTATGTGTATTGTGTAATTCAATCCTTCCAAAATCCCTGTGAAGTGAAGTGAAGTGAAGTCGCTCAGTCGTGTCCGACTCTTTGCGGCCCCGTGGACTGTAGCCTACCAGGCTTCTCCGTCCATGGGATTTTCCAGGCAAGAATAGATATTATTGTTATTATCACCTTTGAAAGATGAAGAAATTGAGCCACGCTGCTAGGAAACTTGCACAAAATTACAAAGATGATAAATGGGGAGGCTGGGCTTCAAATACAAACAGTTTGATTCTAGAGCCTATGTGCTACATTGCTTGGTAAAATTCAGTCTTGAGTAATTGGTTGAAATTGCGATGTGCTTAGGTGCTAGAAGGTGCAGTGATGTCCTGAGGGAGTTCAGAGTCAAATGGAGAAACAAGTGATTCAAGCAGCAGTCACCATAAAGTGATATAGATGCTAAAAGTAAAGATACATGGAGATGGGAGCAGTTGTTTTTTGGAGGTGGGGGAAGGGGTTAAGAGGCACCTAGAGCCTTGCTGATCAAGTGTGGTCAATCATCTGGGACCTTGTCAGAAATGCAGAAACTCAGACCCCACCTCAGATATGTGGAATCCGAATCTACATTTTAATAAGATCCCCAGGTGATTGTATGCACATTCATTTGAGAAATGCTGCCCTAGAGGAGATTAGGATACAGTGGTACTGTGTCATTTTCTACTATAGACTTCAGCTGTAAAATATTACAGTCCTAGAGCAAGGAGACAGGTGACAGAAGTCCAACCCTTTCGTTTTACAGATGAGGGAATATCCTACTAAGGTAGGGTTAGAGTCAGATTAGGCTTCAAGCAAAGAAAGGTAGCTGGGAATTGGACAGTAGGAAGTTAGCCAAAACCTACTTTGGCATTGGTTTAATTTTTCTTTTACACCTGTCCTGTGATGAAACTTGTGAGATAAAACCAGAAATGTCTCTAAACACATTCTCTTTTAAGAATCAGTGAGTGCATGCTTACTCACAATTTGAGTTTTTAAGCATGTTATATTAAGTAGAGGGCTTCCTTGGTGGCTCAGTTGGTAAAGAATCCACCTGCAGTGCGGGAGACCTGGCTTCGATCCCTGGGTTGGGAAGGTCCCCTGGAGGAGGGCATGGCAATCCACTCCAGTATTCTTGCCTGGAGAATCCCTAAGGACAGAGGAGCCTGGCGGGCAGTAGTCCATGGGGTCACAAAGAGTCTAAGACAACTGAGCAACTAAGCACAACACATATTAAATTAAGTAGAGACTGCTAGGTTCCTCTAGAATTAGGATTTTGTGTTTTTTATGTGAGATGAGAATGCCTTGTGGCATTTATCACTGCAGTAGGACCTCTTTACAATGCTCATGTTGGAAACAGACCATTATTACCATTGAGGCTAATTGTATCTTGTCAGATTGTGGCAGCAAGTAGCACCCTATGGTGCTGTGGCATGCTCATCTTTCCTGTGATGAACTTTATTTTGGCAGAGCGCCTATCCTGTATCTCCTTTGATTCTTATATTATTCCCATTTACTGATGCAGAAATCTAGGCAGTGAAAGGATACTATATTCTCAAGGCACATTCACCCTCTCCCTCCTACATTTTAACACTCTGAGATTGAGACACATGTTACAGTCCACCAGAGTGTCTTTCACATTGAATGAGATTATGATAAACTGAAGAGCTGGTGTTATGATCCAGGCTTCTCAACTTCCAAACCTTGATCCTTTTCCTTCATACCCTGCTGCCTCCTGAGGCTAAGGCAGTAGCAGAATTAAATCATAGAAGCAGAAATTGATGTACAGGAATTACTCCTATTCCAACGCTGCCCCAGGATATTCTCTTGAGAAAAACATTTCCATAGCAATATTACTTTGTCCATATTATGTAATGGTAGTGCTATTTTAGAGTTGAGATTTTTCTGTAGACTTAATTTTTAAATAATTGTGATTTCTTTGATCAGTTAGTGAAAGAATTTAAGAGAATTCTAGTTTTCCTGTAATAATGAAAGAAAAGTTGTTTTAGGTATTTCTTCCTTAGTTTGCTCACTTTTCACTCTTCTGTTTTATAGATGAGAAAGCAGGTCATGATGGGAATAAAATAGTTCAGGATCAGACTGACTGCCTTAGAAGATAGAGGTTTTTGAGGAATCCAGGATTAGCATTGTTTGTTTTAGCATATGTCAGTTGTTTCTTTGGTATATTGATTTGCTTGCATTTTAAGAAAAATGGGCTACAGTTTCCTTAATGGTGTGCTTCTGGTTTATAGATCGTTCTTATATGCGATTAACAGAAAAGGAAGATGAATCCCTGCCAATAGATGTAAGTTGGTCATTTATATTCCATTGAAATATATATAACCAAATCACTTTGTTGTATACCTGAAACTAACACAACATTGTAAATCAGCTATACTTCAATAAAAATATATATTTATATACAGTTTAAAAATTAGCCACATAGCTTAAAATGTATTTAAAATTTTTTTTTATTTTTTATTCTCTTAATTTTCCAGACATGAAATAACATCTGTTATATACTTTTTGTCACTGATTATAAAGCCCAAAGATGTAGAAACAAAATATTTCTGTTTGGTTTCTAGAACTTAGTTTGTTTATTTTTTGGCTGTGCCACGCAGCCTATGGGATCTTAGTTTCCCAACCATGGATGAAACCAGGCCCCTGGAATGGAATTGTGGAGTGCTAAACACTGGACCATGGGGGAAGTCCCTAGAACTCAGTTTAAATAGTCTTTCTAGAAGTTGCTCTGTCCATAGTCTAAGATGAACTTAACAAGTTGATTATTTGACTTTATCTTTTTTGGCTGCACCTTGAGCCATGCAGAATCTTAGTTCCCTGACCAGGGATTGAACCTGTGTCCTCTGCAGTGGAAGCATGGAGTCTTAAGCACTGGACCGCCAGGGAAGTCCCCCACTTTTTAAAAATCTTATGTTTTTTTAGAAAAGTTTCTTTTATACATAAAGTTTAAAAACAAGTAAACCTAACAAAACATTGTTTAGGGGCATACACAGAGGTGATAAAGATTAAAAAATAGGAAGTGCTTTTTTAAAGTTGCAATAATATGTGAACTTCACTCACAGTTTTTTATCTTTCCTGGATTTTTTTTTTTTTTGGCTGTGCTTTGTGGCTTGAGAGGATCTAGTTCCCTGACCAGGGATCAAATCCATGCCTTCTGCAGTGGAAGTGCAAAGTCCTAACCACTGTACTGCCAGGGAATCCTTCCCCCAACTTTTTTATCTTTCTTGGATTTTTAATGTACAAAAGTAGTAAGTTCTTTGTAGAATCAAACAGTGTCAAAAGTAAAATTGACTCCATATATTAAAAAAACACTGACCCCATGCTCACAATTCTCCTTCTGTTCCCAACAGTTTGGAGCGTATCAGTAGTTTAGTTTTCTTCTGTGCATAAGCAACATTATCTTTGTTTGTGTGTATATAGTTTTATGTAACCAAAACACACAGGATTTTTATTGATTTATCTTGACATATTTTCACGACAGCTCAGAGTTACCACATCCTTGTTAATGATGTCTGTGATTGCATTGTATGAAATAGGTCTTGGTACACTGATGATGGGGATGTAAACCAGCATAACATATGACATTAGATTTTGATTTAGAAAATTAAAGTAATAGCTTGTGGCTAATTTTGACTTTAATTGTCTGTAAATCAAGATATGGTAAATGTGACTATTAACTCACTCTTCTGTTACCTTTGTTTTTGTGGTAGATGCATACACACACACACACACATGCACTTGTGTATATGCCACTCATTTCTATCTGTTTCAAATAAACTTTCTTCTGTTTACAAATGGGAAAATTTGAAAAATACAGATAATTACAATCAGGAAAATTAAATATGCCTGTAATCCCATGTTGGTTAATATCAAAACACTGCAAATTTTTGTTTACATGCTTGCACAACCTCTTTGGAAAGCCAGTTTGGTTTACCTAATAAAGTTGAATTTGTGTATACTCTCACGCCAGTGATTGCATTCCCTTGTGTTAGGAGACATACACAAAGGTATCCATCCTGACTTTGTAAAAGTTACAGACAGGAACTAGCCCACATAGCTATCAACAGTGCATGGATAAATTGTGGGAATTTCATGTAATGAAATACAGTGAAATGAATGGACTATAATAACTATATACCACAATAGGGAGGAATCTCACCAAAAGAAAAAAAAGCTCAAATGGGAAAAAGTAAGCATGTATGTTTTAGACGTACACATAGAGCTGGTAAAATAAATAAAAGCAAGGAACTGATTAATACACAATTGGGGCCAATGGTTAACTGGCAGGGAGGGTGAGGGATATAATTGGAGAGGGATACCTGGGCCTTGAAAGGGACTGGTAATATTCTCTTTTTTAAGCTGGGTAGTGAGTGAGGGCGGAGAAGGCAATGGCAACCCACTCCAGTACTCTTGTCTCGAAAATCCCTTGGACGGAGGAACCTGGTATGCTGCAGTCCATGGGGTCGCGAAGAGTTGGACACGACTGAGCGACTTCACTTTCACTTTCACTTTCATGCACTGGAGAAGGAAATGGCAACCCACTCCAGTGTTCTTGCCTGGAGAATCCCAGGGACGGGGGAGCCTGGTGGGCTTGCTGTCTATGGGGTCGCACAGAGTCGGACACGACTGAAGTGACGCAGCAGCAGCAGCAGCAGCAGTGGGTAAGGGGTGTTTTTTTTTAATACTCTGTGTTATTTAACACTAATACATTAAAACATTTATAGTTGCTCATTAGAAGTTAGTCATAGTTGATAACTGAAGTTCTGAATGGCTCAGTACCTGTTTTGCCTATTTGAGCAAAACCCAGACGTGTTATTGCAGCTGATCCACAGAACTTATAGAAGATACTATTGTGTTTGAGTCCAAATCATTTAAAGTGAGAATTGGACTGCTTGATAGCATCTGGGAGAAATACCTGATAGAGGCTAGAAACGGAGAGAAAATTGTAAATTTTCATAATATTTGTTTGTTGTTGAAGTAATCTTAATCTTTATACTCACAGATAGTTCTTCAGACACTTCTGGCCTTTGCAGTTACCTGTTATGGTATAGTTTCAATTGCAGGGGAGTTTAAAAGACATGGATGCCACTTCAGAACTAAAAAATAAGTAAGTCTTTTCCTTTTCATAGACATTTAATTCATGGGGGTTTTGCTCATTTACATAGTTTAATATTATGTTTTTCTGGTACGTAAAAGTTGGTTTTGTTTTTACATTTTGATCATGCAGTTTGTATGAGTAATGAGGTAAAAAAATTGAGTCAGTGTTTGATTTGACAGGAAAAATGGAAGTTGAATGACAGACTGTTGACATTAGAATAAGATGTTATATTATGGTTGCTTAAAATTACTTGTTTGTTGGTTGGATAGATGGATGAAAATAGATATATAAGGAAGATATTCCCTCAGGCATGTTTTCCTTCTTTCCTTCCCTTCTTCCCTCTCCTCTACCCCCTCCTCCACCCCTCACCACTTTGCTTCCCTGTCTCCTTTCTCTTTTCCTTCCCTTGCCCTCCCTCCCTCCCTTTTCCGCTTTTTTATCCTCTTGTCCCAGCTTAGTCGTTGGAAGATTAAGGGTTTTCTGTTTCCTCTATCCTTTGAACCTAGTCTGTGACATAAACTCTGCTCTCAGGCCCTTTTATGTCCTCAGACTAAAGTATATTTGTTATTCTGCTTTGTTTTTTCCTCCTGTACTACTTCTAAGCTATTTTCACGAGCTTTGCTTGCTTTACTTTTCTGTGTTGCTCACTTTCATAGAATATCCTTTAGCTTTGTTCAATTCAATCTCTGGACTTTACCCACCTTCTTGATCCTAGAAATTTAACACAGTACTTCCTTAGAAGAATTCACAGTACACATTTATGTGTTAACAGGAAATTCGCTCCCTTTTACTTTTACTTTAAATTTACATTTCATATAGTCACATGTCAGGCTTCCCTTTATGTGGGGGTATGCTTGGATTTTTTAGGTGGGGCTGACTTTGAGATTTGAGTTTTTATCAAAAGAAGAGTTCTCTTTCCTTCCAGGAAATTAATATTTAAAACAAATCAACACCAAAAAGCTGTACACTTCAGTGTTTGTGAACTTTTTTTAGACTACATATATCTCGCTGGAAAGAAGAAAAGGATACTCCACTATCACCACCCACTACTGTTCTTACAAAGAGGTCTACCAGGAATCACAGGCGAGGGGCCAAGAAGAAAGCAGTAAAACAGAATGGCATTAAGTAGGTGGTAGCAAAGTACATGAATTTAGTACATGGCAGCAGAATATACAGGTTTGGACAACAGCGGGTACAGAAGGGCCGAAAGGAATCTTTCGTTGTACTGATTCTTGGGAAACAGATCAAGTGAGAATAATCAAGGTACAATCTATGTACTTTTTTTTTTTAAGGACTAATTTAGCATGGGCTAGTGGTAGATTCACAGAGGTGATTAAAGTTGAGTGATTATTTGTTTGCATAGATATCCTTGGAAGGAATGCCTGAATTAAAAATTTTATTATGTTGCTTTTCCGGGTTTCTTATTTTCCTTGTACAGGAAAAAAGTGAATACAGTATGATTACCAATTATAGTCTCATTTTATGGATTTAAACTTAGTTAAAAATACAACCCATAGCAAATTCATAATTTATTAGAAGCCTACTTATTTTCCAAATAGGCTTTATCAGGTTTATCTAAAATTGATGCTTTTCTTTTTTTAAGGACATTTGACACACTAGGAATCACCCATCATTTTATGTATTTAATCATCGTGGTCGAGTACTGTTCCGGCCTTCGGATACAACAAATTCTTCAAACCAAGATGCATTGTCCTCTAACACATCATTGAAGTTACGAAAACTTGAGTCACTGCGTCGTTAAGATTTTTACAAATTATAATAACAGGACAGGACACAAAGCTGGAATATTGGAGTTTGGGATACAAAACACTCCCCCATCAGTATTTATATTGATCGCTCAGACCTAATTAAAAAAAGTCTACAACCCTTATTTGTACACTGTTAATCAAGTCATTAATGCAGTATAAGTTATCTGTGAAATGAGTCTTTGATCTTTCATAGAATTCTTTTTTCATTTAAAACAAATTCACATTTTTTGTAAAAGTCACTGTTTTGAAGCACATTTCTTTGAAAATGTTGATGGTTTTGTAATTATTTATTTTCTTAGATTTCTTTGCACTACAGTTTTTAGGATCCTTTTGGAAATAGTGTGACTACTGCATTTTGCAGCATGAATGGTAGTAAATGGTCTTAAGTTCTTAACAACAAATGAATTTCTCTAAAGAGACCAAAATGGTGACTTACCAGTTTTTCTTATGCCCCCTAAAAGTGGCTCTGCTTCAGCAGATACTTGCCAGTTTTAATTTATCCATGAATTCTCACCCTACCCTACTCCCATATACCTCCTAACATCAGCTGTCTTGTTTCATCACTTCTCTGGGATTCAGTGTGCAGTGAGCAATTTTTATGTCAGAAATCCCGTCATAAACAAATAGATTTAACAAACTCAACTTACGTAAAGCTACCTGTGTTCTCTTCATGTATCTGTAAAACAATGTCCCTAATTGATTATATAGTGTAAGAATAGTTGAAGGATAGACCAGAAAGACCATCCGTGAATTAATTATCCTGCCTATGTAGAAGAACAGTAATCACTGAAGAAAACTGATTAGTTGTTACTAACCAGTTTAACTTATTCTAAGCCTCTGTTATTTTATTGCATAATGAACTTGTGAATTAGTTGGAGAAGGCAATGGCACCCCACTCCAGTACTTGCCCGGAGAAATCCCTGGCACGGAGGAGCCTGGTGGGCTGCAGGTCCAATCGGGATCGATAGGAGTCGGGACACGGACTGAGTGACTTCACTTTGACTTTTCACTTTCATGCATTGGAGGAGGAAATGGCAACCCCACTCCAGTGTTCTTGCCTGGAGAATCCCATGGACAGAGGAGCCTGATGGGCTGCAGTCCATGGGGGTCGCTAGGAGTCGGACACGACTGAGTGACTTCACTTTGACTTTTCACTTTCGTGCACTGGAGGAGGAAATGGCAACCCACTCCAGTGTTCTTGCCTGGAGAATCCCATGGACAGAGGAGCCTGGTGGGCTGCTGTCTATGGGGTCGCACAGAGTTGGACACGAACTGAAGCGACTTAGCAGCAATGAATTAGTAATAATAAAGGAAACCTTATTAAAGGTAGATCTCAACAGAATTGGGCCAAATATGTTCTAAATATTGGAACTAATATCTTTTAATTTAAAAATTAAGGTCGTAGCTTCCAATTTGTAGGCAGACTTGGAAGTTTTCTGTTCTTCATTGTATGTTGCTGAAGGTGAGGATGAGGGTACCAGACTAGAATTTTTTTAGAAATAGCAATTTTAGGGAAATTTGGCTAGCTCTGATCTGCTGGAAGCTTAACATTTCTTGTAGAGAACGTTGCTTTGTTGAATTGTATAGGTGTAAAGGGAATTTTAAAAAGGAAATGTGCTTTAGGCAAGAATCATAAGATGCCCTTATCGTTGATGGCTTTTTTTCTGCTAGTAGTTAAAACCTCAGCTCTTCTGCCTGGTAACACACAGCCCAAAGTACAAGATTATTTTGTCAGTGGGTTTTTAATCGTTGTTTAGTTTTGTTTTGCTAACCTTTTAATCATTGTTTAGTTTTGTTTTGCTAACCCAATCTATCTGTGGAACACTGACTCTGCTCTCTAAGGAGAACAAAGTTAGAATCTAAAATAATTTAGAAATGAGTTTAAAATGTGAAGTCAGGAGTTAAAGTCATATAAATCGAAGTAGTGTACGAGAAACAAGCTCCTTCCATCATGCCTGTCTACCATTTCCTCAGGTATGACTTGATTTGCAAGATCCTCTTGTTTTCTTCTCTTTGAGGCCTGTCTTCCTTTCCTAGTATGTTTTTATAATAAATTTATTAAGATATAAATCACATACCTTACTATTTACCCATCTAAAGGGTACAATTCAGTGGTTTATAATGTATTCACAAAGTCGTGCAAACATGGTCACAGTCAATTTGAGAATTGTGGCTGTCACCCTGGAAGAAACCCTGTACCCTTTAGTAGTCACCTGTCCTTCCCTCCCAGTGCCTCCCAACCCTGAGCAACTAATCTTTCTGTCTGTGCAGGTTTGTTTCTTCTGGTCATTTAGTATGATTGGATTCCCATAGTATCTGAACTTTCATGGCTGGCTCCCAGATATTGTTTAGTTCTATGTGGAGTGAGAACTTCTCATGTTAAGAACTGTGAATTCTCTGAAAGGAGGTGGTTGGTAAGAATCACTAGATGTAAGGAGGCAAGGTCAGATTCCTAACAGGTTTCTCAGTCAGTCGGATGCTGAATAGGTTTTTTCTCAGAACCAAGCATTCATGATGTGTAATATAATTGTTTGTCTAGTCTCTAGAATGGATATTGAAATCTTTGCCTGCTCAGGATAGTCTTGCTAAAAATGATGCCAAATAATATGGCAAGTAATTGACATAGCAGACTTCAGTCATGTCTAATTTTGCTAGGAGCTTGTATACCTCTGGTCAGGTGAGTTTCCCAAATTTTTAATTTCCTCCAGTGAATTTATGCTCTCTTTTTAAAGTATGTACCATAGGATTGGGGTGATTTGGATGCATCATAACAGTGCTAAATGAATTAAGTTCAGAAGTTTTTTGTAATGCTGTGAGGCAGTACTAAGGTAGCCAAAAATGTAGTGATGTGAGCAAATTAGCCTGCAGCTGACTATGATTTCAGTGACATTCAGAAGTGTGTATTGTTGAAGGCTCTCTAGAATATAGGAAGGCTCACTTAATCAGGGAAGCAGCCGAATGCTATGGCCTAGTGGCCCAGCTGCAGAAAATGCAGGTCGGCAAATTGGAGGCTGTGAAGCTCTGTAACTCCCTAATGATTGTTTCCTGAGCATTGTGGCTTATTTTTGAGTGGCATGACAGCATCCCCCGTTGTATGTGGCCTGTTTCCATGATGTATTGAGTAGTGTTGTTTGTTGTGAGCATCAATGCCTGTAACACCAAGCTAAACACATTCTTTTGGATATGTTTCCTCTCTTTAAATGATCTTGCCCTGTCCAATAAATAAATGATTGTCTCACCCTGTTTTTGGTAGTGGTTTTTTTGTTGTTTTGTTTGTTTGTTTGTATGTTTTACTTTTAATCTCATTTTCTTCTGCTTCTCTGTCCCCAGAAAATGTAAGATTTAATTTTAACAACTGTATTTTTCTAGTGTGATGCTTTTACTAAATTCAATGGATACTTTACTTTTCATTATACATGTAAAGTCTTACTGCAATTTTATGCTCTTTTAGAGTTGAAATAGAATGTGTAATCTCATTTATATTTGTATTTATGAATTATCAAATACCCTTTGGAGTACAAGAATATTGGTCTTCAAGCAGCAGTGTCTAATCATTCCAGCACAAATTTGTTATATAGCCAAACTGCTATTACAGAAATGGCAATTTATACTTCATAGGAAATCATTATGATTGAAGCATCAGGGGCAAATCTAAAGTTTAATCCAAGAGGAATTTCTGATTCTAAAAGCATGGCACTTGTCTGCAGTAGTTTGAAAGATAGCACTATTAGTATTCAAATCTACATAGGAATATCTCAAATAACCTACTAATCAAGTGTTCTTTTAAAAAGAAAAAGAATATATGCACATGGCAAAAAAATCAGATGGTACAGAAAGGTATGAGATTAGAACTTGCTCCCTTTCTTCCTGCTCCTAATAACCTCTCTCCAGAGGTAACTAGCTTTAAGTGTCTTGTATATTCTTTCAAGGAAAAAAATAATTTGCCAGCAAGTGTATACATAAAAAGTTTTTACATTAATGGAATAAGACTGTATACACTCTCTGTACCTTGCTTTTTTTTGCTGTGTCTTATAAGATTCTTTTTGTATCTGTATATATAGAAATACCTCATTCTTTTTAATGACTGTGTGGTATCTACTATATATTGTGTTACAAATGTTAAAACATATAGACTTCCAGGTTGTTGGCAGTATTTTACTGTTGATAAACCATATTGTGATGAATTTACTTGTACGTATAATGAGTTTAACCTAACAAGGGTTAATTCCTAGTAATAGAATTGCTGGTCAAAGGATAGTTTTCATTTTCAGGTCAGTAGGTATTGCCAAACTGATCTCCAGAAATCTGCCTAATTATACTTCCACATATAATGTATAAGAATAATTATTTATGAGGCCCTTACCAATATTGGGCACTCAGCTTTTAAAATTTGATCATCTGAAAGTGAATAAATGGTACTTTGCATCTTAATGAAGTTCTAATGCATTTTAATGAAGGAGATGGAACACATTTTCATGTTTATTGGTTACTTATATTTCATTTTCTGTGAACTGTGTGGTCATGTTCTGTTTTCGATTCGATTTGTTTTTATTAGTTTGTATGAGCTCTTTGTATGCTAAGAAAATTGGTCTATTGTCTTATGTTTAATAATATTTTTCCTGAGTTTTATTTATTTATGTAGTTAAACTTACCAGTCTTTATGGCTTCTGGGATTTGTGCCTTGCTTTAGAAAGGCCTTTACATTTAAGAATAAATTTTAATGTATTTTTCAGTATTTTTAAGTTTTTTTTTTAAACTTTTAAATCTTTGATTCGTTGGAATTTAGGTGTAAAGAGTGAACTAAGGATTCAACATTTTTCTCTTCCAAATAGCTATCTGGTTGTCCCAATCCTATTTATTTACTTTTTCCACATTGATTTGAAAAACATCCCTTGTATATTGTTTCCATATATATTTAGATTTGTTTCTGAACTTACAGTCTTTCCAAAACTTACCAGTCTTTTAATTACTTTAAGTTGTTACACATTTTCATATTAGGCTTTGCTAATATACATCACATTATTATTAATTTCAGCATATTTTCCTAGTTATTCTTGAATTTTTATATTTCTAGACAAACTTTCAGTTTAGTTCAGTCACTCAGTCATGTCCGACTCTGTGACCCCATGAATTGCAGCACGCCAGGCCTCCCTGTCCATCACCAACTCCCGGAGTTTACTCAAATTCATGTCCATCGAGTCAGTGATGCCATCCACCCATCTCATCCTCTGTCATCCCCTTCTCCTCCTGCCCCCAATCCCTCCCAGCATCAGAGTCTTTTCCAATGAGTCAACTCTTCGCATGAGGTGGCCAAAGTACTGGAGTTTCAGCTTTAGCATCATTCCTTCCAAGAAATCCCAGGGCTGATCTCCTTCAGAATAGACTGGTTGGATCTCCTTGCAGTCCAAGGGACCCTCAAGAGTCTTCTCCAACACCACAGTTCAAAAGCATCAATTCTTCGCCACTCAGCTTTCTTCACAGTCCAACTCACATCCATACATGACTACTGGAAAAACCATAGCCTTGACTAGATGGACCTTTGTTGGCAAAGTAATGTCTCTGCTTTTGAATATGCTATCTAGGTTGGTCATAACTTTCCTTCCAAGGAGTGTCTTTTAATTTCATGGCTGCCGTCACCATCTGCAGTGATTTTGGAGCCCCCCAAAATAAAGTCTGACACTGTTTCCATTGTTTCCCCATCTATTTGCCATGAAGTGATGGGACCAGATGACATGATCTTAGTTTCCTGAATGTTGAGCTTTAAGCCACTTTTTCACTCTCCTCTTTCACTTTTATCAAGAGGCTTTTTCGTTCCTCTTCACTTTGTCATAAGGGTGGTGTCATCTGCATATCTGAGGTTATTGATATTTCTCCCAGCAATCTTGATTCCAGCTTGTGCTTCTTCCAGCCCAGCGTTTCTCATGATGTCGTCTGCATAGAAGTTAAATAAGCAGGGTGACAATATACAGCCTTGACATACTCCTTTTCCTATTTGGAACCAGTCTATTCCATGTCCAGTTCTAACTGATGCTTCCTGACCTGCATATAGGTTTCTCAAGAGGCAGGTCAGGTGGTCTGGTATTCCCATCTCTTTCAGAATTTTCCACAGTTTATTGTGATCCACACAGTCAAAGGCTTTGGCATAGTCAATAAAACAGAAGTAGATGTTTTTCTGGAACTCTCGCTTTTTTGATGATCCAGAGGATGTTGGCAATTTGATCTCTGGTTCCTCTGCCTTTGCTAAAACCAGCTTGAACATCTGGAAGTTCACGGTTCACGTATTGCTGAAGCCTGGCTTGGAGAATTTTGAGCATTACTTTACTAGCATGTGAGATGAGTGCAATTGTGTGGTAGTTTGAGCATTCTTTGCCATTGCCTTTCTTTGGGATTGGAATGAAAACTGACCTTTCCCAGTCCTGTGGCCACTGCTGAGTCTTCCACATTTGCTGGCATATTGAGTGCAGCAGTTTCACAGCATCATCTTTCAGGATTTGAAAGAGCTCAACTGGAATTCCATCACCTCCACTAGCTTTGTTTGTAGTGATACTTTCTAAGACCCACTTGACTGCACATTCCAGGATGTCTGGCTCTAGGTGAGTGATCACACCATCGCAGTTATCTGGGTCGTGAAGCTCGTTTTTGTACAGTTCTTCTGTGTATTCCTGCCACCTCTTCCTAATATCTTCTGCTTCTGTTAGGTCCATACCATTTTTGTCCTTTATCAAGCCGCCGATCTTTGCATGAAATCTGGTATCTCTAATTTTCTTGAAGAGATCTCTAGTCTTTCCCATTTTGTTGTTTTCCTCTATTTCTTTGCATTGATTGCTGAGGAAGGCTTTCTTATCTCTCCTTGCTATTCTTTGGAACTCTGCATTCAGATGCTTATATCTTTTTTTTTTTAACTTTATTTTAT
The DNA here is from genome assembly GCF_002263795.3 of Bos taurus. Classification (NCBI taxonomy): domain Eukaryota; kingdom Metazoa; phylum Chordata; class Mammalia; order Artiodactyla; family Bovidae; genus Bos; species Bos taurus. The sequence continues at coordinate 19,576,905 of NC_037357.1, read as the reverse complement.
TTTCAGATGCTTATATCTTTCCTTTTCTCCTTTGCTTTTTGCTTCTCTTCTTTTCACAGCTATTTGTAAGGCCTCCCCAGACAGCCATTTTGCTTTTTTGCATTTCTTCTTCTTGGGGATGGTCTTGATTCCTGTCTCCTGTACAATGTCACGAACCTCCATCCATAGTTCATCAGGCACTCTATCTATCAGATCTAGTCCCTTAAATCTATTTCTTACTTCCACTGTATAATCATAAGGGATTTGATTTAGGTCATACCTGAATGGTCTAGTGGTTTTCCCTACTTTCTTCAATTTACGTCTGAATTTGGCAATAAGGAGTTCATGATCTGAGCCACAGTCAGCTCCTGGTCTTGTTTTTGCTGACTGTATAGAGCTTCTCCATCTTTGGCTGCAAAGAATATAATCAGTCTGATTTCGGTGTTGACCATCTTGTGATGTCCATGAACTTGAGTATCATTTTATTCAGTTCTAAAATCCTATTGCTATTTTTCCTAAAATTTTAGGAACTTAAAATATGAAAGAATAGTTTGATGAGTGCCAAGATACTTTTCAGTTAGATTCACCATTTCTAAGTGTTTTGTTACTTTTGCTTTTGTTCTTTCCAAGTGTGGTTTTTTCAAAAGCCCTCCTGAATTGTTTGTGGTGAGTTAACAGACTTCATCATCACACTTCAGGACATCATGACATTCCTAAATATGTCAGCAGGCCTCCCCTGTAAGAGTGAAGACATTGTTTCATTTAACCACAATACCATTCTCACACTTAAGAAAATGATGAACCGTCTAATACTATATTCAGATTTACCCATGTATCCCCAGAATGACTTTTATAGCTGCCCTCACCGAGGTTCACAAATTACATTTTTAAATTTGTCTCTCTGGTCTCATTTATTTTTTTAGCTGTGCTGCCCAGCTTGTGGGCTCTTAGTTCTCCAACCAGGGACTGAACCTGTGCCCCCTGCATTGGAAGCACAGAGCCTTAACCAATTGGCCACTAGGGAAGTCCCTCTAGTGTCTCTTAAATAGTCCTTCTACCTCCTTTTAAAGATGCTATTTTCTAAATAAACCTTAGTTTTTAGAACTGTTTTAGATTTATAGAAAACTTGGGAAGATGGTGCAGAAAATTCCCACATAGCTTGCCTCAATTTCACCACAGGTTAAAGTGTTAGCATGATACATTTGGTAACAATTCTTGAACCAAGATAGATACATTGTTATTAACCAGAGTTAATATTCAGATTTCTTTAGTTTTTACCTAATATCCTTTTTATGTTCCAGGATTCCATCCAGGATATTAGCTGTGATGTCTTAGGCTTCTCTTGGCTGTGACAGTTTTTAGACTTTCCTTATTTCTGGTGACCTTGACAGTTTTAGGAAACTCAGGTAATTTGTATGATATTCCTCTATCTGGATTTGTCCAATTTTTTTTTAGCGTTATTAGACTTGGATTATGTATGGCGTTGTCATACCAAGGGTACACATTTATTAACCTGAATTATCGCTCTTGATTTTTTTGCCTGTGCCTGCAGCCTGTGGGATCTTAGTTCCCCAACCAGGGATTGAACCTAGGCCATGGCATGAAAGGGCAGAGTCCTAACCCCTGGACTGCCAAGGAACTCCCTGTTGGTGTTATTCTTGATCACCTAAAGCAGTGTTGGTCAAGTTTCTCTATCAAAGGGTAGAGTTACCCTTTCCATACTGTCTTGGAAGTTGCTATACATAGCCCAGACTTAGAAAGTGGGGAGTTATGTTGCACCTCCTTGAGGATGGAGTATCTACATCAATTATTTGGAATTCTTCTGCACAGGAGATATCTCTTCTCCCCACTTATCAATTTATTCTATATTTTATTTATATGAGTTTGGGCTCATGGATATTTATTTTGTACTCTGGCTTATCATGCAATACTACTTAATTTGTTGTTGAAATTGTTCCAGTTATGGACATTGGTTGCTCTTTCTTTTGATTCCTGTGTCCCTTTGACATCACTCCCATTATTGTGGATTTTTTGCCCCAGTATTTCTTACCTCTGGCACTACAAGATGTTCTGGGTTCATCTTGCACATTTCCTTCTCCAGTCCTAGAGTCAGCCTTTTACTCCAAGGAACCTGGTTCTTTTGTTGGAGAATAGTTTTTAAAACCAAGATCTGGGCCCTGGTTTTGCTGAGTTACTACTGGAAATTTGTCACTTCAAGGCCCTTCTACCTGAAAGAGCAAGGAAATATGTGTTACTAACCTGTGCCTATACACATATGTATAAATATTTCTATAGGTAACATCTGTATTTCTATTAAGTGAAACGCAAGTTCGTTTTGATGTTTGATCCATCGCCACATACATCACTGTAACTTCCTCCTCTTGCTTATCTGTAAACTGTTTCAACACTGAGAAACCTGGTTCCCACTGTCTGCTAGCCACTTACTTGAATTGTTTAATTCCAGTATACATGTGCAGTGTTTTCCAGAATTATTAACATGTTTTCCCATGGGAAACAACTTTTTCAGCTAGAGCACAGTGATTGTATAGGGATTTTTTGCTATTTTACAGTGTCCACTCATTTCCAAATTTACTTAGGTCAGCACATTTCCCACGTACTCTTTAGTACATTTGTTTCAAGAACTTGTAGTATAGATTATTTTTCCCCTTCTGCATTCTATCCTTGGACTCCCCTGACCTAAATGATTTTTAAAAATATACACCAAGGTTCACTTTTTGTGATCTAGAGCTCAGTCAGTTTTGACAAATTCATAATTTATGTATCTACAATTACATTATTATATAGGATAAATTCACAACCCTAAAAATCCCTTGTGCTTCACATGTTCAGCCCTCTCCTTTCCCCTGAGCTCCTGTTCACTACGATCTTTTTACTGTCTCCATGGTTTTGCCTTTTCCAGAGGGCCATATAATTGGAATTGTATAGTATTGTAGCCTTTTCAGACTGGCTTCTTTTACTTAGTGATATGTATTCAAGTTTCCTTCATGTCTCTCTGTGGCTTGATAATTCATTTTTAAAATCTGTGAATAATAGTTCATTATATGGATGTTCCACAGTTTATCCATCACCTATTGCAAGATATCTCCATTTTCTGATGATTATGAATAAGCACTCACATGTTTTTGTGTGGACCTGCTTTTTCAAATTAATTGGGTAAATACCAAGGTGTATGATTGCTGGATCATATGGTAACATTATATTCAGTTTTATAAGAAATAGCCAAGCTGTCTTCCAAAGTGGCCTTACCATTTTGCATTCCCATTAGCAGTGAATGACTTCCTGTTACTCTGCATCCTCGCCAGTGACTGGTATTGTCAGGTTTTGCATTGTAACTATTGTAATAGATGTGCAGTGATGCTCATTTTAATTGACAGTTTTCCCTAATGACAAAAGATGTTGAGCATCTTTCATGTTTATTTGCTATCTGTATTTCTCTTTTGGTGAAGTATCTGTTTAGATCTTTTGCTTAATTTAAAAAATCAGGTTGTTTTCTTACTGTTGCATTTTAAAAGTTCTTTGCATATCTTGAATACAAGTCCTTTTCAGAGTTGTGTTTTGCAAATATTTTTCCCAGTTCGTGGTTTGTCTTTTCAGTCTCATAATAGTGTCTATTACAGAGAAGATTTTATTTTAGTGAAGTCCAACTTATCAATTTTCTCTTTCTTATCTCATGCTTTTTGTATTATGTTTAAATGCTCATTTCCAAATTCAAATCCATCTAGATTTTTCTCTTATGATTTCCTGTAGAGGTTTTATTGTTTTTCATTTTACATTTAGATCTATGATTACTTCCTAGCTAATTTTTGTGAAAGATGTAAGATCTGTATCTAGGTTCATCTTTTTTTCATATGGACACCCAATTGTTACAACACCATTTGTGGAAAAGACTATGCTTTCTCCATTGAATTGCCTTTGCTCCTTTGTCAAAAATGGTCAACTATATATGTGTGGGTCTATTTCTGGGCTGTCTGTTCTGTTAATCTACACGTCTACTCTTCTACCACACTGTCTTGATTACTGTAGCTTTACACTAAGCCTTGATATCAGGTAGTGTGAGTCCTCCATCTTTGTTCTTATTTTTCTATATTACATTGGCTATTCAGGATCTTTCATCTTTCCCTTTAATCTTTAGAATCAGTTTGTCGATATCTACAAAATAATTTTCTGGGATTTTGACTGGGATTGCTTTGAATCTATAGATCACATTGGAAAGAATTGATATCTTAATAATATTGAATTTTCCATTTTGTGAACATGGAATATCTCTGCATTTATATAGATCTTATAATTTCCCATATAGAGATCTTGTACATATTTCATTTGATTTATATGTATTTCATTATTTTGGTGCTATTATAAATGGTATTTTTTAAATTTCAAATTCTAATAGTTATTGCTGGTATTTAGGAAGGCAATTTTTTGTACATTACCCTTGTATCTTATTCCTTGTTATCATTATTTTTTAAATTCAGGAATGGATCTTGAATTTTGTTAAATGCAATTTTGGCATTTATTGAGATACTCATGTTTTTTCTTCTTTTACCTATTAAAATGGTGAATTATAAGAATAGACTTTCAAATACTGACCCATTTTTGCATTCATGGGGCGAAGTAAATATCCATTAAAGATAACAGCTTGCTAGGATTTTTGGTCTTTATGATTTTCTTTAATGTTAACCCGGCTTTTATAATACTTTCTTTAAGCCACAGGTTCACTAGGAAGACTAGATTTCTGCCAAAAGTTGGGTTATTTCTTCCTTTGTTGTTAAGGGTACTCACTTCTTTCTCTGCATTAGTTTATGTGCTGTTCTTTTTGCATTTTATAATGTAGTATTTGGTCCATACAAAATGTATGGAATATATATGTAAGCCGAAACTTAAAGGGACTTGTGTAAACTCACATCAAACTTAAGAAGAAGAGTATTATCAGTACTATTGAAAAAATCTTTTGTATTATGTGTAGTGGGCCTTTTGATGTATGTCCTCTTTAAGAAATATTTTCCTATTTTGGAATTCTTAGAGATACTCTTCTCTAAATTCCTCTAAAGTCTTATTTTTTCTTTCATATTTAAATACTTAATCAATCTGAAATTTTTGGAGTATGGTATGAGGAAGAGATCCAATTGCATTACACTTTACATACATTGCCAATATGTGCTGCAAAAAGAAAGTCTATTCTTTTCCCAGCAATATGTAATAATACCTCTGAAATGTATCACATTCCTTATATGTGTGACACTATTTCTAGGCCCTGCTATTCTGTTATCATTGTTCAATTCATGTACCTCTGCATCTGTACACACTGTTTCTATTACTAAAGGTTAATAATAAGCCTTGAGATAGTAAGGCAGATCCCCCTAATTTGTTCTTCTATGTGTTTGTCTTGGGTATTTATTTTCCCACATAGATTTTTAGAATCAGCTTGTAAAGTTCCATGAAAAACTGTTGGAACTTTGATTGTTATTGTGCTAGATTTATACATTAATTTGAGGGACGGAGGAAGTGGACTCTGAGTCCTTCCTGTCTACGGTACAGACTCACTTTAAGTCTTCTCTGATACCTTTCAATAAAATTTTATAATTGTCCTGCATACCAGTTATTAGACATGTTTAGTTATATTTATTCTATACACATATACACATATTCTCTCATATATTATGAAAGTGAAAGTGGCTCAGTTGTGTCAGACTCATTGCGACCCCATGGACTATACAGTCCATGGAATTCTCCAGGCCCAGAATACTAGAGCGGGTAGCCATTCCCTTCTCTAAGGGAACCTTCCCAACCAGGGATCGAACCTGTCTCCTGCATTGCAGGTGGGATTCTTTACCAGCTGGGCTACCAGGGAATCCCCTACTATATATTCCTATATATATCTTTAATATTCTTTATATAATTTTGTTGATTTTAAGATTGGCTTTAAAACTTACATTTCCTGAATTTCTTGTTATTGTTATATAGAAGAATTATAGAATTCTTATATATTAAAGAATTAATTCTTATATATTGAAAGAATTATAGAAATTAATACACAGTTAATTTTTATGTGTTGATTTGATATCTATTCTCTTTGTCAAATTCTTTGTTTATAGACTACTTTGAGTTTAGCCAAATAACTTACTATCTTTTATTATCTTAAGGTGTAAGCTAGGGATTCTTGGAGTACAGTGTTAAATAGAAGTGGTGGACATCCCTGTCTTGATCTTACAAGGAATACTGATTTTTCACAACTAGGAATAATATACACTATAGATTTCTGGTAGATTCACTTCTTAACACATGATTTTAATTTTGTCCTTACGAATAGTTGTTTTATGACTTGTGTTTTCTGCATTGATTAGAATGATTGTATGACTTTCCTCCTTTATTTGTTAATACAGTACACTGGTTATCTATTTCTTGCCTCTCACCTCCAAATTAATGTTTGGCCTAATCTGTGAAAATGGTCCATTTCTCTTTTTTTTCCTTATAGCAGTTGTCACAGAAGTTTGTCTGTAAAGGGCGTCAGAGACATTGTAAGGGGAAAGTTTTGCTTCTGGTCCTGGGTTGCTGACACAGCTGGCTTCTGCTGGGCACCAAGGCTTCTCCAGGGCTAGGCTCTGCCCCTCAATGATTTCTCCAGGCCTGCTGGTGAAAGGCATAGTGACCAGCAGCACTCAATGGTCAGCAGCTTCCCTTGAAACCCTCTCAGCCAATAGTATATGTCAAACTGCTTCTGATGAGACATCTCTGTACCAACATTCTTAGATACCCCAGAGGCAGATTTCTAGAAATTTCCATTGGTGTGGTACCACAGCAACTTTACCACCATTCTCTGAGTTGCTTCTAGTCTTTTCCAATAAGGTCAGGATTTCGACCCTTGAGCAGCAGGAATACTTTTCCTTGGGTACTTTGCCTACAAGGAACTGTTCTTGGGCATTCTCAGTCTAGGGGGTGGTACTCTTCCTTGGGGGGATCTATCTCACGCTGGGAAGGCGGAAGTCTTCCTTGGGTACTACAGATAAGCTGTGGGCTGGGGAGATTTCACTGGGATGATGTCAGCACTGTAGGAGGAACTTTCCCTGGGGTACTCTCTCAGCTCTGTTGATGAGGGGGCTTTCCTTTAGTGCTCCATCTTAGTCCATTTAGGAGGACGTCTTCCTTGGGTGATTATCTCAGTGCTAGGGGAGGACTTTCCTGTGCGGGGTGCTCTCCATCTCAGCTGTTTTGGGGAAAGGGATTTTCCTTGCTTGCTTATCAGCCATGTAGTGGGCGAGTCTCTTCCTTAATCGCTCCATCTCAGCCCTGGTTTGGGGGTGTTTCTTAGATTCTGTTTCTTAGATTCTGTTCTTAGTCCTGTGAGGAAGGACTCTACTTTGGGTGCTTTACATTATGCCCTGGGGCCAGGGTTTTTCCTTGGATGCTCTGTCTTTGCCATGGGTGGGAGGTGCTTTTACTTGAGTGCTCTGGTCTCAACCCCATGGAGGCAGGGAGGAACTCTTCCTAGGGCCCTTCTAACCCAAGTAGTGTTAAAGGAGGGGCGTTGTCCTTGCATGTTTGATTTTCAGCCCTAGCCCAAAGGGATTCTTTCCTTGGGTGCTACACCTCTTAATCCCAGAGGGTGGGTTTCAGCACCACAAAAATCTCCTGCCATACATTTCTGGTCCTCTCCAACAAGTTCTGGACATCAAACCCTTTTTTTGTGGGAGGGGTATTTCCTGTTAAGTTCCCTCTAAGCCCTGGAGAGGACTTTCCATTGGGGTACTCTATTTTCAGCCAAGGTATGGCACTTTTTCTTGCATGTTATGTCAGTAGTGGGGGGAGGAGTTCCTTGTGGACCCTAATCTCAGCTGTACATAGGAAGGCTTTCTTGGGAGCTATATCTTAGCCTTTGTGCGATATTTTTCTTTGGATGCTCTAACTGTCCTGGGAGTGGTACTTTGCCTTGAGTGTTTTCCCAGCCCTGAAGGTGGTTGTTTTTGGAACTGTAATCTCAGTCCTAGCAGGGATGGAAGAGGCCACATTACATCTGTACTCATGGAAAGACCATTGTATTAAGCACAGAACATGCAGTAATCTTTCTAAACTGTATTCCACCTACCCCGAATCCTCAATTAATTAGTTTTCCCTTAATCTTTCTGTCTTGGTTCTTCATTTATAACAATGAGAATGGTAATCATACCTAACTCAGGATTCTACAGAGGATTAAGTGAGTTCATATATGTTAACCATTTAGAAATTAGTACCTGGCAGGCAGTAAATGCTCAATGAAATGTCTTCACCCTCTTTGTATTCTATTATAAGAAATCAAATGTTACGGGAAAAAATTCTTTATCATGATTCTATTCAAATTATGGGAGGCATAGTCCTTGTTATCTTTGGATGAAAACAGCTTAAAGATAAGCTCTATGCTTCTGACCTTAATCCCCCTCAATCCAGCACCTAGGTGGACATATTTGAATCTCCCTGTGTTTTGGGGGGTGAGGGGGCTTATATTTTCAAACTACCCTACCCTTCACCATCTGTGGTGTAGCATTGGGTAAAGTGGTAATCAATATTGTTAATGATGAATTTAAAGCATAAAAGGAACACACAAGAGAAATGATTTTTCCCTAAGAAGGGTTGATAAAGGATGAATTGTACCTCTTCAGTGGGTAAATTATGCATTTGTCCCCTTTTGGTTGATGACAGCCACTCATCCCCACCATGGTTTTTGGCTTTGGATATACACCACATATTTTAACTGACCTTATTTCATTTAGACTGGATTAAATTAAGTTGCATTTCTGATTAACAGAGTGTTTCTTGGGGGGATGAATGGCAAATTTTTCCCTGTGATTAAAACCATATTAATGGTACAAATGCATGATTATACATACATCTGAAAACTTTCCAAAGTTGTGATGGTTGTATTTTTGTCATTAATGGAATAGGTTGATTTTTTTTTTTAGTGAGTGATGACTATGAAGCTGATGAGTTTGCTGCTTCAGCTTGAAAAGCAAAGTGGAAGTCCTAGAGAATCCAACAGTCCTTCCTCATCTAAGAGAAGGTAGACTATGGCCTTTCTGTTGATAATTAGGAAGGAAGATGGTAATTATATCTTTGAGGAATGGAGAGATATAAACATTTTTGCAAGTGGAAGAGAAAGAATCTAATAAGGTGCAACAAATTGGAGTTACTGCAAGAATTGGAAGGATTGAAGCAGATTCTTTGAGGCAGTAAGATATGATGGGCTCAACAAGAGGATAGGTCTGAATATCGCCATCTCCTGTTCATACTCTAATCCAGAGGAGTCTGACTTCTGCATCCTCTACGCCACTGAAACTGTCACATCTAGTCCCTTGTCTGCTACACATTGCCTTTAACTTCTCAGCAGTACGTGACACAGTCAGTCACTCACTTCTCCATGGAAACCTTGGGTTTCCAGAAACCACATTTCCCTGATTTCTTCCCTGTTTCATTCTCCTTTTTCAGTTGTTTCTTTTCATTCCCACCACTAAATATTGTAGGGCCCCAAATCTGGATCCTGGGCCTTCTTCCCTTGAATATACTATCTCCCTAGATGATCTCACAGCCTTAGAGCTTTAAATATGATGTGTATTTCAACAATTCCTAAATTTATACCTCGAAATGACAACTTACTCCTAAACTCCAGACTCAGATTCTAATGCATGCATGTTATCTCCATTTGCATGTCTAAGAGACATTTAATAACTTAAATCACTCCATGTTTTTAAACTGAACTCGCCTCTCCTGCACTAGCCTTCTCAGCATTACAGCATTTGTCTATTTTTCCTTTGTTGGTCTGTGGCTTTTAGTGTGAGTATCTCAAGAAATATTACCAATGTCCAAAGTTCATGAAGCTATTCCCGTTTTCTTCTAGGAGTTTTATAGTTTTAGGTCCTTACGATTTGGGTCCTTTAATCTGATTTGAGTTAATTTTTGTTTATGGTATAATAGGTAAGGGTCCAGCTTCATTCTTTTTTTATGTGGATATCAAGTTTTCTCAACACCCCTTCCTTTTTAAGCACTCATTCTCCATTGAGTAGTCTGACACCCATGTAGAAGAGCATTTGACCATATACATGGAGGGTTTATTTCCAGAATCTCTATTCTGTTCCATTTGATCTATTTTGTATGTCTTTAACCAGTAACATGGAGAAGGAAATGGCAACCCACTCCAGTATTCTTGCCTGGAGAATCCAGGGACAGGGGAGCCCTGGTGGGCTGCCGTCTATGGGGTCACACAGAGTCAGACACTACTGAAGTGACTTAGCACAGCAGCAGCAGCATACCAGTAACATACTGTTTTTAATTGCTAAAGCTTTGAAATATGTTGTTGAATCAGGAACATAAGTCTTCCAATTTTATCTTTAAAAATTTTTTTGTCTGGCATCCCTGAGATTCCATAGGAATATTAAAATCTAATTTTCTATTTCTTGTAAAAAGATAACTTTAGAATTTTGACAGGAATTATATTGTAGATTGCTTTTGGTTAGTATGGGCATCTTAACAATATTAAATCTTCCAATCCATGAACATGGATGCCTGTCTATTTATTTGTGTCTTCTCTAATTTCTTTCAGTGATGTTTTGGTAGTTTTCAGTGTACAAATCTTTCCGACCTTCTTGTTAGGTTTTATTTTTTAAGTATTATTTTTCTGCTCTTTAAGATGGAATTGTTTTCTTAGGTTCCATTGAGATTTGTTCTGTTAATGGTATAGAACATTGCAACTTATTTATGTGTGTGTTGATTTTGTAACTTTCCATGAGGTTTCATTTTATAATCCCACATTCACTGTAAGCTCCTTTTTGTATCCCTCACAATGTGTTGTACCACATAGGTGTTTTGGCATCTTTGGTTAATGAAATACCTGTTTATTTTCAGATTTAGAAGAAGATTCAGGACCTTGAGAATGTACTAGAAAAATAATTCCTACCATCTTCACAACAAAGTTAATTACATAAAAACATAATCCTATTAAAACTATCAGTGAAAACATGGACACGTTTGCTGTGCCTGTAGGTGGTTGCTGGATTGTGAAGTTCCCTAGAATATAACATTTCAAGGGGACTTGCCTTCCAGAGGGTTAAGAAAAACAGTGAAGCTTTAATGCTATGATTTAGTCAGTAAAATCTTGGCTTTGGTCCTAAAATTTTCTTGAAAACATAGTTTGCTTTCTTATTATTGTTTTCCCCTTGAGAGGTATTGTTATTAACTCATCAGGCTAAATACTATTACAGTCCTGGTTTGTGCAGCAAGTCACATTCCTGGTATTTATAACTACTTTCTTTTAATACCCTTGTCCTCAACCAGCACTCAGCTTTTCATGGTTCTTTTCTTGGGAGGTGACTCAACATTCATTCTTGAATGCTTTGGCCACTAGACATTCTGCTTCAATTAGGTTTACAATTATCCACTGTTAGCTGCTCAGTCGCATCTGACTCATTGGGGCCCCTTGGACTGTAGCCAGCCAGGCGTCTCTGTCCATGGAATTCTCCGGGCAAGAATACTGGGGTGGGTAGCCATTCCCTTCTCCAGAGGATCTTCCCAACCCAGGGATCAAACCTGTGTCTCCTGCATTGCAAGCTAATTCTTTACTGTCTGACCCGCCAGGGAAACCAAGGGAATTCCAGAAAAACATCTATTTCTGTTTCATTGACTATGTTAAAGACTTTGACTGTGTGAATCACCACAAACTGTGGAAAATCCTTAAAGAGATGGAAATACCAGACCACTTTACCTGTCCTCTGAAAAACCTGTATGCAGGTCTAGAAGCAACAGTTAGAACCGGGCATGGAACAATGTACTGGTTCCAAATTGGGAAAGGAATACGTCAAGGCTGTATATTGTTGCCCTGCTTATTTAATTTATATGCAGAGTACATCATCTGAAATGTTGGGCTGGGTGAATCATAGCTGAAATTAAGACGTCTGGGAGGAATATTAACAATCTCACATATGCAGATGATACCACTCTAATGGCAGAAAGTGAAGAGGAACTAAAGAGCCTCTTGATGAGGGTGAAGAGGAGAGTGAAAAAAACTGGGTTAAAACTCAACATTCAGAAAACTAAGATCATGGCATCCAGTCCTATCACTTCATGGCAAATAGATGGGGGAAAAGTGGAAACAATGACACATTTTGGGCTCCAAAATCACTGTGGATGGTGACTGTAGCCATGAAATTAAAAGATACTTTGCTCCTTAGAAGAAAAGCCATGACCAACCTAGACAGCATATTAAAAAGCAGAGACATCATTTTGCTAACAAAGGTCCATATAGTCAAAGCTATGGTTTTTCCAGTAGTCATGTATGGGTGTGAGAGTCTTCATAAAGAAGACTGAGTGCTGAAGAATTGATGCTTTTGTACTCGCATAAGTGAGTCTCCCAAAAGTCATTTTACTTCAGGACGATGGGAAACACAAGAACAATGAATTCCATGAACACTGCTCCATTTCTGCACTCATTTCCTGTGAAATGGACTCCTTATTTAGAAGTGATGCTGATTGGAATACCATGATGGTGAATAAGGCATTTTTCAAGTCTATAAATGTTGGTTTCTCAAAAGCAGTTCAGGTGGGAAGGAAAATCCATTTCTAGAGTGTTTGAACATGGACAAAGCACTGCCCCTTCCTTAATGGAAGTGAGCCAGTGTAATCACCTGCCACCTGGTAGTAGCAGGCAGATTACTCTAGAGACTGGTGTCATATTGAGGGCTCAGTGTTGGCCTCTGCTTTTTGCAGATTGGGGCTTCAGCAGTGATTATAGTGAGATCAGTCTTGCTGAGTAGAAGCCCATGTTGCTGAGCAAAACCTCCATCCTTGCGATTTGGGCACTTGGTTCTTGAGTCCACTGGATTATGACCTGAATGCTAGAGAAAGAGGCTGATTGATGTCTAGATGATGAATACCTATCCATCGGATTATTAAAATTCTGCTCTGGTAAGCTTATTTATGGAGAATTCTCACAAGACACAAGTATCTTCATATCATGTATCCATTTGGACAGGTGTATTCACATACTTTTCCCCCAGACCTCCTTGTCCCAAATGTTCAATTATGCGTCTGCAAAGTCCTTGACCCTTCAGCCAATGAAGTGGAAGTGACCTAGACATGGATATGCACTCATACTTGTGGCTGACTCTCCTGGCAGAAGGAATGACAGGTGCACTGCTCAAAGTTCTTCCCTGGGAGGATTACCCTTCACCATGTCCTTCCAGGCTGTCCCAAAGTGGACTGGACTGATGCAGCTGTCCACTTCTGGCTTGAGTGGTAGGCAGGATTCTCAATGTGCCCTTCAAGATTCCAGTCTTCTGGTTATTTAATCAATCTCTAACATGAGTACTGCTGTGGTGGGATTTTTGTTTAATGAAAAACAAGTTTTATTTTGTTGGCACTGAAAGAAAAAGAAGTAAAACAACAGTATTTCTACACTGAGGGGAAAGCAATGTTTAAACTTTCTTAGCAATAAAATGTATTCCAAAAGAAAGTATGTTTCATGAAGATCCCAAAGTACAGGTGAATCTTAACACAACAGTACAGGAATCTGTAATACTGAAGATGACTCTCTTCTGACAGGATGTTTAACATACATTTTTTAAAATGATAGAGGCGGTGAAGCAATCTCTTTTAAATAACTGTGTCAAGAGTGATATGGCTTTTTCCATTAATACTCTAACAATTTCTTTTTAATACTTTTTACTGCTATGACAGTTTTACAGAAATTCTGCTGTACTTAAAATAAGCTTTGTTATTAAACTTAAAAGCTTTTGCACAGCAAAGAAAACCATAAACAAAATGAAAAGACAACCTACAGAATGAGAGAGAATATTTGCAAATGATGCAACTGACAGGGATTAATTTCCAAAATATATAAACAGTTCATTCAGCTCAATAGCAATCCCCCTCCAAAAAAAATCCAACCCAATAAAAAATGGACCAAAGACCTAAATAGACATTTCTCCAAAGAAGACACGCAGATGGCCAACAGGCACATGGAGAGATACTCAGTGTCTCCAATTTTTAGAGAAATGAAAATCAAAGCTACAATGAGGTATCACCTCACACCAGTCAGAATGGCCATCATCAAAATATCTATAAATATCAAATCTAGAAAGGATGTGGCTAAAGGGAACTCTCCTACACTGTTTGAATGTTAAATTGATGCAACATCTATGTAGAACAGTATGGAGGTTCCTTACACTAAAAATGTAGTTACCATATGTCCAGCAATCCCAATCCTGGGCATATATCCTGAAAAGATGAAAACTCTAACTCAAAAACGTACATGCACCCCATCTGTCAGCACTATTTACAACAGCCAACACATGGAAGCAACCTAAATGTCCATCAACAGGTGAATGGATAAAGGAGATGTGGTACTATATATACAATGGAATACTACTCAGCCTTAAAAAGAATGAAATAATGCCATTTGCAGCAACATGGATGGACCTAAAGATGATCATTACTAGGTGAAGTAAATCAGAAAGAGAAAGATAAATATCATATGATATCATTTATATGTGGAATCTAAAACATACAAATGAACTTATTTACAAAACAGAAACAGACTCGCAGACATAGCAGTAAAATCAAACTTATGGTTACCAAAGGGAAAAGGGGGTAGGGGAGGGATAAATTAGGAGTTTCAGATTAGTAGATGCATACTGCTTATTATAAATAGAAAAAGAACAAGGTCTATTGTATAGAACAGGAACTTAATCAGTATACCTGGAGTGGGCTGCCATGCCCTCCTCCAGGGGATCTTTCCCAATCCAGGGATCAAACCCAGGTCTCCTGCATTGCAGGCAGATTCTTTACCATCAGAGAGCCACCAGGGAACCCAAATGAACCATAATGGAAAAGAATATGAAAAAGAATACATGTGTATATGTATAACAGAACCACTTTGTAGTACATCAAGAAACTGACACAACATTGTAAGGTCAGCAGTTCAGTTCAATTCAGTCCAGTAGGCTCAGTCGTGTCCGACCTTTGCGACCCCATGATCGTAGCACGCCAGGGCCTCCCTGTCCATCACCAACTCCCGGAGTCACTCAGAATCACGTCCATCGAGTCGGTGATGCCATCCGCCATTTCATCCTGCCCTCATCCCTCCCAGCATCAGAGTCTTTCCCAATGAGGTCAACTCTTCGCATGAGGTGGCCAAGTACTAGAGTTTCAGCTTTAGCATCATTCTTCCAAAGAAATCCCAGGGCTGATCTCCTTCAGAATGGACTGGTTGGATCTCCTTGCAGTCCAAGGGGCATCTCAGAGTCTTCTCCAGCACCACAGTTCAAAAGCATCAAGGGGACTCTCAAGAGTCTTCTCCAACACCACAGTTCAAAAGCATCAATTCTTCGGCGCTCAGCCTTCTTCATAGTCCACTCTCACATCCAATACCTGACACTGGAAACCATAGCCTTGCTAGATGGACCTTTGTTGGCAAAGTAATGTCTCTGCTTTTGAATATGCTATCTAGGTTGGACATAACTTTCCTTTCCAAGGATAAGCATCTTTTAATTTCATGGCTGCAGTCACCATCTGCAGTGATTTTGGAGCCCCCCAAAATAAGTCTGACACTGTTTCCACTGTTTCTCCATCTATTTCCATGAAGTGATGGACCGGATGGCATGATCTTCGATTTTCTGAATGTTGAGCTTTTAAGCCAAACTTCTTCACTCTCCTCTTTCACCTTCATCAAGAGGCTTTTTAGTTCCTCTTCACTTTCTGCCATAAGGCGTGGTGTCATCTGGCATATCTGAGGTTATTGATATTTCTCCTGGCAATCTTGATTCAAGCTTGTGTTCTTCCAGCCCAGCTTACTCATGATGTACTCTGCATAGAAGTTAAATAGCAGGGGTGACAATATACAGCCTTGACATACTCCTTTTCCTATTTGGAACCAGTCTGTTGTTCCATGTCCAGTTCTAACTGTTGCTTCCTGACCTGCATACGATTCTCAAGAGGGCAGGTCAGGTGGGTCTGGTATTCCCATCTCTTTTCAGAATTTTCCACAGTTTATTGTGATCCACACAGTCAAAGGCTTTGGCATAGTCATAAAGCAGAAATAGATGTTTTCTGGGAACTCTCTTGCTTTTTCCATGATCAGTGGATATCAGTATTTGATCTCTGGTTCCTTGTCTTTTCTAAACCAGCTTGAACATCAGGAAGTTCCCGTTCACGTATTGCTGAAGCCTGGCTTGGAGAATTTTGAGCATAACTTTACTAGCTCTGAATAAATTTAGTAGTTCTTGCAAGCATGAAGTGCTTTAGAGACAGATCCAAAAAATATTTCTACAATTTATATCAAAGAGTGTTTTGCCTATGCTTCCTTCTAGGAGTTTTATGGCTTTGTCTTACATTTAAGTCTTTAATCCATTTTGAGTTAATTTTGGATGTGGCTTTAGGAGAATGTTATAATTTCATTCTTTTACACATAGCCTGCTCAGTTTTCCCAGAACCTCTTATTGAAGAGACTATCTTTTCTCCATTACACATTCTTTCTTCCTTTGTCATACATTGACCATAGGTGCATAGGTTATTCTGGGCTCTTTATTCTCTTCCATTGAATTTATGTGTTTGTGCCAGTACTATACTGTTTTAATGATTCTAGCTTTGTAATATAGTCTAAAGTCCGGACGTGTGACTGCTTCAGCTCTGTTCTTTCTTAAGATTGTTTTGGCTATTCTGGGTCTTTTGTGTTCCATACAAACTTTAAAATTATTTTTTCTAGTTTAGTGAAAATGCCATTGGTGGGTTTTTTAATTAATTACTTTTTTATTGAAGGATAATTACTTTTACAGAATTTTGCTGTTTTCTATCAAACCTCAACATGAATCAGGCCATAGGTATACATATATACCCTCCCTTTTGAACCTCCCTCCCATCTCCCTCCCATCCCACCACTCTAGGTTGATGGAGAGCCCCTGTTTGAGTTTCCTGAGCCATACGGCAAATACCCATTGGCTATCTATTTTACCATATGGTATGTAAGTTTCCATGTTATCTTTCCATACATCTCACCCTCTCCTCCCCTCTCCCCATGTCCATAAGTCTATTCTCTATGTCTGTTCTCCAGTTGCCCTGCAAATAAATTCTTACTACCATTTTCTAGATTCCATATATATGTGTTCAGTTCAGTTCAGTCACTCATTTTGTTCACTGTTGCGACCCACGGAATGAATCATGCCAAGCTTCCCTGTCCATTACTGACTCCCGAGCTTGCTCAAACTCATGTCCATCGAGTCGGTGATGCCTTCCAACCATCTCATCCCTCTGTCATATCCTTTTTCTCCCACCTTTCAATATCTCCCAGCATCAGGGGCTTTTCCAATGAGACGGGTTCTTCGCATCAGGTGGCCAGAGTACTGGAGTTTCAGCTTCAGCATCAGTCCCTGCAAATGAACATTCAGGACTGATTCCTTTAGTATGGACTGGTTGGATCTTCTAGCTTTCAAGGGACTCTCAAAGTCTTCTCCAACACGACAGTTAAAAAACTTCAGTTCTTGGCACTCACTTTCTTTATAGTCCAACTCTCACATCCATACATGACTACTGGAAAAACCATAGCTTGACTAATGGACCTTGTTGCAAAGTAATGTCTCTGCTTTTTAATATGCTGTCTAGTTTGGTCATAGTTTTCTTCCAAGGAGCAAGCATCTTTTAATTTCATGCAGCAGTCACCATCTGCAGTGATTTGGAGGTCCCCCCAAAATAGTCTCTCATTGTTTCCCCATCTATTTCCCATGAAGTGATGGGACCAGATGTCATGATCTTCTTTTTTCAGAATGTTGAGTTTTAAGACACTTTTCACTCTCCTCTTTTCACTTTCATCAAGAGCTCTTTAGTTGTTTTTTTTTTTTTCTGTTTCTGCCATAAGGGTGGTGTCACTGTTGATCTGAGGTTATTGATATTTCTCCAGGGCAATCTTGATTCCAGGCTTGTGCTTCATGCAGTCCAGCATTCTCATGATGTACTCTGCATATAAGTTAAATAAGCAGGTGACAATATACAGCCTTGATGTACTCCTTTCCCGATTTGGACCAGTCTGTTGTTCCATGTCCAGTTCTAACTGTTACTTCTTGACCTGCATACAGATTTCTCAGGAGGCAGTTAGGTGGTTGGTATTACCATCTCTTTCAGAATTTTCCACACTTTTTTGTGATCCACATGGTCAAAGGCTTTGGCATAGTCAATAAAGCAGAAATAGATGTTTTTCTGGAACTTTCTTGCTTTTCAATGATCCAGCAGATGTTGGCAATTTGATCTCTGTTCTTCTGACTTTTCTAAATCCAACTTGAAACATCTGAAAGTTCACAGTTCATTTACTGTTGAAGCCTGGCTTGGAGAATTTTGAGCATTACTTTGCTAGCATGTGAGATGAATGCAATTGTGTGGTAGTTTGAGCATTCTTTGGCATTGCCTTTCTTTGGGATGGGAATGAACACTGAGCTTTTCCAGTCCTGTGGACACTGCTGAGTTTTCCAGATTTGCTGGCATATTGAGTGCAGCACTTTCACAGCATCATCTTTTAGAAATTTGAAACAGATCAACTGGAATTCCATCACCTCTCTAGCTTTGTTTGTGGCAATGCTTCCTAAGCCCACTTGACTTTTGCATTCTGGATGTCTGGCTCCAGGTGAATAATCAGCACCATTGTGATTATCTGGGTTGTGAAGATCTTTTTTTTATAGTTCTTCTGTGTATTCTTGCCACCTCTTCTTAACATCTTCTGCTTCTGTTAGGTCCATATCATTTCTGTCCTTTATCGAGCCCATCTTTGCATGAAATGTTCCTTGATATCTCTATTTTCTTGAGAGATCTCTAGTCTTTCCCATTCTATTGTTTTCCTCTATTTCTTTGCATTGATCCCTGAGGAAGACTTTTTTTTTCCTTCTCTCCTTGCTTTTCTTTGGAACTCTGCATTTAAAATGGATATATGTGTTAGAATATGATATTATCTTTCTCTTTTGGACTTACTTCACTCTGTATAACAGGTTCTAGGTTCATCCACCTCATTAGAACTGGCAAATGTATTCCTTTTTATGGCTGAGTAATAGTCGATTGTGTATATCTACCACAACTTCCTTATCCATTCATCCATCGATGGACATCTAGGTTGCTTCCATGTTCTAGCTATTGTAAATAGTGCTGCGATGAACAATGGGATACATGTGTCCTTTTTCAATTTTGGTTTCCTCAGGGTATATGCCTAGGAGTGGGATTGCTGGGTCATATAGTGGTTTTATTCCTAGTTTTATAAGGAATCTCCACACCATCTTCCATAGTGGCTGTATCAATTTACATTCCCCCCAACAGTGCAAGAGTGTTCCCTTTTCTACATACCCTCTCCAGCATTTACTGTTTGTAGACTTTTTGATGAGGGCCATTCTGACTGGTGTGAGGTGATATCTCATTGTAGTTTTGATTTGCATTTGTCTAATAATGAGCAATGTTGAGCATCTTTTCATGTGTTTGTTAGCTGTTTGTATGTCTTCTTTGAAGAAATGTCTGTTTAGGTGTTTTTCACACCTTTTGATTGGGCTGTTTGTTTTTTCTGGCATTGAGTTGCATGAGCTGTTTGCATATTTGGAAATTAATCCTTTGTGTTGTAGCAGCAGCAGTAGTTGTTTCATTTGCTATTATTTTCTCCCATTCTGAGGGTTTTCTTTTCACCTTGCTTATAGTTTCCTTTGCTGTGCAAAAGCTTTTAAGTTTAATCAGGTCCCACTTGTTTACTTTTGTTTTTATTTCTTTTACTCTAGGAGGTGAGTCATAGAGGATCTTGCTTTGATTTATGTCATCGAGTGTTCTGCCTATGTTTTCCTCTAAGAGTTTTACAGTTTTGGTCATACATTTAGGTCTTAAATCCATTTTGAGTTTATATTTGCATATGGTGTTAGGAAGTGTTCTAATTTCATTCTTTTACATGTAGCTGTCCAGTTTTCCCAGCACCATTAACTGAAGAGGCTGTCTTTGCCCCATTGTATATTCCTGCCTCCTTTGTCAAAAATAAGGTACCCATAGGTGCATGGGTTTTTTTAATGGGCTTTCTATCTTGTTCCATTGTCTATATTTCTGTTTTTGTGCCTGTAGCATACTGTCTTGATGACTGTAGCTTTGTAGTATAGCCTGAAGTTAGGAAGCTTGATTCCTCCAGCTCCATTCTTCTTTCTCAAGACTGCTTTGGCTATTCAGGGTCTTTTGTGTTTCCATATGAATTGTGAATTTTTTTGTTCTAGTTCTGTGAAAAATGCCATTGGTAATTTGACAGGGATTACACTGAATCTGTAGATTGCATTTGGTAGTACAGTCATTTTCACAATATTGATTCTTTCTACCCAGGAACATGGAATATCTTTCCATCTGTTTATATCATCTTTGATTTCTTTCATTAGGCTCTTATAATTTTCTGTGTACAGTTCTTTAGTCTCCGTAGATAAGTTTATTCCTAGATATTTAATTCTTTTTGTTGCAATGGTGAATGGGATTGATTCCTTAATTGCTCTTTCTGATTTTTCATTGTTAGTATATATAGAAATGCAGGTGATTTCTGTGTATTGATTTTGTATCCTGCAACTTTGCTAAATTCACTGATTAGCTCTAGTAATTTTCTCATACTATTTTTAGGGTTTTCTATGTACAGTATCATGTCATCTGCAAGCAGTGAGAGCTTTACTTCTTCTTTTCCCATCTGGATTCCTTTTATTTATTTTTCTTCTCTGATTGCTGTAGCTCGGATTTCCAGAACTATGTTGAATATTAGTGGAAAAAGTGGACACCCTTGTCTTGTTCCTGATCTTAGGGGAATGCTTTCCATTTTTCACCACTGAGAATAATGTTTGCTGTAGTCTTATCATATATGGCCTTTCCTAAGTTGAGGTAGGTACCCTCTGTGCCCATTTGTTGAATAGTTTTAATCATGAATAGGTGCTGAATTTTGTCAAAAGCTTTTTCTGCATCTATTGAGATGATCATATGGTTTTGATCTTTCAATTTGTTAACGTAGTCTATCACATTGATTGATTTCCATATATTGAAGAATCCTTGCATCCCTGGAATAAACCCAACTTGATCATGGTGTATGAGCTTTTTGATGTGTTGCTGAATTCTGTTTGCTAAAAATTTTGTTGAGAATTTTTGCAGCTATGTTCATGAGTGATATTGGCCTGTAATTTTCTTTTTTTGTGTAGTCTTTGTCTGATTTCGGTTTCAGTGTGATGGTGGCCTCATAGTACGAATTTGGAAGTGTTCCTTCCTCTGCAATTTTTGGAAAGAGTTTTAGAAGGATAGGCATTAGCTCTTCTTTAAATGTTTGATAGAATTCTCCTGTGAAGCCATCTGGTCCTGGGCTTTTGTGTTTTGGGAGGTTTTTGATCACAGCTTCAATTTCAGTGCTTGTAATTGGGTTGTTCATAATTTCTATTTCTTCCTGTTTCAGTCTTGGCAGATAGAACTTTTCTGAGAATCTGTTCCTTTCTTCCAGGTTATCTATTTTATTAACATATAGTTGTTTATAATAGTCTCTTATAATCCTTTGTATTTCTGCATTGTCTGTTGTAACCTCTCCTTTTACATTTCTAATTTTGTTGCTTTGATTTTTCTCTCTTCTTGATGAGTCTGGCTAGGTGATTGTCAATTTTTTTATCATCTCAAAGAATCAGCTTAAGGTTTTATTAATGTTTACTATTGTTTCTTTCATTTTTTTTCATTTATTTCTGCTTGGATCTTTATGATTTCTTTCCTTCTACTTATTTTTTTTTTCTTCTTCGTTTTCCAGTTGCTTTAGGTGTAAAGTTAGGTTGTCTATTCTATGTTGATGTTTTTCTTGTTTCTTGACATAAGATTTTATTATAAACTTCCCTATTAGAACTGCTTTTGCTACACCCCATAGGTTTTGAGTTGTGTTCTCATTGTCATTTGTTTCTAGAAGTTTTTTGATTTCCTTTTGATTTCTTTAGTAACGTGTTGGTTATTTAAAATGTGTTATTTAATCTCCATGTGCTTGTGTTTCTTACAGTTTTCTTTCTTGTAATTGATGTCTAGTCTCATAACGTTGTGGTCAGAGAAAATGCTTGATATGAATTCTATTTTCTTAAATTTACTGAGGTTTGGTTTGTGATCCAAGATGTGGTCTATCTCTACACACTTTTTACTATCAACTTGTCAATTTCCAGCAAAATGCAACATGGGGGAATTTTAGACAGGATTAGGGCTTCCCAGGTGGTGCTGGTGGTAAGGAACCTGTCTGCCAATGCAGGAGATGTCAAAGATGTGTTTGGTACCTGGGTTGGGAAGATCCCCTGGAGGAAGACGTGGAAATCCACTCCAGTACTCTTGCCTGGATAATTCCATGGACAGAGGAGCCTGGTGGGCTACAGTCCATGGGGTGCAAAGAGTTGGATATGACTGAAGCAATTTAGCACACTCGCACAGTAGAGATCATTTTTCAGGAGAATTGACAGTAATGACTCAATAACAAATCTTTCAGTCCATCCAAAAAGTATTTTTCTCCATTTCCTGAGGTCTTTAATTTCTTTTAGTAATGTTTTATACTTTTTGTGTTGTTCATGCTCAGTCAGTCATGTCTGACTTTTTGTGATCCCATGGGCTGTAGCCCGCCAGGCTGTTCTGTCCATGAGATT
Organism: Bos taurus; assembly: GCF_002263795.3. Classification (NCBI taxonomy): domain Eukaryota; kingdom Metazoa; phylum Chordata; class Mammalia; order Artiodactyla; family Bovidae; genus Bos; species Bos taurus. The sequence goes on along the minus strand of NC_037357.1, from coordinate 19,554,277 downwards.
TTGCCAGCAAGAATGCTAGTTGCTATTTCCTTTTGTGTTGTGCTCTAGCACTTACTTAGATTTAGATATTTGATGTTTTTGATCCTGTTTTCAGTTGTATTTAAAACTTCATATTCTAGTTATTTCTTGCTATTATATGGGAAAAGAAAAGTGGTAGTAATAACTAAAAAGTGGCTATTATTATAACTAATAAGTTGATTAAATTCACTTATTAACTATAATGATTTTATATTCTTTGGCATATTCTATGTAATGACATCTGTGAATAATGACAGTTTTACTTTTTTCTTTCCAAACTTCACAACTGTTATAATTTCCTGGCACTACTGAACTTTTAGAACCATCAGTTAATTGTTGAATAGATACTGGACACCACTTATTCTGAACTTTGGGAGAAAATGTTTGTTATTTCGTCATTAAGTAGGACATTTTGCTATAGATTTTTGGGGGAGTAGATACACTTATCAGATTAAGTAAGTTGCTTTTTATTCTAAATTGTGGATAGATTTTATCTTGAATAGGTATTGAAATTTAACCCATCTATAAAAGTAATCATAACGTTTTCCTTTGGTTTGCTGTTGTTAAGTATTATGTTGAGTTTTGAATCTTGCGTTCTTGCAGTATACCTCATCAAGACAGAATGTATATCCTTTTACATATACAATCATATGTAAATGTAGTTCAGGAGAGATATTAGTGCAAAGGCCTATAGTTTTCCTTTCTTCAAATATCCTTGTGAGATGTTATCAGTTTATATTGACCTTCTAAAATGAAGACAAAGAAAAGGAATTATTTCCCCTAAACAAGAGTTGACACAGATTGGTTTCTACTCCCTCAAAGGAGTAATCCACTTTTTTGTTGATGAGAGTTGTCCATTCCCCAAGCATTCTGATTACTCATGGTTATACCACATTTGGCTTTTTGACACAACCTTGTGTATTAACTTCCTCTGTTTTTAGACTGGATTAAAATTAAGTGGTGTTTTCTGGAAAGAGTATTTGTTGAGGTATGGTAAATATTGGACCATGGATAAAACTAAAATTAGTGATTCACTTTCTTGATTGTATATACATACACAAACTGTTTGCAATTTTGTGATTTTTGGATTTTTGTTGCAAATGGAACCTGTGCATTGATGTTTTTCAGGAAACGATGAGTGATGAAACAGAGTTGGCTGTAGGGCCTGAAAAACAAATGGAACTTTGCAGAGAACCCAAGAGTCCTTCTGCATCTAAGGAAAAGCTGAGTGTGGACCTGCTGTCAGTGAAACAGGAAGAGGAAGGAGAGTCCTATTCTGGAACCTCATCCCGAGTCCATGGAAGATGGTAAGGATGACTGTTCTCACCTCCTCTTCATGATCTTACCCAGTTAAGTGTGGATTCTGCCACCTCCACTTTACTGGAACTGTTCTCATCAATCTCTCCAGTTTTGGCTGAGACTGCCATTAATTTCTCAGCCATATTTGACACAGTTGTTAACTCCCTCCTTCATGGAAACTTTCTTGTACTCCCATATTCCAAGGTCTACTGGTTTTCTTCTCATATTTGTAACCCCCTTTCGTTCTTTTTTTCCCTACTTTCCCTTGTCATTTTCCCTGTAGATATTATTGTAAAGAGTCCTGAATCCCACCATTTTTCTCTATCGTCTCTGCTGCTGCTGCTGCTGCTACTAAGTCACGTCAGTTGTGTCTGACTCTGTGTGACCCCATAGACGGTACCCAACAGGCTCCTCTGTCCCTGGGATTCTCCAGGCAAGAACACTAGAGTGGGCTGCCATTTCCTTCTCCAGTGCATGAAAGTGAAAAATGAAAGTGAAGTCGCTCAGTCATGTCCAACTCTTAGCGACCCCATGGACAGCAGCCTACCATGCTCCTCCATCCATGGGATTCTCCAGGCAAAAGTACTGGAGTGGATTGCCATTGCCTTCTCTGCTATCATCTCTAGGCTACTCTAATGTGAACTTTCAACAAGATACTACAATAGTTTCTTATTTGATCTGATCCCCATTCTTGCTAGTCTGACCCTCACTGTCTAACCCTGCAGCCAGAGTGGTCATGTCAACACAGAAATCAGATCACACCACATCTATGCTGAAAACGCCTCATTACCTTTCCTCGGCACTCAGAGCACAATATGAGCTCCTGACTCTGGTCCACCAGCTCTGCACGACCTGAGCACACCATCCTCTCCTAACACGTGTCCTCTGCATGGGCACAGGCTGACTCTCTCTCCTCCTCCAGCCTCTGCCCAACGGACACATGCTCAGAAGGATCTGCCTGACCTCGTGATCCACTGGGGTTCCCCCTCCTGCTCTCTGTCCCCTGCCTGCTTGCTTCTCCCTGAACACTAATTTGAACTGTAATTATTTTGTTGGATCATAGTACACTTCCTACCTGGCCTTCCCATGAGCATGGACATTCCATAAGGGCAGGGATTGTTTCTTTGTGTGCCGTTGGAGGCCTCCCCCCAGCTCCTGGCACAGTGCCCAGAATAGAGGACAATGAGTCAATGGAGGAAAGGTGTTAGACCTGGAATAAAAAGAAATTCACTTTTCTGAGACAGAAAAGATGGATAAGGAGGATCATGTACTGACAGGGATTTGGGGCGATTGACTGTGGTTATCAGACATCTTGACATCGAGTGAGACTTGCAGCTTTTCAACTCATACAGAGCATTAAGGAGATATTAAATCATGAGTGCCAGGGCTCTATGAATGTTTGCATAGTAGTTGAACTGTTCAGATACATTACTGTATGTATTGAGAGTGTCAAGAGAGAAAAAGTGTTCTATTGTATGCTCCTTGCTCAGTCCTATTTGTGAGATCTGATATTTCCACTTGGAACATCTTCCTGCTCTGTGAAAGAAATAATTCCATAGAAACTGAAGAGCACATAGATGTCCCTGTGGGGGTAATTGAGCACAAATATCTTTCAGTTCAAACTCTATATTAGGTTTCTAGGAGCTCTTGTCATTCACAATATCCATGAGGATGGGAGGGGAAGTGGTCATACTCCACATGATGGTTTCTTGTCAAAATCTATTCCAGTGGACCTCATAGATTTGGCAAGCGGTGGTATTCTATCCAAGTTGGCTTCTCTGTCCGATGACTTAACTGGCCTCAGCAAGGGTGGGCTGATTCACAGACCTTCCAGTAATGCCCTATAAGAGGACTCATTACCAGCTGTCTTTTTGCAGATGAACAAAAAATCTTGATAATGGCTTCTTTGGGAATGATGCCAACTAAATTGTTATTAAGTCCAGAGGAAATCAATGCTGATATAAAATGTGAATTAAAGAAGTAAATTCAGCAACCTGAACAAAGTAAGTAGTATAACAATTTCTATTAGAAAAGAAGCACACACACACACACACAAACCATGCAGAGTCTCTCTCATTCTATGATTTAGGATAGATTCAACCTAAGTCTTGTTGCCCAAGTTGGGTTTTCACATAATTTAGGATAGCTTCTTTTTATTTTGACTATAATATTACACTGCACCTTTTTTGGGGGTTATTTTAATTTTTACTTGGTTATTGCTTGCAAGAATTCCATTGGTAGATATGTTCAGGCATCATGACTGACACATTTAAAACACATACCCTATGTAACATTTTATCAATTGAATATCTGAAGTAGCAGATACACCAAGATTGAGTTCTACCATCTTTTCATAATTTGAGAAATAACTGAAGATTTTTAAAATATATCTCTAGGATATGAAAAAATCTTCAGATTGCTTAAAACAGTGCAAGGACCACCAGCAGTGAGGAAGCAATTTCTTGAATTTGCTGTCTAGGAAGCAGCAAGGTGGGTCTAAAGAGGAATTCTCCAAATTTTTTAATAGCTAGGCTCAATGCAATGTTGGGATGAGGGGTGGGTACAGGCCCCACCTTGTGTTTCTCACTGGGTCCTTCATGAGAGTTAATGCTGTCTCCACAGTTATTCAGGTTAATATTACCTGAGTCTGTCTCATTCTTCCAAGCCCAAGGGGACTTCTATTCACACAAGAATTTGATTGGGCCTTGAACCTCAGTTTATACTCTGTATTTGCTCTATTGTCTTTTACCATCAGGGTCCACTTACTATTCCCAAGTGGATTCTAAGTTCCTCTTTCTATCCCCCACAGTACTGCCCATGTCATCATTTCATTGGTTATCTCTGTTACTGTCATGTCTCTTCATTTTCAAATTTAAAAGCCAAGACTTAATTGATTGCCTTGAGAAGGTACTAGAAAGAATGGAATATGGTTACTCTTTCAACAAAGATTATTATGCCTAAAACATATAATCCAGTTATCTCAATGATCAATGGAAAAAGAAGATGAAATTGCTGTTTTCTAGAGTAGAATGAAATGCTGTTGTAATCTCCTAGTATCCTAGCATGTGTTTAAAAGACTTGCCTTCCAGAGGCTACGAAAAAGCGTGGAACTTTTTAATATTATAAATTTCTGTTAGTAAAAAGTGGGCTTTTGCCCTAAGAACTCATTTGAATGGATAATTCATGTGTGTGTGTTTGTGTGTGTGTGTGTTTCTTTCCCACCTGGCATGATGGATTATTAACACATCAGTTTACTTACATCCCTTGTTTTGCAGCAGGTCACGTTATTATAACCGGTGTTTAAAATGGCATCCTGTAATACTTATTTCTTGTTCCCTTTGCCCTGAGACTGCACCTTAGCTGGTCTTGGTGCTTGGCCTAAGAGGTGGGGTGACTCAATCCTCCATTCCTGAAAGATCTGGACTATTAGATATCCTGTCTGATTTGGATTGTTGTAATTTCCCATATACCTTCATCACAAAACATGGGAGTTTTAGGAGAGACTCTAGATATTCTGCACATATTTCTCCTAGCCACTGAATGGTAGCAACCCAGTTTCTTTTAGCAGTCAGATTCCATCACTCCAGCCAGCACAGAAACCCCCTTCGTGCCTGTTGGTTAAGAGGAATGAGCAGTCCAAAGTGGCTAACTGGCAGTCTTTCTTGACTGACATTTCAATGAGTCATTATTGGGTCCCATGTTGATAAAATTTCTCCATTTGGAAGGAAGACATCTAGTCTAGCAGAGCTGAATGTTGAGAGGGCAGGAAGAAAATTTTTGCTAGTGGATATGCAGCAGTTCCTCAATTATGTTGCCCCAGTTCCAAAAGGAACTGACACCAGGCTGGAAGTGTAACTTAGACTTCAAAGAGTCATCCCACTATTTATTGAGCTGGCCAATTCAGGATCATAGGGAACATCCTAAGACCAGAGAAATCCAAAAGAAGATACAAAGCCTAATTTTTGCCTTCAGGTCTTATTCCCTCTGTTGCTGCCTGATTCACACCCTGAGTTTAATAGCTTGTATCTAAGTCCTGAGAAACAAAGTTAAGTCTAATGAAGACATTTGAGGTTAGCAGATAAGGGTATGAGAAGGGGTAAAAACAAAAGATATTTGGTCAATATGTATGTAAACATATTGATATCAAAATAAGAATGAAATACTCATAGTGATTCTAGTCCTTGTTTCTGAAAGCAGTCATACGGTCTTTTCTTTCATTACCCATTATATATTCTCTTTGTCCTCAACAAGCACCTTCCTGGAGAGGATCATTTTCCTGATAGGGTGATGCAAAGTTTCCTTCCTGTGGTTCACTGCCATTAGCCGTCCTGAATGAATTAGGATGTTGTAGTTTCCATTGATGTTAATCACTGGACATAGCAGTATTAAGAGGTGCTCTGTACAATCTACTGCACTCCAAATATATTCTTCCTTATTCCCATTATGAATGAGAGGCCTTGAAACAATCAAATCCCAGACATGACCTAGTTTACAGATCCAAAACCTTACAAATGAAGGAGAGGCCTCTTGAGGAAAGACCCTGTGACAGAGCAAATGTTTATCCAGTTTTATCTTTCTCTCATTGATACCCAGAGGGACCTGCACCCACTTTTTAGGGTGCCAGTGCAATGTGGAAAGAGAAATGATCAGATGCTTACTGATTACAGGTCCTGAGCTCTGCAGAGACAATAATGTCCTAGAGATGCAAATGTCATTCTGCCATTTCAAGAAACATTTGACTTATTGCTGGGCCTTAGTAGAGACTGAATGCTTAGACACAGGACACCAAGTTCTCATGCCACCTGAGCTGCCCAATCTGACATGGAAATTGTCTGACCTACCAAGTCATAGCACTGGGGATGCACAGAAGCACCCCATTATCAATAGAATGTGTGTATACATCAGACTAAGGAGAGGCTGAAGCTAAAAGTAAGTTCCATTAAGATGTGGCCAAAATACTTATGATTGTACTTCTGCTACACAACTTTCTCTGTCTATGCTTGGCTGAATTCTAATGTGGTCTCTATGACCTTTATTCCTTGATCATGTTATCTAACATGACAAAAGTGATTTTTCAGATGTAATTAAGGCTACTCATCAGTTTACTGTCATATAGTGGGGTTATATGGATGGGCCTAACCTACTCTCATAAGCCTTTCAAAAGCAGAAGGTTTTTCTAGCTGGTAGCACAAGAGGACAAGGGAATACAAGACACAAGATGAACTAATGTGCAGTTGCTGACTTGAGGATGAAAAGGGTTATATAAAAAGGACCAAATAGTTGCCTCTATGAGTTAATGGTGACCCCCAACAGTCAACCAAAAAATCAAAAACTTCAGTCCCACATTGCAAGAATGGGATTCTGCCAACATTCTGAATAGATTTGATAGCAAATTCCACCTAAGAGCAGCCAGATGAAAATTCAGCTAGGACAAAATCTTGCTTTGAGCACTTTAAGAGCTGAGGTGGAGAATCAAGAGAAGCACATCCAGACTTTTGAGTGCAAAATTATGAGATAAGACATAATATAGATGTGCTGTTTTAAGCCACTAAGTTTGAGATAATTTCTTAAAAAAATTTTTAAATATATTTATTTTAATTGGAGGCTAATTACTTTACAATATTGTAGTGGTTTTTGCCATACATTGACATGAATCAGCCACGGGTGTACATGTGTTCCCCATCCTGAACCCCCCTCCTACCTCCCTCCCCATCCCATACCTCTGGGTCATCCCAGTGCACCAGCACTGAGCACCCTGTCTCATGCATTGAACCTGGACTGACGATCTGTTTCACATATGATAATACACATGTTTCAATGCTATTCTCTCAAATCACCCCACCCTCACCCTCTCCCACAGAGTCCAAAAGACTGTTCTATACATTTGTATCTTTTTGCTGTCTCACATATAGGGTTATCATTACCATTTTCTAAATTCCATATATATGCGTTAGTATACTGTTTTGGTGCTTTTATTTCTGACTTACTTTCGCTCTGTATAATAGGCTCCAGTTTCATCCACCTCATTAGAACTGATTCAAAGGTATTCTTTTTAATGGCTGAGTAATATTCCATTGTGTATATGCACCACAGCTTTCTTATCCATTTGTCTGTGGATGGACATCTAGGTTGCTTCCATGTCTTGGCTATTGTAAACAGTGCTGCGATGAACATTGGGGTACACGTGTCTCTTTCAATTCTGGTTTCCTCAGTGTGTATGCCCAGCAGTGGGATTGCTGGGTCATATGGCAGTTCTATTTCCAATTTTTTTAAGGAATTTCCACACTGTTCTCCATAGTGGCTGTACTAGTTTGCATTCCCACCAACAGTGTAAGAGGGTTCCCTGTTCTCCATATCCACTCCAGCATTTATTGTTTTTAGACTTATTTTTCCCTTTTTTAAAAAATTTTATTTTATTTTTAAACTTTACACTATTGTATTGGTTTTGCCAAATATCTAAATGAATCCGCCACACATATACATGTGTTCCCCATCCTGGACCCTCCTCCCTCCTCCTTCCCCATACCATCCCTCTGGGTCATCCCAGTGCACCAGCCCCAAGCATCCAGTAGCGTGCATCAAACCTGGACTGGCAACTCATTCCACATATGATATTATATGTATTTCAATGCCATTGTTTTTAGACTTTTGGATAGCAGCCATTCTGACCAGCGTGAGATGGTGCCTCATGATGGTTTTGATTTGCATTTCTATGATAATGAGTGATGCTGAGCATCTTTTCATGTGGTTGTTAGCCATCTGTATGTCTTCTTTGGAGAAATGTCTGTTTAGTTCTTTGGCCCATTTATTGATTGGGTCATTTATTTTTCTGGAAGTGAGCTGCAAAAGTTGCTTATATATTTTTTGAGATTAATTCTTTGTCAGTTGCTTCATTTGCTATTTTCTCCCATTCTGAAGCCTGTCTTTTCACCTTGCTTATAGTTTCCTTTATTGTGCAAAAGCTTTTAAGTTTAATTAGGTCCCATTTGTTTATTTTTGCTTTTATTTCCATTACTCTGGGAGGTGGGTCATAGAGGATCCTGCTATGATTTACGTCAGAGAGTGTTTTGCTTATGTTTTCCTCTAGGAGTTTTATAGTTTCTGGTCTTATGCTTAGATCTTTAATCCATTTTGAGTTTATTTTTGTGTATGGTGTTAGAAAGTGTTCTAGTTTCATTCCTTTACAAGTGGCTGACCTGTTTTCCCAGCACCACTTGTTAAAGAGATTGTCTTTTCTCCATTGTATATTCTTGCCTCCTTTGTCAAAGACAAGGTGTCCATAGGTGTGTGGATTTATCACTGGGCTTTCTATTTTGTTCCATTAATCTATATGTCTGTCTTTATGCCAGTACCATACTGTCTTGATGACTGTGGCTTTGTAGTAGAGACTGAAGTCAGACAGGTTGATTCTTCTAGTTCCACTCTTCTTTCTCAAGATTGCTTTGGCTATTCGAGGTTTTTTGTATTTCTATACAAATTGTGAAATTATTTGTTCTAGTTCTCTGAAAAGTACCATTGGTAGCTTGAAAGAGATTGCATTGAATCTATAGATTGCTTTGGGTAATATACTCATTTTTGCTATATTGTTTCTTCCAATTCATGAACATGGTGTATTTCTCCATCTATTTGTGTCCTCTTTGATTTCTTTCATCAGTGTTTTATAGTTTTCTATATATATAGGTCTTTTGTTTCTTTAGGTAGATTTATTCTTAAGTACTTTATTATTTTTGTTGCAATGGTGAATGGAATTATTTCCTTAATTTCTCTTTCTCTTTTCTCATTGTTAGTGCATAGGAATGCAAGGGATTTCTCTGTGTTAATTTCATATCCTGCAACTTTACTATATTCATTGATTAGCTCTAGTAATCTTCTGGTGGAGTTTTTAGGGTTTTCTATGTAGAAGATCATGTCATCTGCAAACAATGAGAGTTTTACTTCTTCTTTTCCAATCTTGATTCCTTTTATTTCTTTTTCTTCTCTGATTTCTGTGGCTAAAGCTTCCAAACTATGTTGAATAGTAGTGGTGAAAGTGGGCATCCTTCTCTTGTTCCTGACTTTAGGGGAAATGCTTTCAATGTTTCACCATTAAGGATAATGTTTGCTGTGGGTTTGTCATATATAGCTTTTATTATGTTGAAGTATTTTCCTTCTATGCCTGCTTTCTGGAGGATTTTTATCATAAATGGATGTTGAAATTTGTCAAAGGCTTTCTCTGCATCTATTGAGATAATCATATGGCTTTTATCTTTCAATTTATTGATGTGGTGTATTACATTGATTGATTTGCAGATATTAAAGAATCCTTGCATCCCTGGGATAAAGTCCACTTGGTCATGATGTATGATCTTTTTAGTATGTTGTTAGATTCTATTTGCTAGAATTTTGTTAAGGATTTTTGCATCTGTGTTCATCAGTGATATTGGCCTGTAGTTTTCTTTTTTTGTGGCATCTTTGTCTGGTTTTGGTGTTAGGGGGATGGTGGCCTCATAGAATGAGTTTGGAAGTTTACCTTCCTCTGCAATTTTCTGGAAGAGTTTGAGTAGGATAGGTGTTAGCTCTTCTCTAAATTTTTGGTAGAATTCAGCTGTGAAGCCGTCTGGTCCTGGGCTTTTGTTTGTTGGCAGATTTCTGATTACAGTTTCAATTTCCGTGCTTGTGATGGGTCTGTTAAGATTTTCTATTTCTTCCTGGTTCAGTTTTGGAAAGTTATACTTTTCTAAGAATTTGTCCATTTCTTCCAAGTTGTCCATTTTATTGGCATATAATTGTTGATAGTAGTCTCTTATGATCCTTTGTATTTCTGTGTTGTGTGTTGTGATTTCGCCATTTTCATTTCTAATTTTATTTGATTCTTCTCTGTTTGTTTCTTGATGAGTCTGGCTAATGGTTTGTCAATTTTATTTATCCTCTCAAAGAACCAGCCTTTGGCTTTGTTGATTTTTGCTATGGTCTCTTTTGTTTCTTTTGCATTTATTTCTGCCCTAATTTTTAAGATTTCTTTCCTTCTACTAACCCTGGGGTTCTTCATTTCTTCCTTTTCTAGTTGCTATAGGTGTAGAGTTAGGTTATTTATTTCACTTTTTTCTTGTTTCTTGAGGTAAGCTTGTATTGCTATGAACCTTCTCCTTAGCACTGATTTTACAGTGTCCCACTAAGATCATGGCATCTGGTCCCATCATTTCATGGCAAATAGATGGGGAAACAGTGGAAACAGTGGCTGACTTTATTTTTCTGGGCTCCAAAATCACTGCAGATGGTGACTGCAGCCATGAAATTAAAAGATGCTTACTCCTTGGAAGGAAAGTTATGACTAACCTAGGCACCATAGTAAAAAGCAGAGACATTACTTTGCCAACAAAAGTCTGTCTAGTCAAGGCTATGGTTTTTCCAGTGGTCATGTATGGATGTGAGAGTTGGACTATAAAGAAAGCTGAGTGCCAAAGAACTGATGCTTTTGAACTGTGGTGTTGGAGAAGACTCTTGAGAGTCCCTTGGACTGTGAGGAGATCAAACCAGTCCATCCTAAAGGTTATCAGTCCTGGGTGTTCATTGGAAGGACTGATGTTGAAGCTGAATCTCCAATACTTTGGCCACCTGATGTGAAGAGCTGACTCACTTGAAAAGACCCTGATGCTAGGAAAGATTGAGGGCAGGAAGAGAAGGGGACAGAGGATGAGATAGTTGGATGTCATCACCGACTCAATGGATGTGGATTTGGGTGGACTCTGGGAGTTTGTGATGGACAGGGAGGCCTGGCATGCTGCGGTTAATGGGGTCACATGACTGAGTGACTGAACTGAACTGAACTGAACTGATAGGTTTTGCGTTGTTGTGTTTTCATTTTCATTCGTTTCTATGCATATTTTGATTTCTTTTTTTATTTCTTCTGTGATTTGTTGGTTATTCAGAAGTGTGTTGTTTAGCCTCCGTATGTTGGAATTTTTAATAGGTTTTTTCCTGTAATTGACATCTAATCTTACTGCATTGTGGTCAGAAAAGTTGCTTGGAATGATTTCAATTTTTTTGAATTTACCAAGGCTAGATTTATGGCTCAGGATGCGGTCTATCCTGGAGAAGGTTCTGTGTGCACTTGCAAAAAAGGTGAAATTCATTTTTGGGGGGTGAAATGTCCTATATATATCAATTAGGTCTAACTGTTCCATTGTATCATTTAAAGTTTGTGTTTCCTTTTTAATTTTCTGTTTAGTTGATTTATCCATAGGTGTGAGTGGGGTATTAAAGTCTCCTACTATTATTGTGTTATTGTTAATTTCTCCTTTCATACTTGTTAGCATTTGCCTTACATATTGTGGTGCTCCTATGTTGGGTGAATATGTATTTATAATTGTTATATCTTCTTTTTGGATTGATCCTTTGACCATTATGTAGTGTCCTTTGTCTCTTTTCACAGCCTTTATTTTAAAGTCTATTTTATCTGATATGAGTATTGCTACTCCGGCTTTCTTTCGGTCTCCATTTGCGTGAAATATCTTTTTCCAGCCCTTCACTTAAAGTCTGTATGTGTCCCTTGTTTTGAGGTGGGCATCCTGTAGACAGCATATATAGGGGTCTTGTTTTTGTATCCATTCAGCCAGTCTCTGTCTTTTGGTTGGGGCATTCAACCCATTTACTGTTAAGGTAATTACTTATAAGTATGATCCCAGTAAGTTGCCATTTACTTTGTTGTTTTGGGTTCAAATTTATACACTCTTTCTGTGTTTCCTGTCTAGAGAAGATCCTTTAGCATTTGTTGGAGAGCTGGTTTGGTGGTGCAGAATTCTCTCAGCTTTTGCTTGTCTGTAAAGCTTTTGATTTCTCCTTCATATTTGAATGAGATCCTTCCTGGGTACAGTAATCTGGGTTGTAGGTTTTTCTCTTTCATCACTTTAAGTATGTCCTGTCATTCCCTTCTGGCCTAAAGAATTTCTATTGGAAGATCAGCTGTTATGCTTACGGGAATCCGCTTGTGAGTTATTTGTTGTTTTTCCCTTGCTGCTTTTAATATTTGTTCTTTGTGTTTGATCTCTGTAAATTTGATTAATATGTGTCTTGTGTTTCACCATGGGTTTATCCTGTTTGGGACTGTCTGGGTATCTTGGACTGGGTGGCTATTTCCTTCCCCATTTTAGGGAAGTTTTCAGCTATTATCTCCTCAAGTATTTTCTCATGGCCTTTGTTTTTTTTCTTCTTTTGGGACTCCTATGATTCGAATGTTGGAGCGTTTGACATTGTCCCACAGGTCTCTGAGGTTGTCTTCATTTCTTTTGCTTCTTTTTCCCTCTCTGCTTCATTTATTTCCAACATTCTTTCTTCCACCTCGGTTATCCTATCTTCTGCCTCAGTTATTCTACTGTTGGTTTCCTCCAGAGTGCTTTTGATCTCAGTTATTGCATTATTCATTGACTCTTTTTTATTTCTTTAGGTCCTTGTTAAACCTTTCTTACATCTTCTCAATTCTTGTCTCTAGACTATTTATCTGTAACTCCATTTTGTTTTCAAGATTTTGGATCATTTTTATTATCATTATTCTGAATTCTTTTTCAGGTAGACTCCCTATCTCCTCCTCTTTTGTTTGGTTTGGTGGGCTTTTATCATGTTCCTTTACCTGCTGAATATTTCTCTGCCTTTTCATCTTGTTTAGGTTGCTGTGTTTGGGGTGGCCTTTCTGTGTGCTGGAAGTTTGTGGTTCCTCTTTTTTGTGGAGGTTCCTCCTTGTGGGTGGGGTTGGACGAATGACTTGTCAAGGTTTCCTGGTTAGGGAAGCTTACATTGGTGTTCTGGTGGGTGGAGCTGGAGCTCTTATTTCTGGAGTGCAATGCAGTGTCCAGTAATGAGTTTTGAGGTGTCTATGGGTTTGGTGTGACTTTGGGCAGCCTGTATATTAATGCTCAGGTCTACGTACCTGTGTTGCTGGAGAATTAGTGTAGTATGTCTTGCTCTGGAACTTGTTGGCTTTTGGGTGGAGCTTGGTTTCAGTGCAGGTATGGAGGGTTTTGGATGAGCTCATGTCGATTAATGTTCCCTAGAGTCAGGAGTTTTCTGGTGTTCTCAAGTTTTGGATTTAAGCCTCCTGCCTCTGGTTTTCAGTCTTATTCTTACAGTAGCCTCAATAATTCTCCATCCATACCACACCGATGATAAAACATCCAGTTTAATGGAGAAAAGATTCTCCGCAGTGAGGGACACCCAGAGAGGTTCACAGAGTTACATGGAGAAGAGAAGAGGGAGGAGGGAGATAGAGGTGACCAGGAGGAGAAAAGGGGGAATCAAAAGGAGAGAGACAGATCTAGCCAGTAATCAGTTCCCTAAGTGTTCTCCACAGCCTGGAACATACAAAGAAATTCACAGAGTTGGTTAGAGAAGAGAAGGGGGAGGGAGGAGATAGAGGTGACCTGGGGAAGAAAAAGGAGAGTCAAAAGGGGGAGAGAGTAATCAAGCTAGTAATCATACTCCTAAGTAAATATGGGTACTGAAGATTTGATTCTTAAAGATACAAAATTGATAACAAATACCAAAGAGCAAAGATTCAAAATCTATAGTAGAGGTTAGACTCTCAAAAATACAATATGAAAACAAAACAAAACAAAATCACAAAAATTATAAAATATATACATTGTTTGCTTTAAAAATAGGGATTTTTTTTGCAAGGAAATAGTAGGTTATAAAAATGAAAATTAAAGGAGTAATAGAGGACTTAAAAATTTTTTTTTAATTTAAAAATGATAATAGTAAAAATATATCTAGGAATTTCTCTGGAGCTGTGGTGGGCAGTGTGGGGTCAGTTCAGTTTCAGATAGTTCCTTGATCCAGCTTATACTTCTCAAGATCTTTAGGCCCTTCCAATGTAGTTGGTGCTAACTACAGGGTTTTAATCTGTTGTACCTGTCACTTCCAAAGTGGTTCCCTCTGTTTATTTTGGCTTCTTCTGTTTGCAGGTCTCTTCAGTGTCTAATTTCCGCCCTGACACAAGGGGGCGAAGGTGGTCACTTATTTAGGCTCACTTGTCAGTTGTGCTGTGGGCAGGGAGGAACACTGCAAACAAATATCAGTGGCGTGTGTGGGGAGTGCTCGCAATGTCTCGGCCACAGTGGGTTTGCCCCTGCTTACGGCATGTGTGCTTTCGCAGTCTACACTGCTCAGGCTCCAGGTTGTTCTGCAGGGGAACTGTCTAAAGCGAGCACTTCCCAGGTCTAAGCCTCTCAGGTTCAGGTTCTCGGGTACTCCACAAAGGCACAGACTCAGTTGGGCCTGCATTTTGTGCCCTTCCCAGGTCCGAGCAGCTCAGGTGACCAGGTGCTTGGTGAGTACACTCTCTCCTGGGCAGGGGGTGGAGTGCATCTTATGGCCTTCCCCATCCCAGCTGCTCCATTTCCTGGGTATGCGGTAGGCATGCCATCTCAGGTGTGCTGTGTGTCTCTTCTGGGGAACTGATCTCTGGCTGTGACCCTCCCGGCGGGTGTCAACCATCCAGAATCCCAGGAAGTCTTGGTTAGCAACTGGGAGCCTGCTCACAGTTTGATAGAGGATGCCATCTCTGGGGCCGAGATTGCCCCTTTCCGGCTCTGGCTGCTGTTCGCCTGCCTCCCTGCCTCCGGCGGGGGTTGGGCTGGCCCACAGCTGGCTAGCTCTCCTCTGATATTCGCTCCGTCCTTTGTTCTGTGATTGGGCCCAGCAGTGCCTTGCTGCTGCTACTGCTAAGTCGCTTCAGTCGTGTCCGACTCTGTGCGACCCCATAGATGGCAGCCTACCAGGCTCCACCATCCCTGGGATTCTCCAGGCAAGAACACTGGAGTGGGTTGCCATTTCCTTCTCCAATGTATGAAAGTGAAAAGTGAAAGTGAAGTCACTCAGTCATGTCCCACTCTAGCAACCCCATGGACTGCAGCCCACCAGGCTCCTCCATCCATGGGATTTTCTAGGCAAGAGTACTAGAGTGGGGTGCCATTGCCTTCTCCGAGTAGTGCCTTAGGTTAGGGCTTTTTGCGGGATAGTTCTCTTTTTTCTTTTTTTTCTCTCTCTCTGGCTATCCCACAGTTTGGGTTGGTATCTCACATTAGCTCCCTCAGATTGCCCTCAGGGCATTCAGGCCCGGTCCTTACCCTAAGCAATGCAGTCGGCCCCTTCCTGTTTAGCCCCACGCTTTCTGGTGGCGGATGCAAGTGTCTGGGCTACTTGTCTGCTGGGAGTTGTCGTTAGGCACGTAATCTGTGGGGTTTATTTATTTATTTTTCCTCCCGGTTATGTTGCCCTCTGAGATTCCAAAACTCCCTACAGACCCGCGAGTGAGAGGGTTTCTTGGTGTTTGGAAACTTCTCCTCTTTTAAACTCCCTTCCTGGGATGGGTCTCCATCCCTAACTCTTTTGTCTCTCTTTTTATATTTTATATTTTGTCCTTACCGCCTTTTGAAGATAATGGGCTGCCTTTCTGGGTGCCTGATGTCCTCTGCCAGCATTCAGAAGTTGTTTTGTGGAATTTTCTCAGCATTCAAATGTTCTTTCTATGAATTTGTAGGGTAGAAAGTGGTCTTCCTGTCCTATTCCTCCTCCATCTTAGGACCGCCCCCTTGAGATAATTTCTTATGCAGCAATAAAAACATATACTCTCTGATGCCACACCATAACCTTATGTGGAGTTTTCTATAACTAATTGACTAAAGAAACAAGTCCTGGTTGTAGACAGTTGTACACAATTACATAAGCACCACATGTTGGTTTGCTTCTAGAAGAAAAAGATTCTGTAAATAATATACAGTTTGATTTCTTGGATTTATACTTGGACTGAAATGTAGCATATAGGAACAGGCACTTCTTGATCTGTGGAGGGAGGACTTCTGAAACCTTACTACCCCTAAAAAGTAATGAAGGCACGGGCAGATATTGTCAGAATAGAGGGTTTTTAGAACTTTGTAATTAACAAAGCACTTGTAAAAATCTGAATAGCATTTACTCAAGAAAAATGGCTAAGACAACACTAGCAACAGCAAAACAATAATAAACCAATCATAACAGCTAACTTTGTGGTGTTTTAAATGGTCCTCCAGCATCATAACAGCTAACTTCGTGGTGTTTTAAATGGTCCTCTTCCCAGCATCTCTTCTGCTCCTTGGGACCCTTGGAAATCAAAAGACTCACAATTATGGTTTCTCTAAAAAGTGACAATATATCAGCCACTGAAGGGGGAGGAAAAGGTTTGGAGCTTCCCCAAAACTCCTTTCTCAGAGGATTGTCACATTTAAGGTGCCTGGCAATTCCTTGAAAAAGCACAATTCTCAGGACTTGTCCATAATTCAATAGTCTGAGAGCTTGCTGTGTGAAGAGCCTGAGTCACTACCTCAAAGTTCAAGGCAGAAATCCTGTATTGTGGTGTTGAATAGAAAGGATGACAATGGGCAATTATGTCTTGTTTTGATTTTACATGGAGTCCTTCAAATGTTTCTCCCCTAGGAATAACTGCATTGTAGATTTCTGATAGACCCCCTTCTTAAATGCTTTTAATCGTTCCTCATGGATATTTTCTGCATTTTATCACATATATTTTCTGCATCAATTAGGATGATCATATAACCTTTCTCTTTTTCTGTTACTATAGTGTGCCAGTACTGACTTACTCCCTCAGTTTCAAAGTCACCCTTTTGGCCTGACCTGTGAAAGTGGTTCTGGTTCCTTTAATTTTTTTTCTTGTGGAAGCAGAGACAAAAGTCTGCCTGCAGAGGGCGCCAGAGGTAGGGCTGCGGGGCGGGGTTGGGGGGTGGTGGAGTGGAAGCTGGCTCCCGGTTCTAAGACACTTGTTCAGTTGCTCAGGGTGGAGGCCTCTTTAGGCGGCAGCATATCCAGTGCCCAGTGATGTGGAGCTGTCGCCAGTAGCATCTGTGGCCCGGGGCTTCCCTTGAGTCCTCCCAGGCAGTAACACATCTGCTTCTGGTGAGACACTTCCTAGTGTACTTCCCTCCCAGACACCTGAGGAGAATGCATTTCCAGCAGCTGCCCAGGGTACATTCTAGAAAGTTACACCTGTGAAGCCTTGACACATTTACTGCCCTTTTGTGAGTTACTTCCAGGCTCCTCCATTAAGGTCAGGATTGATAGCAGGAATGTGGATTCTTTTTCCGGGGGCTTTGTCTCTGCCTCGGAGAGTGCCTATCCCTGGGTGTTCTACATCCAGGGTGGAGCCCTTCCTAGGGGACCTCCTCAGCTCTGGGGAGACACTGCCTTGGGGGCTGGCTTCAGCCCAGAGGGATGCCATTTCTTGGATGCTTTAGTTCAGCCTTGTCGGGGACAGGGCTGGCCCTGGAGCTCCTGCTCAGTTCTGGGACAGATCCCTGTGTGATTCTCCTCAGCCGGGTGAAGGGATGCTTCTGCAGAAGCTGGGGGAGAGGGGATGAGTGCTTCTTGGCGGCTATCCTAGCCCTGAGCGAAGACGTTTCCTGGGTATGTTACCTCAGGGCTGTGGGTCCCTCTCCTTTGTGGGCTTTCCCTCAGTGGCGAGAGCCTTTTCTCAGGTGCTCAGATCAGCATGGGGAGCAGTTGCGCTTGGACTGTGTGTCTGCTTTGATGAGGCAGCTGTTCCTTGTGATCTGCTCATTGTCCATGGGGACTGTTAGTGGGAGTGCTTGTCTCCATCTTGGGAGGACCTAGGTGCTGTCACAACCGAGGGGGTGCTATTCCGAGGGTGCTCTGAGACTAGGGTGGAACTTGGTTGTTCTGGCTCACCCGTGGGGTGGGATACTTTTCCTATGATTTTTATGCCTCAGCCTTACGGAAGTTCTTTAAAGTTTCGAGTATGGCCTTGGGCATTTGTGTGGGAATCTGGGTTCAGCAATGTATGAAAATTCAAGTTCCATCGTATGCTCAAAAACACTTGTTATAAAGTTAGTCTATAATTTCAGCTACTCTGGTGTGTGTGCAGTGAACTCTCATTATGTCTAAACTTGCATTTTCTGCCGAATAATGGTTTTTAGGGGGGCTATTCACGTATGTCTTTGTGAAGTAGTTGGCTTAAAGCTCAACATTCAGAAAACGAAGATCATGGCATCCGGTCCCATCACTTCATGGGAAATAGATGGGGAAACAGTGGAAACAGTGTCAGACTTTATTTTTTGGGGCTCCAAAATCACTGCAGATGGTGACTGCAGCCATGAAATTAAAAGACACTTACTCCTTGGATGGAAAGTTATGACCAACCTAGATAGCATATTCAAAAGCAGAGACATTACTTTGCCAACAAAGGTCTGTCTAGTCAAGGCTATGGTTTTTCCAGTGGTCATGTATGGATGTGAGAGTTGGACTGTGAAGAAGGCTGAGCGCCGAAGAATTGATGCTTTTGAACTGTGGTGTTGGAGAAGACTCTTGAGAGTCCCTTGGACTGCAAGGAGATCCAACCAGTCCATTCTGAAGGAGATCAGCCCTGGGATTTCTTTGGAAGGAATGATGCTAAAGCTGAAACTCCAGTACTTTGGCCACCTCATGTGAAGAGTTGACTCATTGGAAAATACTCTGATGCTGGGAGGATTGGGGGCAGGAGGAGAAGGGGACGACAGAGGATGAGATGGCTGGATGGCATCACTGACTCAATGGACTTGAGTCTGAGTGAACTCCAGGAGTTGGTGATGGACAGGGAGGCGTGGTGTGCTGCGATTCATGGGGTCACAAAGAGTCGGACACGACTGAGAAACTGAACTGAAACTGAACCCATATTTTATTGATATCTTTTTATTTTAAAAATGATTTGTAGTTCTGCATATATTCTGGATTCTATCTTTTGAGATATAGACATGAGCATATATATTTAAATATATAATTTTTAGTATCTTCTATAACTATTTTTCTTTTTCACTCTTAAGTGTGTCTTTTGATTAATGGAAAACTTAAGTCCATTTAATTTATTCTTGATGGTTAATGCTTTTATACCTTTAAAAACCTTTGCCTACCTTATACTATGAAAATCACATTCTGAGTTTTCTTCTAGATCTTGTGTTAATCTCAATTAAATGTTTTATAAAATGGAATGTGGTAAAAGTCAAGGTTTATTTTTTCCCTGTAGTTATCAAGTAGACTTATTAAATGGACTATCATTTACACATTGAGCTGTGGCTCACAGTGTCATAAATCTAGCAATTGTATATTTCCAGATTTATTTCTATATTCTTATAGAAATATAAGAATATATATTCTATGTCCTCTTCCATTGGTGAAAAAAATTGGCCCATCCTTGCTCCAATACCACATATTTTAAAAATACTATATCTTTATAGTAAATCTCATATCTGATTCTGTGTGTCTTCCAACTTTGTTCATTTTCTTAAAGATTGTCATGACTATTCACAGCCCTTTAATATCCTTATACATTTTATTATCAGCTTGAAGATTTTTCCCACAACTAACATGATGGAATTTTAAATATGATTGTAATAATCATTTTGGGAAAAAATGACAGTGACTTAATAACAAGTCTTCCAATCCATTCAAAAATTATTTCACTTCATTTACTGAGCTCTTTCTTTTCTCTCAGTGATGTTTTATATTTTTACTAGCACCTCTTTCATTAATTTCTTGGCATTTTATGTTCTTGATACTATTTTAAGTGGTATTTTAAATTCTCTTTCTAATTATTTTTAGTATTATCATGAAATACTAGGTTTTTTATTTAGTATTTCCTTTATGTCAAGTCACTTGGCTTCATTCATTGATTAACTCTATTTTGCATCCTTTTGACTATTCTATGTGTAGAAAAATGTCATCTGTGAATAATGACACTTTTACTTCTTCCTTTGCAAACCTCATAGCTATTGTGTTTTTTGGTGCTACTGCACTTTTAGTACCTCCATATGTTCTTGAACATATAGTGGGCATCCTGGTCTTGTTTATAAACTCAGGTAGAAAGTGTTTGGTATATCACCATTAAGTATGATGTTTGCTATAGGATTTTTTTTTTTCTTTAAACATATGGCTTTTTGCTGTAAGATTTTGATTAGGTTATGGAAACTGGCTTCTCTTCTGAGTTGCTGATAATTTTTAATCATGAGTAGATGTTGAACTTGGACTTATTGGACTCATCTTTAAAAATGAACATGTGGGGACTTCCCTGGTGATCTAGTGGTTAAAAACTACACACTTCCATTGCAGGGTCGCCAGTTCAATCCCTGGTCAGGGAACTAAGATCCCACATGCTGCATAGTGCAGCCAATAAATAAATAAAAAGAAAATTAAAAAAAAAACACTTCTCTAAAAATGATATGATTTTTCTTTTTTTTAAAATGTGGTGAACACTGATTTTTAAAAATGATTTATTTATTTATTTTTGGCTGTGCTGAGTCTTCATTGCTGTGTGAGGGCTTTCTCTAGTTGTGGAGAGCAGGGGCTACTCTGTAGTTGTGGTTATGTGGGCTTCTCACTGTGGCGGCTTCTCTTGTTGTGAAGCATAGGTTCTAGGGTGTGCGGGCTTCAGTAGTTGGTGCTCCAGGGTTCTAGAGCACAGGCTCAATACTTGTGGCACATGGGCTTAGTTTTCCCTCAGTATGTGAGATCTTCTTGGAGCAGGGATCAAACCTGTGTCCCCTTATTTATTTTAATTGGAGGCTAATTACTTTACAATATTGTAGTGTTTTTGCCATACATTCACATGAATTAGCCATGGGTGTACATGTGTTCCCCATCCTGAATCCCCCTCCCACCTCCCTCCCTATCCCATTCCTCAGGATAATCTCAGTGCACCGGCCCTGAGCACCCTGTGTCTCATGCATCAAACCTGGACTGGAGATCTATTTCACATATGGTAACATACATGTTTCAATGCTATTCTCTCAAATCATCCCACCCTCGCCTTCTCCCACAGAGTCCAAAAGTCTGTTCTTACATCTGTGTCTCTTTTGCTGTCTCGCATATAGGGTCATCATTACCATCTTTTCTAAATTCCATGTATATGCGTTAGTATACTGTATTGGTGTTTTTCTTTCTGACTTACTTCACTCTGTATAATAGGCTCCAGTTTCATTCACCTCATTAGAACTGATTCAAATGCATTCTTTTTAATAGCTGAGTTAAATATTGCATTGTGTATATGTACCACAGCTTCTTATCCATTCATCTGCTGATGACATCTAGGTTGCTTCCATGTCCTGTGCTATTGTAAAACAGTGCTGCGATGAACACTGGGGTACACATGTCTCTTTAAATTCTGGTTTCCTCAGTGTGCATGGCCCAGGAGTGGGGATTGCTGGGTCATATGGCAGTTCTATTTCCAGTTTTTTAAGGAATCTCCACACTGTTCTCCATAGTGGCTGTACTAGTTTGCATTCCCATCAACAGTGTAAGAGGGTTCAGTAGGAGGATTCTTAACCACTGAATCACCAGGGAAGTCCAACACTGAGTGATTTTTGAATTTGACATGAACCTTGCCTTTCCTAAGATGTGTACTACACCATGTTGGTGTATATCTTTTTCATCAGTTTTTTTTTGAGGGGGATATGTGTGCTAATCTTTGGTTTACAATTTTTGTGTCTATTTTCAAGGAAGAGATTTTGACTTATAGTTTTCCTTTCTTCTAATGTCTTTGTTAGAAGTTTGTATCAGCTTTATGTTGACCTCATTAAATGAGTTGAAAACTAGTCCCCTATTTTCTGTTTTCCAAAAGAGTTTGGAAATATTTAATGTTAGAACTGGTGTTGCTGCTGCTGCTGCTAAGTTGCTTCAGTCATGTCTGACTCTGTGCGACCCCATAGATGGCAGCCCACCAGGCTCCCCCATCCCTGGGATTCTCCAGGCAAGAACACTGGAGTGGGCTGCCATTTCCTTCTCCAATGCATGAAAGTGAAAAGTGAAAGTGAAGTCGCTCAGTGGTGTCCGACTCTTAGCGACCCCATGGACTGCAGCCTACCAGGCTCCTCCATCCATGGAATTTTCCAGGCAAGAGTGCTGGAGTGGGTGCCATTGGTGTTAGGTCCTCCTAAATGTTTGGAGGACTCCTTAGGGATGCCTTCTGGATAATAAGGTTTTTCATTTTTTTAATTCATAGTTTTACCAGATGCAGGAGCACTCAGATTTTCTATTTCTTGTTTGGTAAATTTTGGCAAGTTTTATTTTTTCATAGGTATGTCTAGTTCATCTGTTTTTAAATCTGAAATGAAGTCATTCGTAGTATGCCCTCCATTAAAACTTCTGATGGATCTATGGTATGTCTCCTTTTCGTTCTTAGTATTGTTTATTTATGGGTAGATGTAACCTAAATCAATTTTACCTGAGATTTCTCCGTGTTATTATTAGTGTTTTTCAAATGTCATACTTCTGATTTTGGTTTTTTTTTTTTTTTTTTTACCATACTTGAACTGGGCTTTGGAAATCAGCACATTCTAATGCCCTCTTTTACCACAGTAATTAATTCAAGTATAAGAATGTGAACTAAAAAGTCCAGTCACAGTAAATCTTTGGATTTCTACTGGGAATGCTAGGACAAGGACATACCTGTTTTTTCCTGCTAGATATGATTGAAGTAGCATGTAATTCAGGAGCCTCTGACATCCCAAACGGGATGAAAGTGGCATCAAAGAAAGCAGATGGGAATGATGGCAAGAGACTAGGCTCTTGAGGGTTAAGCCTTGTGTAAAGCTAATCTTCAGGTGTGTGTTGAACTGTTGTATCATTTTAGCCAAAATGGGTGGAGTGTTCTGCTCCTGCAATTGAAAGCATCTATGCAAACCACATAGATGAACCACAGTGTTCACTGTGGAAAAGAAAAAGAAAAAAAATAATTTGAAAATCACCAGTCATTCTAACAACTACTTTACTTATCTTTTTTGACTGTGCTGAGTTTTTGTTGCTATGAGGGCTTTTCTCTACGTGCAGCAAGCCGGGGCTACTTTCTAGTTGCAATGCATGGACTTCTTATTGTGGTGGCTTCTTTTATTGCAGAGCACAGGCTCTAGGGCGAGTGGGCTTCAGTAGTTGGGAAAAGTGGGCTCAGTAGTTGTCACTCCCGGGCTATAGAGCACAGACTCAATAGTTGTGGCACACAAGTTGTTGCTCTGCTGCATGTGGGATCTTTCTGGATCAGGGATCAAGCTGGGTCTCTTGCATTGGCAGACAGATTCTTTACCACTGAGCCACCAGGGAAGCCTCAACAAAACCACTTTTAACATTAAATATTATGAAAGGCTGGAGTGTCATCATAAAAAGTCAGTGTTATTTTTATACTCTTATCTCAGCTTTAAGAAATTCTGCCTATCAAAGCTCCCCTCTGGCTCTGAAACTGCACAATGCAGAGACTGGAGAAAAGTTCTTAGAGAGGTGTTACTTTCTACATAAGGAGATCCAATGTGAGGTCCCTGGCAGGAGCATAAAGAAACCAAGGGAGTGATGAACTCCTCTGTTGGGCTTGGAGTCATTTTTGAGGATTGTTAAGCCTCCTGTGCTGGTCAACATTCAACAGTTTAGTCCAGGCTCTGACCTTCGGCAGTTTGGGTTCAAAATGCAATTTCTGTAGTTTCCTAGGGAATGATAATTCTCAGAAGGATGGATTCACACTCTGAAACATCACGCAGGATGGACTGATATATAAGCATATCAGTATTGGAGTGATAAATGTAGTAGTAAGCAGACTGAAGTTTATTTTCACTATTCAATCCCGTTTTACTAGTTCCCTTTTAAAACATTGTTGAACATACCACATGGGGCCTTATTGTACAGATTTCAGTTACATTCATGTTCTTTTTGGCTACTCTAAATGCTAGTCACCTCCTTTACTCATCTCAACTCTTTCATAAGGCAGTACTCTTCCAAGTACAGAGATTTTGATTAACAGATTTTATTTAAGGCTGACTGCTTTTGACCTGGGGGAAAGCTCCTCTACTGCCAAGACATCCCACCAATTACAGGAATCTTTGCAAATGTTGGTTCCACCTTAACCAAAAATCTTTGCTTTGTTAATTTGTCCCTGAGTTTTTGCCAAAATTTTAGCATCTTGGAAAATAAAAATAAGTTAGTAAATGTAAAGCAATTAGAAGAGAACCTGAAAGTGAAGTGGAAGTGTTAGTTGCTCAGTTGTGTCCAACTCCTTGTGACCCCATGGACTGTATGTAGCCTGCCAGGCTCTTCTGTCCATGGAATTCTCCAGGCAAGAATACTGGAGTGGGTTGCCATTCCCTTTTCCAGGGGATCTTCCCAACCCAGGGATCAAACCCTGGTCTCCTGCATTGCAGGCAGATTCTTTACCATCTGAGCCAGCCTGGAAGCCCAGAAGAGAACCTAACCGGTATTAAATAAACCATGAAAATAATTTCCCCCTTTTGCAGTCCTCTTTAATGAGAAATGTAAATGGTTCAGAAAGATGTTTATCATGACTTTATTAAAATAACAGTGTTGCACATTCTCAGGTTTATCCTTGGGTGATAAGAACTTTAAGTTAGTATTTCATATCAGGACATCTCATCTTTTGGAGAAGGCAATGGCACCCCAGTCCAGTACTCCTGCCTGGAAAATCCCATGGATGGAGGAGCCTGGTGGGCTGCAGTCCATGGGGTAGCAAAGAGTTGAACACAACTGAGCGACTTCACTTTCACTTTTCACTTTCATGCATTGGAGAAGGAAATGGCAACCCACTCCAGCTCTCTTGCCTGGAAAATCCCAGGGACAGGGGAGCCTGATGGGCTGCTGTCTATGGGGTCGCACAGAGTCTGATACGACTGAAGTGACTTAGCAGCAGCATTGAGTAGTGCCTGTCATGTAGCTCTGAGATTGACATTTGAACCTCTGTGCAATTGGAAGCGGATGGATTGAATATTCCTACTACTCTTGCCTTCACCATCTACAAGTTGCAGTCTGTAAAGTTTCAGTCAATATTTGTTAGTGATGAGTTTAAATCAAATAGGGAAAAGAAATGGAATTATTTCTCCTAATAATGGTTGACAGAATGGTTTATATTTCCTCAAACAGGTAATCATGGAGTTTATTCAATGAGATTCACTCATTCCACAAGCATCCTGAATAATCATGTACTGGTGTTTGCCTCTGAACTATACTCATGTTACCTTCCTCCTTTTTCATTTTCACTGGGACTAAGAATAGGTTGCCTTTTCCTGAGAGCCTGTTGGGGCATGGTAACCTTGACCCATAATAAAATCATATTAATGATGCAAATGCATGTTGTGTAACACACATTATATATATGTAGAATGCAATTTTTAATGGTACTTTTTTATCATTAATGGAGTATGTTTATTGAGGTTTTCAGGAAATGATGATGATGAACCAAAGTAGTTTGCTGTAGAGCCTAAAACACTAAAGAACACCATGGAGAACCCAGGAGTCCTTCCTCATCTAAGAGGTCAAGTGTGGCATTGCCCGTCAATGAAACAAACAAGAGATGGAAGAATCCATCTTGGGGCCTCATCTGTGTCCATGAAGATGGTGACGATACTTATCCTCAACTCCTCTTTGTGATCTTACCCAGGAGATTCGCTTCTGCCTTCTCTACTCCCATTGGAGCTATCTCATTAGGGTCACCAGTTTTGGTTGACACTGCATTGATTTCTCAGCCACATTTTAAGAATAACTTTATTTATTTTTGGCTGTGCTGGGTCTTCATTGCTGTGCACAGGCTTTCTCTAGTTGTGGTAAGGGAGGGCTACTCTCCAGTTGTGTGTGGGCTTCTCATTGCTCTTGTGGAGCACAGGCTCTAGGTGTGAGCCAGGCTTCAGTACTTGTGGCACGTGGGCTCTAGAGCACAGGCGCAATAGTTTGGTGCATGGGCTCAGTTGCTCTGTGCCATGCGAGATCCTCCCTGGACCAGGGATCGAACCTGTGGTCTCTGCATTGGCAGCAGATTGTTAACCCACTGGACCCACCCGGGAAACCTTCTCAGCCACATTTGATACGTATGTTCAACCACTCCTTTACAGAAAGATTCTTTGTTCTACACTCCACAGTCTACCGGTTTTTTTCCTCTTTATTGGATGCACTTTTCATTCTTTTTTTCTGGCTTTTTTCCCCTCCAAATATTGTAATTTTCTCAAATCCCACCATTTTTCTCTATCCCTTAGTCCACACTGCTGAATTGCTTGTTGCTCACCAAGCTACTACAGTATAATTCTTCACCCATTCCCTATTTCCAACTTCCCTCTGCCAGCCCATTTTCTGATCTGCAGCCAAAGTGATCATGTCAATCATGAAATTCAGGATGCATGCACATCCATGCTGAAAACTCATCATCCACCTTTACTAGGCACTCAGAGCAAGTCCTGAACTGCTGATTCTGGTCCCACAGCTCTGCATGACCTGGCCTGCCATCCTCTCCTAATGCATGTCCTATTGTTCCTCCTTAGTCTCTCTGCCTTTGTCCTCTGCTCTGTGGTCCCTGGCCAGTCCCCCTCCCCTGAGGCCCTGTGTGTGCCCTTACATCAGCCTGGAAGTTTCCTAATATTTGTGCATAGGCTGGCTCTCTCCTCCTCCAGCTCTGCTCTCTGTCCCATCCCAGCTTACTTCTTCCCTAACACAAATTCAAACTATAATTATTTCACTTGCTCATTTTGAACTTACTGACTCCTGAGAATTTTTCAGTTCTGAGATTTCTCCATGGTCTATTCTCCTTCTATGAAATAAATAATTTTAGAAACCGAGGAGCACATGAATGTCCATGTAGGGTTGATGTAAGATACCTAATTGTAGTTCAATCTCTACATTAGGTTTCCAGAAACCTCTGTCATTCACAATATCCATGAGGAGGGGAGGGAAAGTGGTCATACCCCACTTGATGGCTTCTTCTCAAAATCCACTCCACGAGAGCTTATGAATATGGTAGGAGATGGTATCCCACCCAACCAATTAGATGCTGTATCCAGTGACTTAACTAGTTTCAGCTGAGATGGGCTGATTCACAAACCTTCTAATAATGCCCTCTAGGAGGACTCATTACCAGCTATGTCTCTACAGATGACCAAAAAGCCATCGCAATGTCTCCACTTGGAATGATGCCCCCCAAACCACCATTATGTCTAGAGGAAACCAGTGTTGATATAAAACATCAATTAAGGAAGGAAATTCGACAGTTTGGATGAAGTATGTTGTATAACAGTTTCTATCATACCATTGGAAGACTCTCATTCTGTGATTTAGAATAGATTGAACATATCTCTTAAGGCTCATTAGTTCCCAGAAATGGGCTTTCACATAATTTAGAATGATTCCTTTATAGTTTGACTAAAATGTTATAACATATTTTTCTCTTTTTTCCCTTTTTTCTCTTTCTTTTCCTTTTTCACTCGTAGTTATTGTTTACAAAAGTTTTATTATTAGGCATATTCAGGTATCTTGATTTAAACATTAAAAACACATATATTGTGTAACATTCTGGTTTATGAAGAATGGTTAATGAGTTTATTGGATACACCAAGACTGAATTCTAACTCAACTTTATATTTGAGAACTACTGAAAGTTTATTTTTTAAATATTTTCAGAATATGAAAAAATCTTCAAATTGCTTAAAGAAGTGCAAGGACCTCCAGATGTAAGGAAACAGTTTGTTGAATTTGCCATCAAAGAAGCAGCAAGGTGAGTGTAAAGAAGAACTCTGCATTGTTTTTAAGGACCCAATGCAGTGCTGGGGTGAGGGGTGGGTACAGCCCTGCCTGGTATTTCTCAGACCCAAGTCCTCTGTGAGAGTTAAAGTTGTCTCCATAGTTATTTAGGTTCATATTATCTGAGTCCATCTCATTCTTCCAAGCTCCCCTTCTCACCAGAGTTTGATTGTGCCTTGAACCTCAGTTGACACTCTATATTTTCTGGATTGTCTCTTACCATCAGGGTCCATTCATATTCTTTTGTAAAATTAAGCTCCTCTTTCTGTTCCCTACAGTGCTCCTACATGATAATTTCTTTGCATGTCTCTTGGTTAATGACTTGTCTCTTTATTTTCAGATTTAAAAGAGGGCACTTAATCAAGCACCTTAAGATAATACTAGAAAAAATAGATTCTGACCATTTTCTCAACAAAGACATTTGCATTCTAAACATATAATCCTGTTATCATCATGATCAATAAGAAATAATGACCAGATTGCCATCTTCTGGATGGAAGGGAATGTTGTCAAAGCCTCTCAGCATGTATTTGGTTAACAAAATTGTCTCCAGAAGCTAAGAAAAAGCACTGGAAATTTAATGTTATAAATTTCTGTTAGTAAAAGCTGGGCATTTGCCCTAAGCATTTTATTTGAATGAATAATTTGTTGTTTGTCTTTTCACCTGAGGTGGGGGTGTTATTAAATCACCCAGTAAATACTGTTACAGTTCTGGTTTCTTCAGCATGTCACCATGTGTAGCTGGTATTTATTACTGCACCCTTTCCCTATCCATTTCTTATTTTTCCTCCTGAGGCAGCACTGAGGCAAAACTCAGCTGGTTTTGGTGCTTGGCTTGAGGGAGGACTCCAACCTCAATTACAAAAGAGTCTGGACCATTAGATGTCCTCCCAGAGTTGAGTTGTTGTAATTTCTCATTAACTCATTATTAGTTCAGAGCTGGTACCGAATAATCTCTTAGAATTCTGATGACTTGAAGTTCCACCTTTGCACAGCCTCCTTGTCACTGGCCACAGGTCCATTTAGAGAAAGTTGGGACAGTGATATTTGGCAGTGTAGCATGGCCTTCCTCAAGGGCAAGCTGCAGTCATTATGATCAACAGAGAAGACCCATCACAGAGCTCTTTACAGATGCCTAGGCTCCCCTTGGAAATCAGTATACCACTGCCTTGGTGAAAGTTGTGTTCTTTGGATATCCTGAGGTGAATGAGCACATATTATGTGATAAGTTCACTCTAATGTTCCAGTCTCCCTAAGCCTTTGGATGTCTCACTCTGCAGTATGTCAGGGAAGTTCCTGAATTTCTCTGAGTCCTCTAGGGCTTTTTCAATCAACTAACTACAATGGAGTAAATGTTCATGTACCTCCCAAGAAAATGTCAAAACCCTAACCTCTAATGTGATGGTATCTGGAGGTGGGACCTTTGGGAGGTGATTGGGTCACAAGGGAGGAGCCCTCATGAATAGAATTACTGACCTTATAAAAGAGACCCTGGAGGGCTCCCTTCCCCCTTCCAACACATAAGAATGTAGTGAGAAGTGGGCCTTCTACGAACCTGGAAGTGGACTTTCACCAGACACCAAAGCTGCTGCCGCCTTGATCTTGGGTTTTGGGAGCTCCAGACCTGTGATGTTTGTTGTGCAAACCATCCAGCCTTTTGTATTTTACTAGAGCATTGTGAATAGACTAAGGCACCAGCTTCACAAACTCTGAGAGGCTTTCTTAACCCCTGACACCAAAACATTTAATCCAGAGTCTCAGGTTAATAAGCCCATGTATGAAAATTTTGGTCTGATTAAACTGTATTTTCCTTCTACCTCCACCTCACTGTAAAGAACTATTTACACACGAATTCCACAGAATTCTGTCTGTACACATTTTGAAATTTATGTAGTTCTTTTGGCAAATTCTGTACCTCTGCAAGGGTCACACTTTACATCATACTTGGTGGCCTGTGTGAGGCTTCTCACAGGATTTGGAAGGAAAGAGAGGTGGTGGATGCAACTTTTGAGGAAGATCAGCAATGCCCTGCAAGGCTGCTCCTTCAGGCCAGAGGATCACTGATTCTTCAAGCAAAGGAAAAGTCACCTCTGACAGAAGTTTTGCTTCTACTGGCAAATTACCTCACAGAATTTAGGGGTTCCAAGTACCCAGTTTCATCAGAGTCTGTGCCTGTGTCCCATTCCACTTTTCGGGGTCCCATTCATTTCTAACTAGTGCCCTAAGATTAACAGAGGAGATCTTGAGAACTTGAGAATTCAGTTTGTGTTGTAGTTCAGCCAACCATAGCATTAGACTTTGGGTTTGGTTTTCCCACCTTTTGGCCCTGGGGCTACGAGAGATTATAGTAGTTAGTAGAAACTTTCGGGTCCTTTATGTAGATCTTCAAAGGAGACTTTAAGGACCTGAGCATATTATTTTCTTCCCTAAAATATCCAGCAGATTTAGAAGCAGCCAGTCATCTCCATTACACTCCTTATTTTGATTGAAATGGTCACAAATAGCATCTACTTGCTCACTTGTACCTTTGCCTTTCATAGGCACTTGATTATAGGTATCCAAATATGGTAATTTGAGAAACCCCTTTGCTACTTATTGCAATGTACTACCAGTCCCCTTTAAAACTCAGGATAAAAGTTACTAATGACTTTAATCTGATTAAAGAAGGAATTCCAGAAACATAGAACAATCTCAGAGAATTCACCCTTAATATGTGTTCTCTAGAACCTCTTTCAATACCAAAATCTATAAGTCAGGCTTCAGCTAGAAAAGGAGAACCAGTAGGAGGTGTGTGCGTGTGTCTGTGTGTGTGCGTGCACACGCACACATGTGTTGTATGGATTCATCACAGAGGACTGACTTATGCAATGGTAGGAGCTTGTTCAGCCATCTCCATAAAACTGTTGTCTCTTCATCTGACGCTGAAGCAGCTCAGACATTCATGAAGAAAGCCACATTCATGAAGAAAGCCACATTCATGTGGCTGAACCCCACATATATGAGCTGGAACTCCCCATGAAGATTTAATTAAGACACATATCTTTTCCTTTGCTCTGACCTTGGCAAAGAGGATACTTTGAAGAAACCTGAGCCTGGCAGAACTCAAGCACTTTCCTCCTTTCTCAGCTTAGGTGTCTCCTCAGAAAGGCCTCCCCTGACTACCAAATTCACAGTACCATTCACTTGTTTTCCTCCTCTTCACCTGACTTCAACTTTTTTCAGAGCATTTGACAGAAGCTCTGGTTGTCTGGTGTCTTTATCTCCCAACTGGAAAGTAAGATCCATGACGGAGTGTTGGTTCACTGTGATTTCACACCTAGATAAGTGCCTGGTATTTTGAAAATATCTAATAAACATTAAATGAGCTATTTTGTAAATCCTCACAATAAGCCTAACAGGTCAATGCTGTCATGACCCTCAGATCACAGAAGAGGATGTGGAAACATTAAGAGGTTAGCTAAGTAGCCCAGAGCATGAGCACATCAGGGTTTCCCTGGATCTATGACTCATTGCGCAGCTTTGTCCTGAGCTCAAGCTTCTTCCTGTCCTCCGTGCTGCCCTCAGACTGCAGGCTTAGGCTTCCCTGGTCCACAGCATCCCATTGGTCCGTGTTTGTCATGTGACCCTGGATACATCACATGCTCTGCTCACCTTCCTTCCCTGACAGGGGTACCCAGGGGAGGGAGGATCTAGGTGTCATCTGCCTCAGCCCTTCAGCTCTGATGACTCTCAGTAACTGCTGTCCTGTCAGGCTTGGTGAAACTTCTCTCATTCAGTTAATCTCTGGCTCATAGAATCTGTTTTCTCTGTCCCCCAAATTAGATCACTAATCATCAGTGAATGACCCACCTGAACTCTCTGTCCCAGGCCTTGCTGCCTTTCCTAGGTACTGGGTCGTGACCATTTCCTATATGCAGCACCAAGGCCTGGGAGAATGGTGACTGAGAACATATTAATAAGACGTGCTGGGATGGGCTGTGGCTTCTCACCTTCATGCTCACCTCACCCCGGCAGTATCTCTTGAGTCAGGGCCATGATTTACACTTAAGTCCTTCAGGGTTCATGTCATTGCCCAAGGTCAGGAGAACTGGTTGTCAGCTGAAGCCAGACTTATACCCCAGTGTCTTCACTCCACACACACACACACACACACACACACACACACACACACATTCTTTTTCAGATTCTTTTCCGTAATAGGTTATTGCAAGATATTGAATAGAGTTCCCTGTGCTATACAGTAGGTCCTTGTTGCTTATTATTTTATATATAGTAGTGTGTATATGTTAATCCCAAACTCCTAATTTATACCCTCCTGCTCCCCTGCCACCACTATCACTTTGGTAACCATTAGTTTGTTTTTGATGTCTATTTGTTTTGTAAATAAGTTCATTTATATCTTATTTTTAGATTCCACATATAAGTGATAAAACATGATATTTGTCTTTGTCTGGCTTACTTCACTTAGTATGATATATGATAATCTCTAGGCCCATTCATGATGCTGCAAATGGCATTATTTCATTTTTATGGCTGAATAATATTCCATTATTATAAATATATAGATAATGGAATATTGTATATATATACATATATACATACCACATCTTCTTTATCCATTTATCTGTAGATGGACAGATTAGGTTGCTTCCATGTCTTGTGTGTGAGCTAAGTCACTTCAGTCATGTCTGACTCTTTGTGATCCTATGGACTGTAACCTACCAAGCTCCTCTGTCCATGGAATTCTCCAGACAAGAATACTGGAGTGGGTTACCATGCCCTCCTCTAGGGCTTCCATGTCTCAGCTATTATAAATAAACATTGGGGTGCATGTGTCTTTTTGAAGTATGATTTTCTTCAGATATATGCCCAGGAGTGAGATTACTAAATCATATGGTAGCCTGACTGTTCATTTTATAAGGAACTTCCATACTGTTTTCCATAGTAGCTGCACCAATTTACATTCCCACCAACAGTGTAGGAGGGTTCCCTTTTCTCTACACCCTCTTCAGAATTGTTTTTGTAGACTTTTTGATGATGGCCATTCTGACTGGTGTGGGGTGATAACCTCATCATAGTTTTGATTTGCATTTCTCCAATAGTTGGAGACATTGAACATCTTTTCATGTGTGTGTTGGCCACCTGTATGTCTTCTTTGGAGAAATGTCTATTAAGATCATCAGTCCAGTTTTTTATTGGATTGGGTATTTTAGGGGTGGTATTGAGCTGTATTAACTGTTATATATTTTGTAAATTAATCCCTATCAGTTGCATCGTGGAGAAGGCAATGGCACCCCACTCCATTACTCTTGCCTGGAAAATCCCATGGATGGAGGAGCCTGGTAGGCTGCAGTCCCTGGGGTCGCAAAGAGTCGGACACGACTGAACGACTTCCCTTTCAGTTTTCACTTTCATGCATTGGAGAAGGAAATGACAACCCACTCCAGTGTTCTTGCCTGGAGAATCCCAGGGACGGGGGAGCCTGGTGGGCTGCCGTCTATGGGGTCGCACAGAGTTGGACACGACTGAATTGACCTAGCAGCAGTTGCATCATTTGCAAATATTCTCTTCCATTCCATAGGTTGTCTTTTTATTTTGTCTATGATTTCCTTTGCTCTACAAAAGCTTTTAAGTTTAATTACAATGTTTATCAGTACAGCAGAATTTATGTGTTAAATAAAATTGTCATAGCAGTAAAAAATATTAAAATGCGATTGTTAGAGTATTAATGGAAAAAGCCATATCACTCTTGACACAGTTATTTAAAAGGGATTGCTTCACTGCCTTTATAATTTTTAAAATATGTTTGTTAAACATCCTGTAGAAGAGAGTCATCTTCAGTATTACAGATTCCTGTACTGTTGTGTTAAGATTCACCTGTACTTTGGGATCTTCATGAAACATACTTTCTTTTGGAATATATTTCATTGCTAAGATACTGTAAACATTGCTTTCACCTCAATGTAGAAATACTGTTATTTTGCTTGTTTTTCTTTCAGCACCAAAAAATAAACTTTATTTTGCATTAAAAAAAATCCCACCGCAGAAGCACTCATGTTAGAGACTGATTAAATAACCAGAAGACTGGAATCTTGAAGGGCACATTGAGAATCCTGCCTACTACTCAAGCCAGAAGTGGACAGCTGCATCAGTCCAGTCCACTTCGGGACAGCCTGGAAGGACATGGTGAAGGGTAATCCTCCCAGGGAAGAACTTTGAGCAGTGCACCTGTCGTTCCTTCTGCCAGGAGAGATGGCCACAAGTATGAGTGCATAGCTATGCCTAGGTCACGTCCATTTCATTGGCCTAGAGGTCGAGGGCTTTGAGGATACATAGTTGAACATTTGGGACAAGGAGGTCCAGGGGAAAAGTACATGGATGCACCTGTCCAAATGGATACATGATATGAAGATACTTGTGTCTTGTGAGAATTCTCCATAAATAAGCTTACCAGAGCAGAATTTTAATAATCTGATGGATAGGTATTCATCATCTAGACCTCAATCAGCTTCCTTATCCAGCATTCAGGTCATAATCCAGTGGGCTCAAGAACCAAGTGGCCAAGGTGGCAGGGATGGAGATTATGCTTGAAGTAATTCTAGAAAGCAGTTTGTTTTTTCTGCCATAGTCGACTCATAGGTCTTGAAATCAAGGGGTGGAGATGGAAGTGCCTCCTCTCACTACTTATCCCTAAAATGCTTCCCATCCCTGTTACTTTGTTTTAGTGAACCAGAGATCTTAGTCCACTAAGGAACATAACAGTGATGACATTGATGTGGAATTCAAACTGTCAGCTAGCCATTTTGGTCCCCTCATCCCTTTCCATCAAGAGGTGAAGAAGGGGATCCCCTACAGGCTTGGGTAGTGGAAGCTGACAGTCAAAGGGTTTGGGGGTTCCTACTATACAAGGAACTACTATATACAAGGGGCTAAAGAGGAGTATACCCAACATTGCTAAAGAGCTGACTACTCTCACATCTTCTGATTAAAGTTTATGGAAAACGATAACCCACTGAAGGCAGGACATCTAGCCCAGACCCTTCAACAATTAAGATTTAATCATCCTACAAGGCAAAGAACCATGACCAACTGTAGGGCTGCCTCTGGGCAAAAGGAATAAGAAATGAGTAGTGAAAGAGAGCAGTTATGACTACCAGCTACAACTATTGGACCTGCTCCCAGGACTGTACATTTAGCTTAATGTGTTAATAACATCCCCCTCCTCAGGTAGGAGAACAAAGACAGACAACAAGCTATACTTTCACAGGAAATTCTTAGGGCAATAGCCCAGCTTTTACTGACAGAGAACCGTAAAATTGAAAGGCTCCACTGCTTTTTCTCTTAGCCTCTAGAAGGGCAGTTTTCTTGACAACAATATTTTAAGAAGCTTCAGCAGCATCTCATCCCACCATGCAGCATAGAAAATGTGTACTTGCTTCTCATTGTTCTTTGCAAGAACACGGTTATCTATTTTTCTTGTGATTGACTATTTTTGCTCAAGCAGTCGGATTCAACTTTTTCTAGGACCTTTTCAAGTTGCTGAATTAAGACTACTCTTTTAAACCTGAAAATAAAGAGGCATTGAATTAACCAGAAGATATTTAAGCATCTATGATGTGTAAGGCACAGTAATAAATAGAAAATAGACCTTGAAATCTACATGGGAACAGAAAACATATCCTGATAGAAAGATACGGTCTAGGAAAATACCAAGAGAGGCAATCAAGGGCCCAGGCCCACTCCAGACTATAGTGAGCTTTGAAGGCTCTGTGGATGAGTTAGACTAAAATAATAGTCATCTAATACCTATGGAAATAGCATAAGGTGTAATTGAGGGCCAGAGTTTGGCATAAACAAGGCCTGTTCCTGCCCCTGTTCAGCATTGGGCAGAACTGCATTAAAAAAGCTGAGAAGTTCTTTTTTATACTCACCTTGCAGCTTCCTTGATGGTAAATTCAACAAATTTTTTCTTGACTGAAAGAGGTCCTTGTACTTCTTCAAACAGAGTGAAAATTCTTGCAAAATCTGAAGATATTAAAAAAAATAAGTATTTCTAAAGAGATGAGAATAGTGCATCTACCACTTCAGCAACCATTCTTCATGGGCTACAATGTTACAGTCTATTTCACAGTGTTACACATGCCTTTCCAGTGATGAATTATAACACCTGTACATCTCTACTAAGGAAATTGCTGTAAATATTAACCATGCAAAACAAAAAAAACTAACAGGGGTATTAGGAATTTTTAGGCAAACTATCGTAAATTATGTAAAAACCCAATTCAATCAAAAGATGAGTTCAAGATGTAGGTTCAGTTTACTCTAAATTGAGCAACTTCCTATGGTTTTATTAATAGATATTCTTTCACTACTTACTTCGTCCAAACTTCCGAACTTCTTTCATTAATTCATATTTTATATCATCATTAATTTTCTGTGCCATAGCAGGACTAATCTGCAATTTATTTGGCACAGTTCCCTTTGAAGACATTGCTGCGGCTTTGGAGCCACCTGCAGAGACACTGCAGTTCTTGGTTCCTCCTATGAGTGCATTATTCCTAGGTTTGAGAATCGGCCCATCTTTCTTGAGACTAGTGAAATCATCAGACAGGGAATCCACTTGGTTGAGTGGGATACCATCTCCTGCCGTATTCATAAGCTCTGATGAAGCAGATTTTGAAAAGAAGCCCCCAGGTGGAGTTTGATTATTTTCCATCTTCTCCTCATGAACATCGTGAGTGACAGTAGCAGCTGCAAACCAAATTAAGAGATTGAGCTGTGAGTTAGATGCATCTTACCACCCCCACAGGGACATCCCTGTGCACTGAAGTTTTGAAGAAATTATTTCATAAAGCAAGAGGATGTTCCAAGTGGAAATAGATCCCCCAAATAGGACTGAGCAAGGAGCATACAACACACCACTTCTTCTCTCTTGACACTCTCAATACATACAGTAATGTATCTAAACAGTTCAACTACTATGCAAACATTCATAGAGCCCTGGCACTCATGATTTAATGTCTCCTCAATGCTCTGTATGAGTTGAAAAGCTGAAAGTCTCACTCTATGTCAAGATGTCTGATATCCACAGTCTATCACCTCAAATCCCTGTCAGTACATGATCCTCCTTATCCATCTTTTCTGTCTCAGAAAAGTGAATTTCTTTTTACTCCAGGTCTGACACCTCTCCTCCATTGACTCATCGTCCTCTGTGCTGGGCACCATGCCAGGAGCTGGGGGCAGCCTCCAACAGCACACAAAGAAACAATCCCCACCCTTATGGAATGTCTGTGCTCATGGGAAGGCCAGGCAGGAAGTGTACTACGATTCAACAAAATAATTACAGTTCAAATTCGTGTTTGGGGAGAAGCAAGCAGGGAGGGGACAGAGAGCAGGAGGGGGAGCCCCAGTGGATCACGAGGTCAGGCAGATCCCTTCTGAGCAGGTGTCCTTTGGGCAGAGGCTGGAGGAGGAGGGAGAGCTGGCCTGTGCCCATGCAGAGGACACGTGTTAGGAGAGGATGTTGGGCCCAGGTTGTGCTGAGTTGGTGGACCAGAGTCAGGAGCTCATATTGTGCTCTGAGTGCCAAGGAAAGGTAATGAGGCATTTTCAGCATGGATTGGTATGAATCTGATTTCTGTGTTGGTATGATCACTCTGGCTGCAAGTCAGAAATGAGGTAGATGAAAAAGTTGGAAAGTAGAAAAAATAACTACTGGAGTATCTTGGTGACACGTAGGCAGCCATAGATCAGAGGAATGGAGAGTAATTGGTGGGATGTGAGATTATACTTAGTATCCAATTGCTGAACTTGCTAAGCAATATAAGTGAAAGAATAATAAAAGATAAGAATCTCGAGTGAATCCCGAATATTTTAGTCTGAACTACTGGATAGAGCAAGTGTGTGCAGGTATTAAGCAACTGCTCGCCAAGAATGGAGTGTGGCCAACCTTTCCTGATTCTAGTTCAGTGACCTCACATTGGTGGCCTGACCTAGGCCATGGTGGGACTACTTATGCTACGGATATCTGCAAACTTTAAATACTAGGACTTCTAAACCCTTCCATGTCCCCTGTACCTGTGGATAACAGGTTGTTATACATTTATGTACATTACATCTGATGAATGGTATTATTAGCTGAGATACAGATGCGTAAAAGTAGAGCATTTTTGAAATGGAAAAGGTCAGAAGATATACATGTAGAACCAGTTGAATTTTAGATATTTAGTATTATAGATACTCAATGGAAATACATGTAGGCAGTTGTATATGAGTCTGAAGTTCAGGAGCAAGTTGTGGTCAGAGGATAAAAGTAAGAATTGTTTGTATGTGAATCATGTTTTAAAGCTGTAAGACTGCATGGGTTCATTCTACAGAGATGGTGGATTGGAAGGGAAAGGAGCCCAATATTCAGCTTTGGGTCTCTGCAGTACTTAGAGTGGGAAAGAAGACAGAAAGGAAGGAAAAAAATAAGTCACAATAAAAGGGCAAGGAATCTAGGAGAATGTGGTGTCTGGGACATAAAAATTTCCATGGAAGAGGGAGTGAACAACTGTATCACATGCTGCTGAGAAATTAATGCAATAGTGTAGCAGACACTGGTGACTTTGACACTGTTTCATTGGAGTACCATAAGAAGGAGCCAGACTACACTTAGTTAGAGCATGAACAAAATGTGAGCACAGGAAAGAATGTGAGCAGATCTGTCCACTATTGCCCTTCATCTCCTTCTGTCTCAGGTAGCTGCTTATTAACTCTTGCAGCAACTCCAAATATTAGACCATAATAGTCCCTTGACCCCTCTACTTGCAAGTATGCTCATTCTGTCCATACCTTCAAGGACATAACTATAAGCTTCTTTGACATGAACTAAACCGAGAGATAGAATTCCCTCTCCTTGATTGCTTAGCCGTGGTGACATACTTCTCCTTCTCTTAGATGATAGTGGCCCTTGGGCTCTCCAGAGTTTCCCTTTGTTTTTCATGCCCTGCTGTGATCCGAACTGCTTTATCATGCTTCATTTCTGGAAAAACATCAGTGGACATATTCATTAAGACAAAATGCAGTCACCAGGCTTCATGCATATACAGCCATGCATTTATATCATTAAAGAGGTTTTATCATGGTCAAAGATTTACTGTCACTTAACCACACACTGGGATGAACCCAGAGGGATGGTAGGAGAGGGAGGAGGAGAAGGTTCAGGATGGGGAAACACATTATACCTGTGGCGGATTCATTTCGATATTTGGCAAAACCAATACAATATTTTAAGTTTAAAATAAAAATTAAAAAAAAAAGAAAGAAAACACATTCAATTTCAATCCAGTCTAATGAAAATAGGAGAAGTAAAATAGAGGTGTTGGCCAAAGCAAACATGGTACAACTCTGATTATTAAGAATGCTGGGAAAATGAGTGTTCTCATTAACCAAAGTGATAAATACATGGTTATCCCTAAATTAGAGAAATCAACCCATTTTGTTTAGCTCTCTTGGGGAGGGAAAAAAGGAAAATTTTTTTTGTCATTTGTGCTTTAATCTATTAACAACTGATTAACACTTATTAAAATGGTACATGTTGATGGTGAACAGTTACAGTCTGATAAGTAAATCTCACATTCTAACCTATGAAGATTCAAATATGTCACCTTTGGGGCTGGGCAGGTCTTCAGAGTATTTTTCAGTGTTGGTGGCAGATAAAACATGAAATTGAAGGGTATAATAGGTTCAGTTCAGTTCAGTCTCTCAGTCGTGTCCGACTCTTTGTGACCCCATGAATCACAGCACGCCAGGCCTCCCGTCCATCACCAACTCCCGGAGTTCACTTACACTCATGTGCATCGAGTCAGTGATGCCATCCAGCCATCTCATCCTCTGTCGTCCCCTTCTCCTCCTGCCCCCAATCCCTCCCAGCATCAGAGTCTTTTCCAATGAGTCAACTCTTCGCATGAGGTGGCCAAAGTATTGGAGTTTCAGCTTTAGCATCATTCCTTCCAAAGAAATCCCAGGCTGATGTCCTTCAGAATGGACTGGTTGGAATCCCTGCAGTCCAAGGGACTTTCAAGAGTCTCTCCAACATCACAGTTCAAAAGCATCAATTCTTCAACGCTCAGCTTTCTTCACAGTCCAACTTTCACATCCATACATGACCACTGGAAAAACCATAGCCTTGACTAGGTGGACCTTTGTTGGCAAAGTAATGTCTCTGCTTTTCAATATGCTGTCTAGATTGGTCATAACTTTCCTTCCAAGGAGTAAGCGTCTTTTAATTTCATGGCTACAGTCACCATCTGCAGTGATTTTGGAGCCAGAAAAATAAAGCCTGACACTGTTTCCCACTGTTTCCCCATTCTATTTCCCATGAAGTGAATGGGACCAGATGCCATGATCTTCGTTTCTGAATGTTGGAACCTTTACGCCAACTTTTCACTCTCCACTTCACCTTCATCAAGAGGGCTTTTTAGTTCTCTTCACTTTCTGCCATAAGAGTGGTGTCATCTGCTATCTGAGGTTATTGATATTTCTCCTGGCAATCTGATTCCAGCTTGTGTTTCTTCCAGCCCAGCATTTCTCATGATGAGTAGTCTGCATATAAGTAAATAAACAGGGTGACATACACAGCCTTGATGTACTCCTTTTCCCTATTTGGAACCCAGTCTGTTGTTCTATGTCCAGTTCTA
Organism: Bos taurus; assembly: GCF_002263795.3. Taxonomy (NCBI): domain Eukaryota; kingdom Metazoa; phylum Chordata; class Mammalia; order Artiodactyla; family Bovidae; genus Bos; species Bos taurus. The sequence goes on along the minus strand of NC_037357.1, from coordinate 19,513,718 downwards.
ACTGTTGCTTCCCTGACCTGCATACAGATTTCTCAAGAGCAGATCAGGTGGTCTGGTATTCCCATCTCTTTCAGAATTTCCACAGTTATGTGATCCACACAGTCAAAGGCTTTGGCATAGTCAATAAAGCAGAAATAGATGTTTTTCTGGAACCTCTTGCTTTTTCGCATGATCCAGTGGATATTGGCCAATTTGATCTCTGGTTCCTCTGCCTTTCTTAAAACCAGCTTGAACATTAGGGTTAGCTAGAGTTACTTTCGTCAAAGGGATAAACCCAAGAAATATGCCTTTGCATTATCTGAATACGTCTGTGACAAAAATACTTGCCCCATATTAAAAATTGCATTTTCCCATAAAGAATCAACCCACCATACAATGCGTTGAAAAACATTCTTCATTGGAACATTTGTCTCTACCTAGGTATGTTTTAAAATTGCCTTTCCATGTATTAATCAATCCGTCAACCCAAATCCTATAAGTTAGGTGTGATTGTTATCTCCATTGTTTAAGTTGAGGAAACTAAGGCACAGAAGATTAAAAAAACTCCAATTAAGGAGAATTTTGGGGGTGAAGTAGAATAGGTTTTACTCTAGTTTTGTTAGAGAAGAGATTGCTGCATGTTCTGTGCCTCTATATCAGTGATCTCTTCTATGAGTGCAGATATAATTCTCTTTGTTTTCATGATTTAATGATCAACTCAGTATGTCTTTCTCTTACACACGAAACACTCTCACATAAGACATTCATGAGGGTAATCCAATCATGGCAACATCACCTAGTACTTTATTTCTCTTTTCTCTCTCTCTTTTTGGCCATGCCTCATGCTTGTGGGATCTTAGTTCCCTAACCAGGGTCAAACCTGACCCTGACAGGGTAACAGGCAGGAAGGCCAGGGGTCTCAACGGAGGAAATAGGCTGCAAAGTGTCAGACATTTCTCTCTCTTAAGAGGCAGGAGGAAACAACCTAGCGATATTTTTTCCTTTTCCTAGAGGGTTAAACCCCTGCACTGCCACCGCGGGAGACTGGGTTCGATCCACCAGGGTCAGGAAGATCCCCTGGAGAGAGGAAATGGTAACCCACTCCAGTATTCTTGCCTGGAGAATCCCATGGATGGAGAGACCTGGTGGGGCTACAGTCCCACGGGTGTCGCAAAGAGTTGGACACGACTGAGCGACTTCACTTCACTTTTCATACAAATTTAAAAGAAGGTTTCTAAAATATACATCGTGTGTTGCCATAATGACAACCTGGTCTCAACCTGAAGTTAACTTTCTCACAACTTGAGTTAACCAATGTGATTTTTCTTATGGACAATGTTTGTCTTAAGCTATGTTAATGTACTATGCATTTACCCCAGACTCTTGTCTTCAGTCGGTTCCACCTAATGGCTCAGAACCTACTTGACAAACCATTATTGTTATAGCTCAGATATTGTTCCCCTAATTTATGTAATTAACTATTTGTATGGTAATCTACCCTTCTACAAGATTCAAGTCAATCATTTTATGGCCCAGGATGAATCCTCTGGTGCCAAGATTATCCCAAAATACATTTTATGGATGAGGGGCCTGGTGCCATTCTGAGTTTTAAGACATTCCTTTCTTTCATTAACAGACTGCTAGTGGAGAAGGCAATGGCACCCCACTCCAGTACTCTTGCTTGGAAAATCCCATGGGCGGAGGAGCCTGGTAGGCTGCAGTCCATGGGGTTGCGAAAAGTCGGACACCACTGAGCGACTTCACTTTCACTTTTCCCTTTCATGCATTGGAGATGGAAATGGCAACCCACTCCAGTGTTCTTGCCTGGAGAATCCCAGGGACGGGGGAGCCTGGTGGGCTGCCGTCTATGGGGTCGCACAGAGTTGGACATGACTGAAGCAATTTAGCAGCAGCAGCAGTGACTATATAACATCCAGCTGAAGACTAGCAGGGGGGTACTCTTTCTGCCCCCTTCTGATGCCTATGTCAGAAGCTTTCTCTATTTCCTTTGTACTTTGAAAATAAACTGTATTACACAAAAAGCTCCTGCAGAAGGCGAATCAGACGCTCGTCTGGCCCCAGATTGAATTCTCTCCTCCGGAGGCCAAGAATCCGGTGTCTTCCTGGGTTTAACAACAACCTTTCAACCCCCCCGGCAGTGGAAGTGCAGAGTCCTAACCACTGGACACCAAGGAAGTCCCTAGTACTTCATTTTTCAAGAGGAACATTCAGTGATTGTCTAGATAGAGCACTAGTGGCTTGAATAATAGAAACAGGAAGTAGAGTATAATCTGGAATTAAGAGAGTTAACTATAGGGGTGGCGAGAAGATATAGGACCTTTGGAGCCAGGAAGATATAGCATTCAAATCTGGCTCTATCTCTAGCTGATGTAACTCAGGGCAAGGCATTTGACCACTGTCACACCTTGATTTCTTCTTATTAAAGGAAGATAGTAATACTCAATACAGAACAATTGTGCGCATTTAAATGTTATAATTAAACCCAGGATCCTAACACTACTACTTATATTATAAAATAGGTAAGAACAAGAACCTACTGTGAACACAGGGACCTAACTCAATATAGTGTTATAACCTATAATGGAAAAGAATCTGAAAAAGAACATATGTATAACTGAATCACTTTGCTGTAACACTTGAAGTTAATACAACATTGTAAATTAAAATATATGTCACTTAAAAAAAGAATAAAAACCCCCAAGTCTTAGTCAATAAAAAACAACTATTATTTCTGTTCAACCAACACATCTTGTACCAGGAGGCTCCCAGTTGTTTACACAAGAAATCACTATTCATATTTTAATCTTTTAAATAAAAAGAAGTAAAGCCTGAGATTTACATTTATCCTTGGAGAAGAAAATACTTATACTAACAGTAAAAATTTGGACAGACCTTCTCATTTTTAAACATAGAGTTGAAAGTATAAACTGTTTTAGGTTGACCTGGATCAATCTCTTGAGTGGGGAGGCCGTGTCTTCAGATCTTCCTCCATGGCTAACTCTTTGCATGAGAATACCTTGGTGAGAAAGTGGAAAGCACTAGAAAAGTAATTGATGTTATACAGCTCAAGTGAATGATCCCTCTAGGGAGACATGGTCATAGACTATGTATGCAACCTATACCACTGCACCAAACAGAGTTTAGAATCGTATCCTAGGGTCTACATCATGTTCTAAGATCTAGAATCATCTCCCCTTCATCTAAGTAATTTATCAGTCCACCGTTACCACTGCCTATTGGCTCCCAACAACTAGGTCTACGAATCAAACTCCCCTATGTTGCAAACCAAGTTTGAGAATGGAGCTTGACTTCCCTTATAGCACCATCCCCAACTAAATGATCATTCTTCTTCCCTATTTGCAAGAGCCTAGGCTCCATGGCATTCTTTCCCCAGAGAATCTTGGATAGTGGGGCACTGATAATTGCCCTCTTTGGGTAATTTGATTAATGTATCAGACTTTCTTCCCAGAAAAGTCACTTTATATATGAATCTTGGAATATAATTTCATGGCTGTGTCCAGCTGTGAAAGCTGCTCAACTTAATGAACAGATGATCCTGCTTAAAATCAACAAAATTGAAAAATAGAGGCTTTATAAACTGACACCAACTATCCCGGATAACTATCAGTTTCAATATTTCCATGTAAACAAGGAATTCTCTGCTGAACCCATAGCTATAGGCACTGTGATATTATAAGTGTTACAGTACCTGGAATCTTATGCAATCTAGATTCTTCCATTTTTCAATTGGTTAAACCTGGGGAAACTACTTAAAGGCTTACTAGAAGTTGCTATTTTCCATAAAATATGTAGAAATTATCTACCTTATGGACTGTTTTAAAGGTTATTACAAGATGCAAAACATAAAGTGCGGTAGTATGTGTGCTGATTAAAATGCACCTCTCCTTAAGCTAAAAAAAATAAACTTGGACCTAGTTAGATGTAAATATTCAGTGAAAATGAATATTATAAAATATTAAAGTACTACAAAATAACCTCAGTTCAGTTCAGTTGCTCAGTAGTGTCTGACTCTGCAACCCCATGGAACCTGAAGAGTTCATCTTTCAGTGTCCTATCTTTTGCTTTTTCATACTGTTCATTGGGGGTCTCAAGGCAAGAATAATAAAGTGGTTTGCCATTCTCTTCTCCAGTGGACGTTCTGTCAGAACCCTCCAACCATGGACCTGTCCATCTTGGGTGGCCCTACATAGCATGGCTCATAGTTTCACTAAGTTAGACAAGGCTGTGGTACATGTGATCAGATTGTTTAAATAACCTACTCATGCAATAAAACACCTTCATGCAAGTCAGACTTGAAATTTCACTCATCAACAAATGTTTCTAATAAAAATCTTATCTGTTTTTAGCAGATTGGCTCTCCTCCTAGTTAACTGGTCTAAATGACTGCTATGTGCAATATCATAAACATTTCTATATGTCTGATGTCTCAAATCCCACTTTAAATGAAGCAAATATTTTTAGTTACCCCCTAAAGTTTTTTTTTTTTAACTTTACATAATTGTATTAGTTTTGCCAAATATCAAAATGAATCTGCCACAGGTATACATGTGTTCCCCATCCTGAAACCTCCTCCCTCCTCCCTCCCCATACCATCCCTCTGGGTCGTCCCAGTGCACTAGCCCCAAGCATCCAGTATCGTGCATCGAACCTGGACTGGCATTGCGTTTCATACATGATATTTTACATGTTTCAATGCCATTCTCCCAAATCTTCCCACCCTCTCCCTCTCCCATAGAGTCCATAAGACTGTTCTATACATCAGTGTCTCTTTTGCTGTCTCGTACACAGGGTTATTGTTACCGTCTTTCTAAATTCCATATATATGTGTTATTATACTGTATTGGTGTTTTCCTTCTGGCTTACTTCACTCTGTATAATAGGCTCCAGTTTCATCCACCTCATTAGAACTGATTCAAATGTTTTCTTTTTAATGGTTGAGTCATACTCCATTGTGTATATGTACCACAGCTTTCTTATCCATTCATCTGCTGATGGGCATCTAGGTTGCTTCCATGTCCTGGCTATTATAAACAGTGCTGCGATGAACATTGGGGTACACGTGTCTCTTTCCCTTCTGGTTTCCTCAGTGTGTATGCCCAGCAGTGGGATTGCTGGATCATAAGACAGTTCTATTTCCAGTTTTTAAAGAAATCTCCACACTGTTCTCCATAGTGGCTGTACTAGTTTGCATTCCCACCAACAGTGCAAGAGGGTTCCCTTTTCTCCACACCCTCTCCAGCATTTATTATTTGTAGACTTTTGGATCGCAGCCATTCTGACTGGTGTGAAATGGTACCTCATAGTGGTTTTGATTTGCATTTCTCTGATAATGAGTGATGTTGAGCATCTTTTCATGTGTTTGTTAGCCATCTGTATGTCTTCTTTGGAGAAATGTCTATTTAGTTCTTTGGCCCATTTTTTGATTGGGTCATTTATTTTTCTGGAGTTGAGCTGTAGGAGTTGCTTGTATATTTTTGAGATTAGTTGTTTGTCAGTTGCTTCATTTGCTATTATTTTCTCCCATTCTGAAGGCTGTCTCTTCACCTTGCTAATAGTTTCCTTTGATGTGCAGAAGCTTTTAAGTTTAATTAGGTCCCATTTGTTTATTTTTGCTTTTATTTCCAATATTCTGGGAGGTGGGTCATAGAGGATCCTGCTGTGATGTATGTCAGAGAGTGTTTTGCCTATGTTCTCCTCTAGGAGTTTTATAGTTTCTGGTCTTAGGTTTAGATCTTTAATCCATTTTGAGTTTATTTTGTGTATGGTGTTAGAAAGTGATCTAGTTTCATTGTTTTAAAAGTGGCTGACCAGATTTCCCAGCACCACTTGTTAAAGAGATTGTCTTTAATCCATTGTATATTCTTGCCTCCTTTGTCAAAGATAAGGTGTCCATACGTGCATGGATTTATCTCTGGGCTTTCTATTTTGTTCCATTGATCTGTATTTCTGTCTTTGTGCCAGTACCATACTGTCCTGATAACTGTGGCTTTGTAGTAGAGCCTGAAGTCAGGTAGGTTGATTCCTCCAGTTCCATTCTTCTTTCTCAAGATCGCTTTGGCTATTCGAGGTTTTTGTATTTCCATACAAATTGTGAAATTATTTGTTCTAGCTCTGTGAAGAATACTGTTGGTAGCTTGATAGGGATTGCATTGAATCTATAAATTGCTTTGGGTAGTATACTCATTTTCACTATATTGATTCTTCCAATCCATGAACATGGTATATTTCTCCATCTGTTAGTGTCCTCTTTGATTTCTTTCACCAGTGTTTTATAGTTTTCTATATATAGGTCTTTAGTTTCTTTAGGTAGATATATTCCTAAGTATTTTATTCTTTCCGTTGCAATGGTGAATGGAATTGTTTCCTTAATTTCTCTTTCTGTTTTCTCATTATTAGTGTATAGGAATGCAAGGGATTTCTGTGTGTTGATTTTATATCCTGCAACTTTACTATAGTCATTGGTTAGTTCTAGTAATTTTCTAGTGGAGTCTTTAGGGTTTTCTATGTAGAGGATCATGTCATCTGCAAATAGTGAGAGTTTTACTTCTTCTTTTCCAATTTGGATTCCTTTTATTTCTTTTTCTGCTCTGATTGCTGTGGCCACAACTTCCAAAACTATGTTGAATAGTAATGGTGAAAGTGGGCACCCTTGTCTTGTTCCTGACTTTAGAGGAAATGCTTTCAATTTTTCACCATTGAGGATAATGTTTGCTGTGGGTTTGTCATATATAGCTTTTATTATGTTGAGGTATGTTCCTTCTATTCCTGCTTTCTGGAGAGTTTTTATCATAAATGGATGTTGAATTTTGTCAAAGGCTTTCTCTGCATCTATTGAGATAATCATATGGTTTTTATTTTTCAATTTGTTAATGTGGTGTATTACATTGATTGATTTGCAAATATTGAAGAATCCTTGCATCCCTGGGATAAAGCCCACTTGGTCATGATGTATGATCTTTTTAATGTGTTGTTGGATTCTGATTGCTAGAATTTTGTTAAGGATTTTTGCATCTATGTTCATCAGTGATATTGGCCTGTAGTTTTCTTTTTTTGTGGGATCTTTGTCAGGTTTTGGTATTAGGATGATGGTGGCCTCATAGAATGAGTTTGGAAGTTTACCTTCCTCTGCAATTTTCTGGAAGAGTTTGAGTAGGATAGGTGTTAGCTCTTCTCTAAATTTTTGGCAGAATTCAGCTGTGAAGCCGTCTGGACCGGGGCTTTTGTTTGCTGGAAGATTTTTGATTACAGTTTCAATTTCCGTACTTGTGATGGGTCTGTTAAGATTTTCTATTTCTTCCTGGTCAAGTTTTGGAAAGTTGTACTTTTCTAAGAATTTGTCCATTTCTTCCACGTTGTCCATTTTATTGGCATATAATTGTTGATAGTAGTCTCTTATGATCCTTTGTATTTCTGTGTTGTCTGTTGTGATCTCTCCATTTTCATTTCTAATTTTATTGATTTGATTTTTCTCCCTTTGTTTCTTGATGAGTCTGGCTAATGGTTTGTCAATTTTTTTTTATCCTTTCAAAGAACCAGCTTTTGGTTTTGTTGATTTTTGCTATGGTCTCTTTTGTTTCTTTTGCATTTATTTCTGTTCTAATTTTTAAGATCTCTTTCCTTCTACTAACCCTGGGGTTCTTCATTTCTTCCTTTTCTAGTTGCTTTAGGTGTAGAGTTAGGTTATTTATTTGACTTTTTTCTTGTTTCTTGAGGTGTGCCTGTATTGCTATGAACTTTCCCCTTAGGACTGCTTTTACCATGTCCCACAGGTTTTGGGTTGTTGTGTTTTCATTTTCATTCATTTCTATGCATATTTTGATTTCTTTTTTGATTTCTTCTGTGATTTGTTGGTTATTCAGCAGTGTGTTGTTCAGCCTCCATATGTTGGAATTTTTAATAGTTTTTGTCCTGTAATTGAGATCTAATCTTACTGCACTGTGGTCAGAAAAGATGCTTGGAATGATTTCTATTTTTTTGAATTTACCAAGGCTAGCTTTATGGCCCAGGATGTGATCTATCCTGGAGAAGGTTCCATGTGCGCTTGAGAAAAAGGTGAAATTCATTGTTTTGGGATGAAATGTCCTATAGATATCAATTAGGTCTAACTGGTCTATTGTATCGTTTAAAGTTTGTGTTTCCTTGTTAATTTTCTGTTTAGTTGATCTATCCATAGGTGTGAGTGGGGTATTAAAGTCTCCCACTATTATTGTGTTATTGTTAATGTCTCCTTTCATACTTGTTAGCATTTGTCTTACATACTGCGGTGCTCCCGTGTTGGGTGCATATATATTTATAATTGTTATATCTTCTTCTTGGATTGATCCTTTGATCATTATGTAGTGACCATCTTTGTCTCTTTTCACAGCCTTTGTTTTAAAGTCTATTTTATCTGATATAAGTATTGCTACTCCTGCTTTCTTTTGGTCCCTATTTGCATGGAAAATCTTCTTCCAGCCCTTCACTTTCAGTCTGTATGTGTCCCCTGTTTTGAGGTGGGTCTCTTGTAGACAACATATGTAGGAGTCTTGTTTTTGTATCCATTCAGCCAGTCTTTGTCTTTTGGTTGGGGCATTCAACCCATTTACGTTTAAGGTAATTACTGATAAGTATGATCCCGTTGCCATTTACTTTATTGTTTTGGGTTCGAATTTATACACTGTTTTTGTGTTTCCTGTCTAGAGCATATCCTTTAGTATTTGTTGGAGAGCTGGTTTGGTGGTGCAGAATTCTCTCAGCTTTTGCTTGTCTGAAAATCTTTTGATTTCTCCTTCATACTTGAATGAGATCCTTGCTGGGTACAATAATCTGGGCTGTAGGTTATTTTCTTTCATCATTTTAAGTATGTCTTGCCATTCCCTCCTGGCTTGAAGAGTTTCTATTGAAAGATCAGCTGTTATCCTAATGGGAATTCCCTTGTGTGTTATTTGTTGTTTTTCCCTTGCTGCTTTTAATATTTGTTCTTTGTGTTTGATCTTTGTTAATTTGATTAATATGTGTCTTGGGGTGTTTCGCCTTGGGTTTATCCTGTTTGGGACTCTCTGGGTTTCTTGGACTTGGGTGATTATTTCCTTCCCCATTTTAGGGAAGTTTTCAACGATTATCTCCTCAAGTATTTTCTCATGGTCTTTCTTTTTGTCTTCTTCTCCTGGGACCCCTATGATTCGAATGTTGTAGCGTTTAATATTGTCCTGGAGGTCTCTGAGATTGTCCTCATTTCTTTTAATTCGTTTTTCTTTTATCCTCTCTGATTCATTTATTTCTACCATTCTATCTTCTAATTCACTAATCCTATCTTCTGCCTCTGTTATTCTACTATTTGTTGCCTCCAGAGTGTTTTTAATTTCATTTATTGCATTATTCATTATATATTGACTCTTTTTTATTTCTTCTAGGTCCTTGTTAAACCTTTCTTGCATCTTCTCAGTCCTTGTCTCCAGGCTATTTATCTGTGATTCCATTTTGATTTCAAGATTTTGGATCAATTTCACTATCATTATTCGGAATTCTTTATCAGGTAGATTCCCTATCTTTTCCTCTTTGGTTTGGTTTGGTGGGCATTTATCCTGTTCCTTTATCTGCTGGGTATTCCTCTGTCTCTTCATCTTGTTTAAATTGCTGAGTTTAGGGTGTCCTTTCTGTATTCTGGAAGTTTGTGGAGTTCTCTTTATTGTGGCGTTTCGTCACTGTGTGTGGGTTTGTATAGGTGGTTTGTCAAGGTTTCTTGGTTAGGGAAGCTTGTGTCGGTGTTCTGGTGGGTGGAGCTGTATTTCTTCTCTCTGGAGTGCAATGAAATGTCCAGTAATGAGTTATGGGATGTCTATGGTTTTGGGGTGACTTTGGGCTGCCTGTATCTTGAAGCTCAGGGCTGAGTTCCTTTGTTGCTGGAGAATTTGCTTGGTATGTCTTGCCCTGGAACTTGTTGGCCCTTGTGTGGTGCTTGGTTTCAGTGTCGGTGTGGAGGTGTTTGATGAGCTCCTGTCAATTAATGTTCCTTGGAGTCTGGAGTTCCCTGGAGTCAGGGTTTGGACTTAAGCCTCCTGCTTCCAGTTATCGGTCTTATTTTTACAGTAGTTTCAAAACTTCTCCTTCTATACAGCACCATTGATAAAACATCTACGTTAAAGATGAAAAGTTTCTGTACTGTGAGGGTCACTCAGAGAGGTTCACAGTGTTACATGGAGAAGAGAAGAGGGAGGAGGGAGTTAGAGGTGACCCGAATGAGATGAGGTGGAATCAATAGTGGAGAGAGTGGGCTAGCCAGTAGTCACTTCCTTATGTGCACTCCACAACTGGACCACTCAGAGATGTTCACGGAGTTATACAGAGAAGAGAAGAAGGAGGAAGGAGACAGAGGTGGTCAGAAGGATAAAAGCGGGGAATGAAAAGGAGGGAGACAGATCCAGCCAGTAATCAGTTCCCTAAGTGTTCTCCACCGTCTGGAACACACAGAAATTCACAGAGTTGGGTAGAGTAGAGAGGGGTTAGGAAGGAGACACAGGCAACCTGGTGGAGAAAAAGGAGAGTCCAAAGGGAGAGAGAGCAGTCAAGCCAGTAATCTCACTCCCTAGTGAAAAATGGGTACTGAAGATTGGGTTCTTAAAGGTACAAAATTGGTAACAAATACATAAAAGCAAAAATTAAAAATCTAGAGTAGAGTTTGGAATTTCAAAAACACGATGTTAAAGAAAAGAAGAAGGAAAAGAAAGAGAGAAAAACAAACAAGGTCGCGAAAATTATAAAGAAAATACAGGTACAAAATTGATAACTAATACCAAAAAGCAAAAATTAAAAATCTAGAGTAGAGTTTGGAATTTCAAAAATACTATGTTAAAAAAAAAGGAAGAAGAAAAATAAAGAGAGAAAACAAACAAAGAAAAACAAACAATGTCGCAAAAATTATAAAGAAAATACAGGTACAAAATTGATATCAAATACCAAAAAGCATAAATTAAAAATCTAGAGTAGAGTTTGGAATTTCAGATATACAATGTTATATAAAAGAAGAAGAGAAAGAAACAGAGAAAAAAAAAAGTCACAGAAATTATAAAAAGAAAACTATAGGTACAAAATTGCTAACATATACCAAAAAGCTAAAATTAAAAATCTAGAGTAGAGTTTGGAATTTCAAAAATACAATGTTAAAGAAAAGAAGAAGAAAAAAAAAGACAAGGTCAAAAAATTATAAAATATATATATATATATATATATATATGAAGTTTGCTGAAGAAGAAAAAAATAGGGTCTTTTTTTTTTTTTTTTTACAAAGTAATAGGTTATAAAAGTGAAAATTAAAGGAACAATAGAGGACTTTAAATTTTTTTTTAATTAAAAAAAAAGAAAGAAAGAATGATCGTAAAAATAGTAAAAATATATCTAGGACTTTCTCTGGTTTTGTTGTGAGTATTGTGGGTTCAGTTCATTTTTGGCTAGTTCCTTGGTCTGACTTATTATTTCTCAAGATCTATAGGCCTCTTCCTATGTAGTCCGTAGTAACCACAAGGTTTTAATCTCCGAGGCGTTTGCCTCTGTTATAATTTCTTCTGTTTGCTGGTCTCTTCAGTGTCTGGTTTCCGCCCTGACACAAAGGGGATGGTGGAGGACACTTTTTTTTTTTTAGGCTCACCTGTTCAGACGCGCTGTGGGGAGGGAGGGAGGAATGCTGCAAACAAATAACACTGGCGTGTGCTCGCAGTGCCTCAGCCACACTGGGTCTGCCCCTGCTCACGGCGCGTGTAGCCTCCCTGCCCACACTGCTCGGGCTCTAGGTTGTTCCACCGGGAACAATCCGAGGCCAGCCCTGGGCTGCATGTACCTCCCAGGTCCAAGCCGCTCAGGTTCAGGCACTCGGGTAGTCCTCAGAGGCGCAGACTCATTTGGGCCTGCGTTTTGTGCTCTTCCCAGGTCCGAGCAGCTCAGGTGATGAGGTGTTTGGCAAGCGCCAATGCTGCGACTTATCGCCTCCCTGCCACTCGGTTATCTGGGTGTAAAACCGGTGCACCTTCTCAGGCAGATGTTGACCGTCCAGACCCCCAAGAAGTTTTAGTTAGCAAAGAAGCTTGCTTACAGTTTTATAGATAATGTCTCTCTGGGGCTGCGATTGCCCCTTCCGGCTCTGGCTGCCTGTCACTGGAGGGGTAAGGTCTGCAGCCGGCTATCTCTGTTCAGTCCTTTGTTCCGTGTGCAGGCCTGGCGGTATCTTAGGTTGGGGCTGGCTTTTCGCGTGGTAGATATCCCACAGTCTGGTTTGCTAGCCCAAATTATTTCGCTCAGATAGTGCTCAGGGTATTCAGGCCAGATTCTTACTCTCAGCGATGCAGCCCGCGCCGCGCCTCCCTTCCCAGCCCCCACTTGCCAATGGCGTGTGCAGGCGTCTGCGCTGCTTCTCCGCTGGGGGAGTTACTGTAGGGCTCGCAATCTGCTAGTTTTAATTGTTTATTTATTTTTTTCTCCCTGTTAAGTTGCCCTTTGTGCTTCCAAAGCTCGGCACAGATTCAGCAGTGAGAAGGTTTCCTGGTGTTTGGAAACTTCTCTCTTTTTAAGACTCCCTTCCCAGGACAGAACTCCGTCCCTCCCTCTTTTGTCTCTTTTTTTTTTTATATTTTTTCCTACCTCCTTTCGAAGAGTTGGGTTGCTTTTCTGGGTGCCTGATGTCCTCTGCCGGCATTCAGAAGTTGTTTTGTGGAATTTACTCGACGTTTAAATGCTCTTTTGATGAATTTGTGGGGGAGAAAGTGTTCTCCCTGTCCTACTCCTCCGCCATCTTGGCTCCTCCCTAGTTACCCTAAAGTTTTAAATTTATATACTTAATAAAAGCAAGCAAAAGGAAGGGAATGATGGAGATTAGGGTGGAAAATCAATGAACTATAAACAGAAAAACCATGAGGAAAATCAATGAAATCAAAAGTCAGTTCATTGAGAAGATAAAAAAATAACAGACCTTCAGTTTGACCGGTCAAGGGGAAAATGCTCAAATTATCAAAATCAGAAAAGTGGGAACATCAATGTTGACCTTACAGAAATTAAAGGATTATATTATGAACAACTTTATGTCAAAAAATTAGACAATTTAGATGAACTTGAAAATTCCCGGAAGACACATATTATTGAAATGACTCAAGGAAAAAAAATATAAGTAGAACTATACTAAGATAAAGGATTAAATTAGAAGTTAAAAATCTCCCCACAAATACAAGCCAGATGAGGTGATCTTACTTGTAAATTCTATCAAATATTTAAGAAAGAAATAATACGAATCTTTAGCAATGTCTTCAAAAAAAGAAAGGAGGAAGGAATCCTACTTCATTTTATGAGGCCAGTATTAGTCCTCATACCAAAGCCAGAAAGAGACATAACAAGAAAAATAATATCATAACTATAGATGAAAAATCTTCAACACAATATTGACAAGCCAAATCCATCTGCATATAAAAAGGTTGTACACTGAGATCAACCAGCATTTATGCCAGGAATGAAAGTTGGGTTAATATCTGAAAATTAATTAATGTAATACATTATATTAACAAAAAACATGACAAAAAAAACTATATGATTGCCTCCGTAGGTACAGAAAAAGCATTTGACAAAATAAAAATCTCTTCATGATAAAAGTACCCAATAAATTTGGAATAGACGGGTACTTTCTCAATCTGATAACAAGCATCTACAAAAATCCTAGACCTAACATTGGTATGAAATATGTAAACTATAGTATTGGATATGTAAACTCCTATTGGAAACAAGGCAAGGATGTCTGTTCTCAACAGTTCTTTTCAATACTGTACTAGAAGTTCTAGCAGGGAATATTAGACAAGAAATCATAATAAAATGCATCAAGTCTGGATAGGAGGAATTACCATCACAATTTGCATATAACATGATTTTGTACATAGAAAACTCTAAGGAATCCACTAAAAATATATCCAAACTAATAAATAAATTCAGTACAGTTGCAGGATATAAGAGCAATAAATTTAAAAAATCAATAACCAATAAGAAAATTTAGCTGAGCCAATCTCATTTACAATGCATTTAAAAGCATAAAATATTTGTGAATAAATTTATTTAAAAAGTAGAAAACATGTACTCTGAAAACTATACATTACTGGAAGAATTTAAAGAAGGCATAAATAAATAGAAAGATTTCCCATGTTTGCAGATTGGAAAACGTGTTAAGTTGGCAATACTCTCCTAATTGATCTACAGATGTAATATAATCCCTATCAAAATTCTACCTAGTTTTTTTTTTTTGGCAGAATTTGGCCAAAGTAACTCTGAAATCCACAAGGAAGTAAATAGCCAAAATACAAACAAAACACTGAAAAAGAACAAGGTAAGGGAACAAACATTTCCAGATTTCAAAACTTACTACAAAGCTACAATAATCAAGACTGTGTGGTGCTGGTATAAGGACTGACATATGGGTCAAAAGGAGCAAACCTAAGAGTCTAGAACTAGAACCTTAATTTATGGTCAATCACATTTTGATAAGGGTGCTAAGCCTATTCAATGGGAAAAGAATAGTCTTTCCAACAAATGTTGCCTGGAGAACTGGATGTCTACATGCAAAAAAAATAAAGTTGAACACATTTCTCACACCAAATACAAACATCAAGCCAAAGTGGACCCAGTGTAAGCAAATAACAAATGCCAACTACAAATAGGCTTCGTGATCAGAAAAGAAAAAAAAAAATCCACACAGCATTCATTCATGCCTTCAGTTCAGTTCAGTTCAGTTCACTGGCTCAGTCGTTTCCAACTCTTTGCACCCCATGGACTGCAGCATGCCTGGCCTCCCTGTCCATCACCAACTCCTGGAGTTTACTCAAACCTATGTCCATTGAGTCAGTGATGCCATCCCAACCATCTCATCCTCTGTTGTTCCCTTCTCCTCCTACCCTCAATCTTTCCCAGCATCAGGGTCTTTTCAGATGAGTCGGTTCTTCACGTTAGGTGGCCAAAGTATTGGAGCTTAGCTTCAGCATCAGTCCTTCAAAATGAATATTCATGGCTGGTTTCCTTTAGCATGGACTGGTTGGAACTCCTTGCTATCCAAGGGACTCTCAAGAGTCTTCTCCAACACCACAGTTCAAAAGTATCAATTTTTCAGTGCTCAGCTTTCTTTATAGTCCAACTTTCACATCCATACATGACTACTGGAAAAACCATAGCTTTGACTAGACAGACCTTTGTTGGCAAAGTAATGTCTCTGCTTTTTAATGTGCTCTGTCGGTTGGTCATAACTGTTCTTCCAAGGAGCAAGCGTCTTTTAATTTCATGGCTGCAGTCACCATCTGCAGTGATTTTGGAGCCCAAGAAAATAAAGTCTGTCACTGTTTCCCCATCTATTTGCCATGAAGTGATGGGACCAGATGCCATGATCTTAGTTTTCTGAATGTTGAGCTTTAAGCCAACTTTTTCACTCTCCTCTTTCACTTCCGTCAAGAGGTTCTTTAGTTCTTCTTTGAATTCTTCCATAAGGGTGGTGTCATCTGCATATCTGAGGTTATTGATATTTCTCCTGGCAATCTTGATTCCAGCTTGTGCTTCCTCCAGCCCAGCACTTCTCATGATGTACTCTGCATATAAGTTGAATAAGCAGGGTGACAAAATATAGTCTTGAAGTACTCCTTTCCTGATTTGGAACCAGTCTGTTGTTGAATGTCCAGTTCTAACTGTTGCTTTCTTGACCTGTGTGGCTCAGCTGGTAAAGAATCTGCAATGCAGGAGACCTGGGTTCGATCCCTAGGTTGGGAAGATCCCCAGGAGATGGGAAAGTCTACCCACTGCAGTATTCTGGCCTGGACGACTGACCACCTTTCACTTTCATGCTTTCTTTCATTGTCAAAATTTAAATTAAAAAATTAGTAATAAAGAAGAACATAAGCATGAAGTACAAAGAAAAGGCACAAAGCAACCTGCTAAAGGCAAATCTAAATATTATGTGTAATGATAATAAATGTAAATATACCACATTGCCAGTTAAGGTGGTCAGAATGGATTTTTTAAAAATTCTAGTTTTATGCTAAGATAAAGATTTAAAACTTGAGGACATAGAATGATTGAATGTAAAGAAATAATATTTTATAAAAGGCAAAATTTAACCAAAAGAAAGCTGAGGTAGTTATACTAATATCAGACAAAAGAGACTTTTTAAAAAATGTATAAGTGGAGTATAAAAGCTCACTATAAAATAACCAAATTTTATTTCACCAGAAACATTTAACAACTGTACATCTGAATGCACCTAATAATAAAACAGCCTTAACATTTATTAATGGGAGAAAATAAGTAGAACTATTGAAGGAAACTGGAAAATCCACCTTTATTGTGGGACATTTTAACACAATTCTCTAAATTGTTGTTAGTTCAAACATAAAAAATAATTAGTAAATGCATAAATATTTTCAACAAAATTAACAAGCTTAATCAATCATTTACAGAAATCTGTATCCAACAGTTCGAATATAAGCTCTTCTCAAGCATGCACATAAAAATGATCTTTAGTCTCAACAATGTTAAAAATACTTATTAATAATTTCATGAACCATACTCTCCAACCAGCTCAAAAAAAAGAAGTCAGTAGCAGCAACAACAAAATGTATTCAAGGATTTTAAAACACTCTTTCAAATAAATACTTGGAAATGAAGAAGAATATTACATATCAAAACATTTTGGATGCAGTGGAAGTGGACCTTCGCTGGAACTTCATAGCCTTGCATTTGTATGTTAGAAGAGAAAAAAAAAGCCTGAAAATTAATGATATGTGTCCAGTGTTAGAAGAGTATAATAAACCCAAAGAAAATAGAAAGAAGGAGGTAGTAAAAATAAAGAAGAAATCAATAAAAGACTGCAATAGAGAAAAATAACAAAACCAAAAGTTTGTCCTTTGAAAGCAACAAAAACATAGACAAACCGTTAGTGAAACTGTCAAGAGAAAGATAATCCACAAATAAATAACATTAGGGATGAAAAAGGAGACCTAACTATGGATCCAGCAAGGATTTTGAAAGGTGGGTGGAACACAGTGAACAACTTCATATTAAAATTGAAAACCTAGGTGAAATAGACAAATTTACAGAAAAACTTAACTGCATATTTATGTGGAAATAATCATTTTTAAAATAAATCCACTAGATAACCATACAGGAAATATGAATACTAACCTTTGCTTCATTGCATACACAATGGTATTTGAGATGGGCCAGAGATCTACAAGAAAACTTGGGACATCTTCTTCATAACTTTGGGGTAGGAATAGATTTTTAAACAGGATATCAAAAAACTCAAGATTAATCAATTGGATTTGATTAAATTAAGAATTTCTTTTCATCAACAAACACTAATAAGAGAGTGAAAAGGTAACCCAGAGACTCATAGAAGATACTCATAGTATATATATATCCAGCAAAGGAGCTGAATTCAGAACTCTCACAAGTTGATAAGAAAAAGACAACTCAAATATGAGCAAAATATCTTAAAAGTTACTTCATAAGAACATATTCAAATAGCTACTAAACTTATAAATGGGTGCTCCAAATCTAATCATCAAAGGAATGCAAATTAAAGCCATAATGTCCACCAAAATGTCTAAATTAAAGACAGACTACACTACACATTTGTGAGGATATGATACAAGAGGAGCTCTCATGCTTTGCTGGAACCATTTTGATACTTCAGCTCCCCAGTACTTTGGTTAGCACTTTATGGCAATCATCCATCATGACAGTTTTACAAATTGTGATGTCGCTTCATGCCATGGATTACTTTCATGCTATTTCCCATTAGCAAGAAGCAGAGCACTGTACTCAAGCTCAAAGGCACAATCAAAGAAGTCCCCAAGGGCCTGCCTTAGGGACTACTCACAGCACCAATTCTATTTCAGACTGTGCTGAATCAGGAGAGAGAAACCACACAGTGATTTGAACAGTGAACATTTAATATAAAGAATTATTGCCTGTAATGGGGGAATAAAGTAAAAAGAGATTGGTTAGTAAGAAGTCAAGAGCACTCTAAATATAGAAAGAGAAGATATAAGTAGCTGTCCCTATCTCCAAAGCTGAAATAGAGCACCTGCGATGGATTGATTGTACCCAATCCCCAAAAGTCATATACTGAAACCCTAATATCAATGTGATGGCATTTGGAGGTGGGGTTTGGGGAAAGTAATTAGGTCATGAGAGTGGAGCTCTCATGGGAATGGAATTAGTGCCATCATAAGAAGAGGTCAAAGAGCTAGCTAGCTCTTTACCATGTTCAGGATAGTCACATGGAAAAAAGTGGAGTCATATTTGGGAGAGAGCTCTCACCAGAATCTGTCCATATTGGCACCATGATCTCGAACTTCCAGCCTTCAGAACTGTACAAAATGAATTTCTGTTGTTGATAAGCCACCTAATCTACAGTAATTCCTTATAGAACCCAAGGAAGTTCATCCCCTTACCCTTATGTCCAGCCATTGCTGAGCTAGAACACTCAAGGAAAAGCCATCCCCACTTCTTGGCTGAGTTAAAGCACTCAAGGCTGAAGGCCCCGAGGATTGAGTTGGATCCCACAAGTAAGTCTGTCCTCCTCAGAACTGAGACGGAGCACCCAAAGAAAAATCCCACAGGCTGAGATACAGCATCCAAGGCATAGTCCCTCCCCACTGTCCTTGCACCAGGGAGAGCTGTGATAGTGCTCCTAAAGAGTCTTTCCCACAGAGCTAAGATAGAGACCCAAAGAAGAGCCCTCTCTATGGATGAGTTCTATGAAGAAGACTTCAAACCCCTCATGGGAAAGAGGGAAACGGAAGTACAATTCTCCACCCTCCTTCCCCCTCCAAGTTGAGACAGAGCACCAAGTAAGGTCCTCCCAGGGAAGAGTTGGACACAGAGAAGAATCTCCCAAGGGGATATAGCACTCAAGGAAATGTCCTATCCCTCAGAGTTGAGAAAAATCACAACAATGCTGAAATAGAATACAAATGACAAGGCACAAGGAAAAGCCTGTATCTAACAAGGCTGAGACAGTCCCCAAGGAAAAGCTGTCTGCCAGAACTGAGAAAGAAAACTACAGTGAGAGCTCCCACTTCAAAACTATTACAAAGCATGGTAATGATGAGCCATCATCCCGGCTGACATAGAACATCTGCGGTATATATCCCTCCTTGGCTGAAATGGTACACTCAAGGAAAGTCTGCCCCTACCAAGGTGGAGGCAGAGCTCCCAAGGATGTATCGCCCCCTCCCACTCCAACTGAAGAGCTGACACAGGGCAACAAAAGAAGAAGCAGCTTGCTCCAAGACTAAAAGAAAGCAGCCACTGCCTTGAGCCTTCCTACAGCTGAGAGAGCTCACGAAGAAGAGCCACCCCCCTCAGACTGAGGGAGAACATCTAGAGAAAACTCCCCTTCCACCTTGGAGCTGAGAGAGTGCACTCAAGGGAGAAGCCACAACCTGCAGTGCTGATAAACAGCAGCCAAAGAAACGTCCTCCTACCCCAAATGGAGGACAGAGCACCCAAGGAAGAGCACTCCCAACTAGAGAAAGCCACTTCCCTCCATTCCATGGGCAGAAATCCACACCATGTTGGAGAAGCCCAGCTGTGGCTCACAGAATGGTGGAGAAGGTGTTGGTAGTGTCACACCAGTGGAATTTGCTTGAACTCCATGCTCTGGAACATGATATAAAGCCACTAAGAAATAGTACTCCTCCTGGGCTGAGATACAACACCCATGAGAATCCCACTGCACCTTCCACAAGCTGAGACTCATGCCTGGTTGGAAAAGTCAGGGTGTGGATCACTGAATGGCAGAGAATGCACTGTGGTACAACAGCAGCAGAATCTTCTAGAAATCTGCCCTCCTAACTATGTAGCAGAGTTCCCAAGGAAGAGTTCCCGACCCAGGCTGAGGTCCAGCATCCAGCAACCACCCTCCAACTTCACTGTAATGAGCACTCAAGGAAGGGTCCCCCACAGGATTGAGATACAGCACTTAAAGAAAGAATAGTCACCCCCACCCCAGGACAGAGATAGAGCGTCCACAGAAGCTGCCCCACTTCAATGGCTCCCATGGAGCAACCAAGAAAAGCACCCCAACATAACCAGGTCCTCCACAGCACTGATATAAAGCATCCAAGGAAAAGTATTCCTTCTCAAGGGCAAGATCAAGCCCCCAAGAACATGTCATCCCTCAGGACTGAGGGAGAGAGAGAGAACTTATAGAAAGTTCTCTTCTTGAGCTGAGATAGAGCACCTCAGAAAAAGCCACACTTCACAGAGATTATGAGACAGAGCCCGTGAGGAACCATCTACCCCTGAATTGGGGTAGTGCACTCATGTATGAGCCCTCTTCCAGGAAGAGTCACCACCCTCAGGCTGATATGGAGGACCAGTGCAAGTTCTCACTATGCCTCAAGGGCTAAAGTCTAGATCTTTTTGGAGAGGGCCAGCTGTGATTCAGTGTGTGGCAGAGAATTTTTGTGGTGCCACCTTCTGAAATTAGAGACAAAGCACCCAAAGCAACATCCCTTGGCCCAGGGCTGAGATAGGTCACCCAGGGAAAAGTCCCTCCTGAAATATGACTGAGATAGGAGTCACTGGAGACAGTGCCTCACTACAGGGCTGAAATTAAATACTCAAGTAAACCACACAAGAGATACTTTGCCACCCAAGGAAAAGGATTCCTGTTCCTCTTGTTGAAATTCTCACCTGGCTGGAGGAACCTGGCAAAAATCCACAAAATGTCAATAAAACGTGTAGTTCAGTTCAGTTCAGTTCAGCTCAGTCATGTCCGACTCTTTGCAACCCCATGAGCAGCAGCACGCCAGGCCTCCCTGTCCATCACCAACTCTCAGAGTCCACCCAAACCAATGTCCATTGAGTCGGTGATGCCATCCAACCATCTCATCCTCTGTCGTCCCCTTCTCCTCCTACCCTCAATCTTTCCCAGCATCAGGGTCCTTTCCAATGAGTCAGCTCTTCCCATCAGGTGGCCAAAGTATTGGAGTTTCAGCTTCAACATCAGTCCTACCAATGAACACCCAGGACTGATCTACTTTAGGATGGACTGGTTGGATCACCTTGCAGTCCAAGGGACTCTCAAGAGTCTTCTCCAACACCACAGTTCAAAAGCATCAATTCTTCGGCACTCAGCTTTCTTTATAGTCCAACTCTCACATCCATACATGACTACTGGAAAAACCATAGCCTTGATGAGATGGACCTTTGTTGGCAAATTAATGTCTCTGCTTTGTAATATGCTGTCTAGGTTGGTCACAATTTTCCTTCCAAGGAGTACATGTCTTTTAATTTCATGGCTGCAATCACCATCTGCAGTGATTTCGGAGCCCCCAAAAATAAAGTCAGCCACTGGTTCCACTGTTTCCCCATCTATTTCCCATGAAGTGATGGGACCAGATGCCATGATCTTCGTTTTCTGAATGTTGAGCTTTAAGCCAACTTTTTTACTCTCCTCTTTCACTTTCATCAAGAGGCTCTTTAGTCTCTCTTCACTTTCTGCCATAACGGTGGTGTCATTTGCATATCTGAGGTTATTGATATTTCTCCCGGCAATCTTGATTCCAGCTTGTGCTTCCTCCAGCCCAGCATTTCTCATGATGTACTCTGCATATAAGTTAAATAAGCAGGGTGACAAAATACAGCCTTGACGTACTCCTTTTCCTATTTGGAACCAGTCTGTTGTTCTATGTCCAGTTCTAACTGTTGCTTCCTGATCTGCATACAGATTTCTCAGGAGGCAGATCAGGTGTTCTGGTATTCCCATCTTTCAGAATTTTCCACAGTTTATTGTGATCCACACAGTCAAAGGCTTTGGCATAGTCAATAAAGCAGAAATAGATGCTTTTCTGGAACTCTCTTGCTTTTTCGATGATCCAGCAGATGTTGGCAATTTGATCTCTGGTTCCTCTGCCTTCTCTAAAACCAGCTTGAACATCTGGAAGTTCACGGTTCATGTATTGCTGAAGCCTGGCTTGGAGAATTTTAAGCATTATTTTACTAGTGTGTGAAATGAGTGCAATTGTGCGGTAATTTGAGCATTCTTTGGCATTGCTTTTCTCTGGGATTGGAATTAAAACTGACCTTTTCCAGTCCTATGGCCACTGCTGAGTTTTCCAAATTTGCTGGCATATTGAGTGCAGCACTTTCACAGCATCATCTTCCAGGATTTGAAATAGCTCAACTGGAATTCCATCACCTCCACGAGCTTTGTTCGTAGTGATGCTTCCTGTTGGCCTGAACTGTTCAGGCAGTATTATTTGGGTTGGCCAAAAAGTTCCTTCGATTCTGTAAGCTATGATGAAAAAACCTGGATGAACTTTTTGGCAAACCCAATATATCAGAGTGTTTCTAGTAAGACACTTGCCCATGTACAACATTGCCAGTCACCTCAGAGAAAGATTTCCAGCAACTTTCAGAGGGCAGATTTCCAGATAGTTCCACTAGTGTGTCTCCACTACACAGCAACCGGTAACGCTGAAGAAGCTGTCAAGGCCCACTTGACTTCACATTCCAGGATGTCTGGCTCTAGATGAGTGATCACACCATCGTGATTATCTGGGTCATGAAGATTTTTTTTGTACAGTTTTTCTGTGTATTCTTGCCACCTCTTCTTAATATCTTATGCTTCTGTTAGGTCCCTACCATTTCTGTCCTTTATCGAGCCCATCTTTGCATAAAATGTTCCCTTGGTATCTCTAATTTTCTTGAAGAGATCTCTAGTCTTTCCCATTCTGTTGTTTTCCTCTATTTCTTTGCACTGATCACTGAGGAAGGCTTTCTTATCTCTCCTTGCTATTCTTTGGAATTCTGCATTCAAATGGGTGTATCTTTCCCTTTGCTTTTCACGTCCCTTCTTTTCACAGCTATTTGTAAGGCCTCCCCAGACAGCCATTTTGCTTTTTTGCATTTCTTTTCCATGGGGATGGTCTTGATCCCTGTCTCCTGTACTCTGTCCATAGTTCATCAGGCACTCTGTCTATCAGATCTAGTCCCTTAAATCTATTTCTACTTCCACTGTATAATCATAAGGGATTTGATTTAAGTCATACCTGAATGGTCTAGTGGTTTTCTCCACTTTCTTCAATTTCAGTCTGAATTTGGCAATAAGGAGTTCATGATCTGAGCTACAGTCAGCTCCTGGTCTTGTTTTTGCTGACTGTATAGAGCTTCTCCATCTTTGGCTGCAAAGAATGTAATCAATCTGATTTCAGTGTCGACTATCTGGTGATGTCCATGTGTAGAGTCTTCTCTTGTGTTGTTGGAAGGCACTATGACCAGTGTGTTCTCTTGGCTGAACTCTATTAGCCTTTGCCCTGCTTCATTCTGTACTCCAAGGCCAAAGTTGCCTGTTACTCCAGGTATTTCTTGACTTCCTACTTTTGCATTCCAGTCCCCTATAATGAAAAGGACATCTCTTTTGGGTGTTAGTTCTAGAAGGTCTTGTAGGTCTTCATAGAACTGTTCAACTTCAGCTTCTTCAGCGTTACTGGTCGCTGTGTAGTGGAGACACACTAGTGGAACTATCTGGAAATCTGCCCTCTGAAAGTTGCTGGAAATCTTTCTCTGAGGTGACTGGCAATGTTGTACATGAGCAAGTGTCTTACTAGAAACACTCTGATATATTGGGTTTGCCAAAAAGTTCATCCAGGTTTTTCCATCATAGCTTACAGACAGAATCGAAGGAACTTTTTGGCCAACCCAAATAATACTGCCTGAGGGAAGTCTAAAGGAAGCTTCTGGCTATGGAGTGGTGTTGGCCACATTGCTCTGCACCAGTCGGGCCCTATAGAAGCCATGTGAGGGGCAGAGCCTGGCGCTGGAGAAGCCTGGTGCTCTGCACAAGATGGCTGTGCCCCCAACCCAGAACCAGAAGAGAATCTCTTGCTTTTTACTGTCTCTGGCGCTCTCCAGTGGTAAACTTTAGTAACAACTGCCACAGGGAAAAAATGGCAAGGGCCCAAAACATTTTCACAGAGCAGGACGAAAAGGGGAATTGGGAGCTTACAGGCAATTGAACCATCACACTTTATTGACAGTTTAAAAGAGGAAAGTCATAAGATTAGCCTAGTAAATGCAGACAGCACATGGGATGAGATGCAACAACTTATCATAAAGAAAAATTTGAAAGCATTTGCTAAGAAGGTTACACATCAGAAATCCATAGCATACTGTATTTCTATGTGAATAACTGGAAATATTCTTCTTAAGATAAAAAACAAGACAAGGATGCCCACCATCACCCCTTCTATTCACTGCAGGAGCTGCTATAAGGCACCTCTCAGTACTCTCATGCCCACTGATTAAAGTCAATGGAAACTGCTGCTGCTGCTGCTGCTGCTAAGTCGCTTCAGTCGTGTCCGACTCTGTGCGACCCATAGACGGCAGCCCACCAGGCTCCCCTGTCCCTGGGATTCTCCAGGCAAGAACACTGGAGTGGGTTGCCATTTCCTTCTCCAATGCATGAAAGTGAAAAGTGAAAGTGAAGTTGCTCAGTCGTGTCCGACTCTTCACGATCCCATGGACTGCAGCCCACCAGGCTCCTCCGCCCATAGGATTTTCCAGGCAAGAGTACTGGAGTGGGGTGCCATTGCCTTCTCCGTGAATGGAAACTACACCACCCTAATTCATTTAGGAGCGTTAATGGCCATGAACCTCAAGAGTGAGAGGTTGGGTCACTTCATCATGGAAAGGACAATCACCAGGGAAAGGACTTGTGAGGGTAAGAAAATGTGGAACGGGATGTAGAAGTAACCACATAACCATATGCAGAAACAAGGACTGTAATGATTATGAGTATCATTTATTTTTGTATAAATCGACTCACATATACATTAACCAAATAATTTCTAACACAAGATGTGTTATTAGTTAATTTTATTTTTCAGTTTTTAAGGTACACAATATTAAACTGGGGTGTGAATCAGGTAAAGAATGAATAAGACTTAAAAGATATGACTTTGTGCCCTCTTTCAGAGATGTGTTAGTGCTCTCTTGGTTGTAGGTGGGAGAAATGTATCCGGTTAGGCAGAATCACGTCTTTGTTGTTTCTATTTAAAGATGAAGTATGGTTTAGAGAGATGTTCATAAGTAGTAAGATGACAAGAGGTGCCCGTTGTAAAGTGTCACTTTGGTTAGGTGACTCACATCACAGACACTTCTACTTCCTGCATGTTTTCGGTCAGAGGGTGCCACAGAGGGACTCTGGGAGGTTGGAGACTGTGGTGGAAGAGAAGCAGCCACCATTTTGCAGCTCCCACATCTTGTTGCTGATCTGCAGATTCACCTTTTGGCATGAAGCAGCAGCTGGGTCTGCAATTTCTTTGTCTTCCCCCAGATTCACTCTCGGTATCTCTATCTTTTGGACCAGGTGTTTATGTTTAACTCCGTGAAGTAGAGCCTTGGTTTCTGCAGATATTTTGTCACCAGGATCAGAGGCCACAATAACGGAGATGTATTTGTCTGTCCTTACGCGGTTCTAGGTCATGTTTGTGGTTTTAGTTTTCCTCCCTACCTCTGTTGAGGTGACAGCACCCTTTTAGTTTTATTTTTTGATCATGCCGTGGCTTGCAGGATTTTAGTTACTTGACCAAGGATCGAACCTAGGACCCTGGCAGTGGAAGCATGGAATCCTAACCACTAGGCAGCCAGGAAATTCCCTAAAGTTTACCATTTTAAAATGTACAACTCAATGGCATAAAGTACCTTCACAATGCTGTGCAACCATTACAGAACTATCTTATCCTAAAACTGTTTTACTATTTTAAGACACAGATGAAAGAAATCAAAGATGACATAAACAAATGGAGAGATATTCCATGTTCCTGTGCTGAAAGAATCAATATTGTGAAAATGACTATACTACCAAAAGCAATCCACAGATTCAAGGCAATCCCTATCAAATTACTAATGGTATTTTTCACAGAACTAGAATAAAAAATTTCACAATTCATATGGAAACATAAAAGACCCTGAATAGCCAAAGCTATTTTGAGAAAGAAGAATGGAGTTGGAGGAATCAACCTTCCTGACTTCAGACTATACTACAAAGCTACAGTTATCAAGACAGTATGGTACTGGCACAAAAACAGAAATATAGACCAATGGAGCAAGATAGAAAGCCCAGAGATAAACCCATGCACCTATGGGCACCTTATCTTTGACAAAGGAGGCAAGACTATACAATGAAGAAAAGATAGTGTCTTCAATAAGTGGTACTGGGAAAACTGGACAGCTAAGTGTGAAAGAATTAAATTAGAACCCCTTCTAACACCATACACAAAGATAAACTCAAAATGGATGAACAGCCTAAATGTAGGACCATAAACTATATAACTCTTAGAGGAAAACATAGGCAGAACACTATATGACATGAATCACAGCAAGATCCTCTATGACCCACCTCCCAGAGTAATGGAAATAAAAACAAAAATAAAGTGGGACCTAATTAAACTTAAGAGCTTTTGCACAGCAAAGAAAACTATAAACAAGGTGAAAACAAATGAAACAGCTGACAAAGGATTAGTCTTCAAAATATACAAGCAGCTCATGTAACTCAATACCAGAAAAACAAACAACCCAATCAAAAAGTGGGCAGAAGACCTAAAAAGACATATCTCCAAAGAAGACATACAGATGACTAATAAACACATGAAAAGATGCTCAATATCACTCATTATTAAAGAAATGCAAATCAAAACTACAATGAGATATCACCTCACACCAGTCAGAATGGCTATCATCAAAAAGTCTACAAACAATAAATGCTGGAGAGGATGTGGAGAAAAGGGAATCCTCTTGCACTGTTGATGGGAATGTAAATTGATACAGCCACTATAGAGGACAGTGTGGAGATTCCTTAAAAAACTAGGAATAAAACTACCATAAGACCCAATGACTCCACTACTGGGCATATACCCTGAGAAAATCATAATTGAAAAAGACACATGTACACCAATGTTCACTCCAGCACTATTTGCAATAGCTAGGACATGTTAGCAAATTAGATGCCCATCGACAGATGAATGGATAAAGAAGCTGTGGTACATATATACAATGGAATATTACTCAGCCATATAAAGGAACACATTCGAGTCAGTTCTAATGAGGTGAATGAACCTCGAGCTTATTATATAGAGTGAAGCAAGTCAGAAAGAGATAAACAAATATCACATATTAACTTATATATATGAAATCTAAGATGTGTATGTGCTCAGTCATGTCCAATTCTTTGTGACTCCATGAACTGTAGCCTGCCAGGCTCCTCTGTCCATGGAATTTTCCAGGCAAGAATACTGGAGTGGGTTACCATTTCCTACGCCAGTGGATCTTCCCAACCCAGGGCTCGAACCTGTGTCTCTTGCATCTCCTGCACTGGCAGGCAGATTCTTTACCACTAGTGCCAGGTGGGAAGAAAAGCTATGACAAACTCAGACAGCATATTAAAAAGCAGAGGCATCACTTTATTGACATAGATCCATATTGTCAAAGCTATGGTTTTTCCAGTAGTCATGTACCGATGTGAGAGTTGGACCATAAAGAAGGCTAAGTGCTGAAGAATTGGTGCTTTCTAATTGTGGTGCTGAAGAAGACCTCTAGAGAGTCCCTAGGACTGCAAGGAGATCAAACCAGTCAATCCTGAAGGAAATCAACCCTGAATATTCTTGGAAGGTCTGATGCTGAAGTTGAAGCTCCAATACTTTGGCCACCTGATGTGAAGAGCTGACTCCTTGGAAAAGCCCCTGATGTTGGGAAAGATTGAGTGCAGGAAGAGAAGGGGACGACAGAGGATGAGATGGTTGGATGGCATCACCAACTCAGTGGACATGAGTTTGAGCAAACTCTGGGAGATAGTGAAGGACAAAGCAGCCTGGCATGCTGGAGGTCATGGGGTCGCAAAGAGTTGGACAAGACTTAGCAGCTGAACAAAAACCACCATCATGACTGAGGAACTAACACGTTACTTGCCATAAGCATCAGGAGCTTATTCACTTGCCTTTTTCATTTTTTTTTTTTTTAGGAGCATGTGCTCTAGGTACTCGGGCTTCAGTGGTTGTGGCTCCTGGGCTCTAGAGTGCTGGCTCAGTAGTTGTGGCACATGGATTTAGCTGCTCTGTGGCATGTGGACTTCTCCTGTACCGGGGACTGAATCCTTGTCCCCTGCATTAGCTGGTGGATTCCTAACCACTGGACCATCAGGGAAGCCCCTTACTTGCCTTTCAATGTTTTTGAGGAACAACCTTCACATAGCTGCTTCTCTACTATAACAGTTTATTTTTAAAGTTAAAAAAAAAATTTTTTTTTCGCTGTACCACATGGCATGAGGGATCTTAGTTCCTGCATCAGGAATCAAACCTGTGTTCCTTGCAGTGGAAGTACAATCTTAACCACTGGACTGCCAAGGAAGTCCTTATAAGAGAGTTTAGAGTTAGACAAAAGAAAAGCAATCAATCCCATTGGTCAGTCCTTCAGGGAGGCCTCTGGGACAGGTTTAAACAAACACAATTCCTTGGGAATAAGGTCTATCCTCCTCCCTCTTGAGCCAGGAACCCTCAGTTGGAATGCAGGCTGACATCTTCAAGACCACTGTTATACTGGGGAGGAGAATGAGGCAAGAATAAGTTAAAATGCTACCAGATTCTCCTATCACATTTCAATGGGTCTTCTTCTGACTCAACATTCACTTGGTTGCTGTAAACCTCTATCTTCCAGAGTCCCAGTAAACTTGATTCCAATCATTTTCCCCAGTGTTTTCGGTGTTTCTGGAGTACCCCACTCCACCAGTTTCACCAGTATCAGTTCGGTGAGTGACATTTTGAAGTTTACATCATTCTGCTAACATCTTAATTACAGTGGGCATTTTTTTCTGAAAGGAGTTACAAATCAGAAGAAAGACAAAACTAGAAATTTCTCAAGCGTCAATGACCTTGTGAAAAATCAATAAAATGATTTATTTTATATATGAAAAGTCAAAATCTCTTTGTACACTTAAATTTCTGCAAATACAAACATAACAATACTGCTCCATAAAAACTTTTGTATAAACATTAAAGGAAATATCTACATTATTTTTTTTTAGTGCTTCTGAAGCACAGAATGCACAAGTCCACCTGAAGCCTTTCTGGCATCACATGCAAGAACAAACGTCAGGGGTGGGGGTGGCCTCAGGCGTACTTTGTAATGTCTCTAGACAAAATAGAAGACAGTTGGAGGTAGATCATTTGGTGACTCTCCCTGCCCCCTCCCATGGAGAAATAAGTTACCCAAATAGCAGCTTTCTCACTCTTTGATCCAAACTGTCCTGAATATTGCATGGTTTTAAAGGCACAACTAGGAATTGTTGAAAACTTCGTTCAGAACACACACAATTAGCAGGTGGACTCTGAACCCCTCTTCTTTCTAAATGACATAGTAAGAGCATCAGGTAGTGCTCTGCCTGCAGGTGGCCCCTAGTCACTCTGGACATGCCCAGGATGACTGAACTCAAGAGTGAACCCTTGTCACTTGTGTGTGTTCACTGAACTGAACCTGCTGGATTAATCATATCACCTTCCTCAATTGGGAAAAGTAACAAAAAAAACAACTAGTTAGTACTTTCAAAGAAAACAGGGCAAAGCCAGCTTTTACTGCCAGAGAGTCAGAAAATGAAAGCTGTCATTGCTTTTTCTTAACCTCTGGAAGCCAGTTCCCTTGAGTAAAACATCCTGGGATGTTCAACAATTTCCCGCTCTGTCCTACAACACAGAGAACTTGTTCTTTTCTCCTTCTTGGTCTCTGCGGTAATATCATGATCTGCTGTTGATGTGATTAACATTGTTGAGAAGGTGATAGGATTCTATTTTTTCTAGTACCTTCTCAAGGTACTGAATTAAGACTCGTCTTTTGAACCTAAAAAAGAAAGAGGAATTTTATTAACCAAAAGGTCCTTAAAGCACTGTGTGGGGTACCAGGTGGAACTGACAATCTACATGGGAAATAGAAAATGTATCTTCATGTAAAGATGGGGCTTAGCTAATACCAAGAGTACCAACTGAGAGCCCAAGCCCGCCTCAGACTGTGAAGAGTCCAGAAAGCTCCCATAGACTTGGGTGAATGAGTTGGACTCGAATAATAGCAATCTAAATGCCTCTGGAGATAGCTATAACTATGCATGAAGGCCAGGGCTTACAAAAGAAAGGCAGACTCAATCCCTCTGCCTGTCTTACATTGGGTCCTTATGCTCACAGAAACACGCAAGTGACTTCCCTGGTTGTCTAGTGGAATCTGCTCTGCAGTGCAGGGGACACAGGTTTGATCCCTGGTCCAAGAACTAAGATTCCACATGCCTCAGGGCAACTACGCCCACACACCCAAACTACTGAGCCTGTGCTCTAGAGCCCAGGAGCTGCAACTACTGAACCCAGATGCCGCAACTGCTGAAGCCTGCACACCCTAGAGCCCGTGCTCCACAACAAGAGAAGCTACTGAAATGACAAGCCTGTGTGCCGCAACTAGAGAAAGCCTGAGCACAGAAAGAAGACCCCGCGTAACCAAAAATAATTAAATAAACAAAAAACACAATGAAGAGTTCCTCTTCACACCCACCTTGCAGCTTCCTTGATGGTAAATTCAACAAATTGTTTCTTGACTGCAAGAGGTCCTTGTACTCCTTCAAGCAAAGTGAAAATTCTCTCATATTCTGAAGATATTAAAAATATTATTGTTGTTAAAAATGTGGATGAAAAATAAAATGCAATATTTATACATCCTCAACAATCATCAAGACATCTGCACTATCTGCTAGGGAAACCTGTAAACACTAATCAAATGTGGTCAGCTGAATGATGCCCCACCCCTCAAGTTGTCCATGTCCTAATTCTCAGAAACTGTCAACATATTACCTTATCTTGCAAAAGAGACTCTACTTTGTAGATGGGATTAAGTTATGGATCTGGAGCTGGGGAGATTATCCAGGTTTATACATGGAGGCCCAATCTAATCACAAATATCCTTAGGAAACGGAGGCAGTAGAGCTGGTCGGGGAGAAAAGATGTAAGGGTGGGGGCAGAGGTTAGAGAGGAGCTACACTGCTGGCTTAAGAAGGGGCTACATTGCTGGTTTAAGATGGAGGAAGAGGCCATGAGTCAAGGAACACAGGCAGCCTGTGGAAGCTGGAAGAGGTAAGGAAACAGACTCCCCCTGAGCATTCAGAAGGAATGCTAGCCTGCCAACACCTTCATGTTAGCCCAATGAAAAGAAGTTCAAATCTCACTTCCACAACTCTAAGAAAATTCAGTTTTGAGCTACAAAATTTGTGATAACTTGTTATAGCAGCAAAAGGAGATTATTACAATAAGTAAGGGGGGAAAACCAGAAAGGTGTGTTGAGTTGTTTAGGTAAAACAAGAGGAATCATTTTCAATTATGTGAAAGTCCAATATTTCCCAAAAATGCACCTTAAGAGTTATCCTGAATCTATTTTGAATCTTAAAATGAAAGGGATCTCCCCATTATATTACCGATAGATGTTCTTCTACTACTTACTTCGTCCAAATTTTCGAACTTCCTTCATTAACTGGTGCTTTATATCAGCATTGATTCCTTGTGCCATAGCAGGAGTTATCTGCAATGTACTTGGCACAGTCTCCAAAGCAGATGTTACTGAGACTTTCTGATCATCCACAGAGACGCTGCAGTTCTTGGTTTCTCCTGGAAGTGCATTACTTCCAGGTTTGTGCATCGGGCCATCTTCCCTGAGACTAGTGAAATCGTCAGATAGAGAATCCACTTGGTCAGGGGGGATACCATCTCCTGCCATATTCATAAGCTCTGGTGAAGCAGATTTTGACAAGAAGCCATCAGGTGAGATTTGACCATTTTCCATCTTCTCCTCATGAACATCGTGAGTGACAGTAACACCTGGAAACCAAAATGAGAAGTTGAGCTGTGGGGTAGGTGTGTTATAGTAACCCCAAAGGGATATCATGGGGCTCCTCAGTTTTGAGGAAATGGTTTCATAAAGCAAGAGGATGTACCAGAGGGAGCTCAAGACCCCTCAAGTTGAGCTCAGGAAGGTAATCTCCATGGCACCAAGAATATATATGGAAACAAGACAGAACAACTAATAAACAGTCTCAGATCCCTGGCACTGAGGGCTTAGCTGCAGCTTGTGCTTTCCAAGCTGAAAAGCAGCAAGTCTCACATGATGTCATGGTTTCTGTCATTTATATGAAATGAAATGAAATTTTATTTCATTATATGAAATGCCATGCTCTACTGAGCTTGACACCAGACTACGTGTGCCCCGCCTCCTCAAACTCCACCCTCTCTTCCTTAAAAGTTCTGAGGAAACAGAGGTGGTGACCACTAGATCTGAAAGCTCTATATGTACTTCATCACCCCAATTCTCTGCCAGTACATGATTCTCCTCATTCATCTTTTCTGTCTCAGAAAAGTGAATTTCTTTTTACTCCAGGTCTGACACCTCTCCTCCATTGACTCATCGTCCTCTGTGCTGGGCACCATGCCAGGAGCTGGGGGCAGCCTCCAACAGCACACATAGAAACAATCCCCACCCTAATGGAATGTCCGTGCTCATGGGAAGGCCAGGCAGGAAGTGTACTATGATCCAACAAAACAATTACAGTTCAAATTCGTGTTCGGGGAGAAGCAAGCAGGGAGGGGACAGAGAGCAGGAGGGGGAGCCCCAGTGGATCACGAGGTCAGGCAGATCCCTTCTGAGCAGGTGTCCTTTGGGCAGAGGATGGAGGAGGAGGGAGAGCCGGCCTGTGCCCATGCAGAGGACACATGTTAGGAGAGGATGTTGGGCCCAGGTCGTGCAGAGCCAGTGGACCAGAGTCAGGAGCTCATATTGTGCTCTGAGTGCCTAGGAAAGGTAATGAGGCGTTTTCAGCATGGATGTGGTGTGATCTGATTTCTATGTTGATATGATCACTCTGGCTGCAGGTCAGAAAATGAGTTAGATGAGAAGGTTGGAAAGTAGAAAAATAAACTATTGGAGTATCTTGGTGACACGATGGCAGCATAGATCAGAGGAATGGAGAAGAATGGTGGGGTGTGGGATTTATACTTGGCACCATCCAGTGGAGTGGAGGAGGCTGGGCCAGACTGTGCTGGGCTGGAGTAAGGAGAGGAGATGAGCACACAGACAGCACCAGCCTTTACTGACCCAGTGCAGACCCAGCCATACTGAGCCCATTTGCTCCTACTGACTTCTGCAGCAACTCCAAATTGATGCACCTTCTTCAGCCTTGACTTGACAAAGTCAACAGGCACATCTTCCAACATTTCTCCATCTTGTGTTAACTACTATGTAAGTAGGGATCTTCCTCCCCTCATATAGATGGAGATCCTTGAAACAAGGTCTCTCCTCTCACAGGGTGCTTTGTACCTACCACATGGATGATTAAAAATAATGGCTTACTTAATGAACAAAAACTGAATACAAAAGAAATGAATATAAAAGAAAATTGTTTAGTGTCTTAGTCCTCTAGGGGCCATAAGGAAATCACAACCACTACTCTATACCTGTATATACAAGGGTGGGTTTTATGAGGTTTGAATAAGATGGGAACCACGAGGCTGAGGGTGGTCCCTTTCCGCCCACATGGTTAGTTACAGTAGGTGGTGTTTGTGGTTTCCTCAACAGCAGGGACATACTCCGCCTTCTCTTAGATGACAAAGCACTGTTGACTTCTCCAGGACGTTTCACTTTCTTTTGCGGCCCTGCTACAAACTCATCTGCTTCATCGATCATCATTCCCTAGAAAACATCAATGAACATATTCCATTAAAGAGAACACTGCACACACTCTTCACATGCATATATGATCATGCATTATGTCAACAATATAGATCTTAATCATGGGCCAAAGATTTGCCATGCCTCACATAGACTTTTCAGAAAACACTACTCAATTTTAATCCAGTCTAAGTAGAACAAGGAGGAAACTTGTTTTACGGTCAAACATAACACAATCATGATTAACCTGAAAGCCTGGGGAATAAGAAACTCTCATCAACCAAAATGGAAATTAACCCACAGTTACCCTTCTGAAGAAGCTACAAACCATTTTGCATCAACCCTTGGTAAGGAAATCATTCCCTTTTGTGTGATTTAAATGCATCCTTAAGAAATACTGATAATCACTATACAGAATGCTGCATGTAAATGGTGACAGATAGGTAGATGGAAAATGTCATTCCCTCAGTAGCAACCTCACAGAGATTCATATATATTCACCTTGGTGCTGGACACAAATGAAGGAGGGGCTTTTCACCCCTGGGAATAAAAGATGAGAGACAGCAGTACAGAAGGTTAACTAAAAGCTGTTTTCATCCAAGGATAACCTAGGAAGATGCACTCCCATTATTTGAATAAAACCACGATAAATGACTTTTCCAAAGTATTCCCCATAGCAAAACAGTACAGAAAGAGGAAAACATATTCACTGAGCATGTACCACATGTCGGGTAATGTTCTAACTGATGTACAGGTACTAACTCAATTCTCCACAGAGCTCTATTAGTTAGATGTCATAGTTATCGCCAGTGCTACCAGTGACAAAAACCAAGACACAGAAGATTAAGAACTCTAGTTAACTGAGGATTCAGGTAAAGTAGAACACTTTTGGTCCAGTTTTGTTCCAGAAGACATTATTGCATGCTCTGCACCTTTGTAACAATGGTTTCTTCCATGATTGCAGATATAATTCTTATTTGTCTTCACGCTTATATCATCAAGTCAGCATATCTCTCACATACACACACAGCGATACATACACACACACACATGCGTGTGCACACACATCTCATGTTTATATCTCTTGTATATAAAGCCAATAGAGCAACATCACTTAGTACTTCATATTTCAAGAAGAACACTTAATAACTATCTAGATAGAGCACTAAAGATCTGAATAATGTAAACAAAGGAAATAAATGGTGATTTCAATATTGCAGGAATTAGTGTGTGGAGCTGGGAGTAAATACAGACTGGAGCTGGAAAGATGGAGGTTCAAATCTTGGCTCTAACTGGCTATGTCACTCAGGGTGAGTCATTTGACCACAGTGAGCTCTGATTTCTTCATATTATAGGGCAGACAGTTATACTCATCTGCAGAATGGTTGTGTGCATTCAATGTTATCATTTAAAACATCAGCTCCTACTACGTATGCAGTAAATGCCAGCTACCATTTTTTAACCAACATACTCTTCCATCAGGAGGCTCCCACTTTCCATTCACAAAGAGCCCTGGAGACATATTTTATCTTTTAAACAAACAGAAGGCCTCTGACTTATATACACCTTGCCAAAAAGGAAGGAGTTATTCCAAGAATATCATGATTTATGCAGACATAGAACTGGGTATCCCACCTTCTTATCTTGTTTAAATGGATTGCCAAAAGTATGTAGTCTTTTTGGTTGATCTGGATCAATCTCTCGAAGTGGAGAAGCCAATGTCTTTAGATATTCTTGATAGTTACCCATTTGTGCGACTGGAACACTATGAAGAGAATCTGCAAAGTCACCAGAAGACAAACAGATGCTCTATACATGTTCTGTAGTTGAAGTGTGTGTGGTTCTTCTGAGAGGACATGATCATAGTCTGGTTTAGCATTGCGTATCTCAGCAACCGATAGGCTAAAATCTTGAATCTAGCATTCTAGGATCTAAAATCATCTCTCTTCATCCCATTCATCACTCAGTCTAACATCACCACGGCCTACAAGCTCAAATCCCTAGACCAAGAACAACTCCCTCACTCTTCATCACAGGTTTGAGAATGGGCTGACATTCCCTATACCACATCCCAACTCAAAACCCAATATTTTGTGTTTTGAAGAGCCTAGGCTCTCTGGCTTTCTCTTATCATCTAAAGAATCTTGGTTAGTGGGCCATACCCTTTTGGAAAACTTGATTAGATCTACAGGCTTTCTAAGCACCCCCCCCCCAAAAAAGATCTTACCCCCCCTCAAAAAAAAAATACTGACATAATTTCAGGAGGTTGGCCAAGCTAAGATTTGCTCATTTTAATGGACAAATGACACTGTTTAAAATGAACAAAATGGAATCAAGGGTAATTGTACATCACCATCAATTATCCTCGACAGTATCAGGTTCATTCTTTTCCTGTAAAGGAGGAATCTGGATTGAACTTATCAGAGCAGGCTAGGTGGTACAGTGTCAGGGTGTACAATTTCCGAATTCTGATAGACCTAGTTTCTGCTGCTTTCCAGCTCACTAGAACTGGGGAAGCTATTAAAACGCTCATTCTGAGTTCCAATGTCCATAAAAATGGGCATAAAAACAGTATCTGTCTCACAGGGTTGTTTTGAGACTTACAAGAGCTAAAGCATGTGTAGTGTAATATACATGCCAATTAATGCCCACTTCCCCTTAAACCCAAGAACAATAAACTTGTGCTAGTAGATGAAGGGATTTAGAGAAAATACGTATTATAAATATTAAAGTACTACAAAATAATGTATGCTTTATGCAATAAACACCTTCATGTTAGTCAGACTTGACATTTTATCAACAAAAAGTACTTCTTTGTTCACTTACCTTCATCTTGTCCAACAATAAACTTGTGTGTTTTCAGCAGATTGGATCGCATTCTGGTTAACTGGTCTAAAAGATCTCTACGTGGAATATCATAAGCATTTCTATATGTCTGAGGTTTCAAATCCTATTTGAAATGAAACAATTTCAGTTACTCCTGAGGCTTTTAATATAGAAATGTAATTCCTAATCCTCTTAAAATCTTAGCAAAGAGAGGGATATTCATTATAACTGACTTCAGTACAATTTTGCAGTGGAAAATTTGCCTTTGCTGGCCATGTTCTGAATTCTACTACATCCACGTAGCTTTAAAGCCATTGTGTACACCCTTTTTCAAGTATACCATTTAAAACATCAGATCCTGAGATCTGTGCCTGTGGCAGCCTTGCAGGCCCACTATTCATAATCTAGATGCCCTCCCCTGGCAGCCATGGAGAGGAGCTGATGGGATGTCCGTCCAGGAAGCAATGGCTGATCCACAAGGGGTATAGTGATCTGAGCGCCTCCAGCCACAGTGCCTTCAGGATCTGGGGCAGCGCTGGGACAGAGGCTGTGCTCTTTCCAGACTGCCCCCAGCCAGTGACTGAGAATGATGGGGGATGTTCAGGCCTGGCCAGTTCTGCCAATATGGACCTCCTCTATGGGATCTTGTGGTGCCAGGGTTCCCTGTTGGGCTGGCCAAGACTTTCTACAAGCTATACTGATGCCTGAAGCTCTTTATACCCATTCCTCCTTCCTTTCCCCATCCTCTCACAAATGTTAGTTCAGCACTGTGATCTGAAGTTTAGCAGACATTTGGTCCTCCCCAAGGATCCTTGATATTTGGTTATACTTGGTGCTGTCCAAAATGTTCATAAGACATGTAGTACATACCAAGAGGTCCTTGATACTTGGTTCTGTCCATTTGGCATGAACCAAATATGATTGGACCGGATTCCAAGGGCCTTTTCATGTGGACTACATGTCATCCGGGTGCCCCTTCTGATGTTCCATTTGGGCTTCCCTGGTGGCTCAGACGGTAAAGTGTATGCCTGCAATGCAGGGGACCCAGGTTCGATTCCTGGGTCGGGAAGATCCCCTGGAGAAGGAAATGGCAATACACTCCAGCACTCTTGCCTGGAAAATCCCATGGATGGAGGAGCCTGATAGGATACAGTCCATGGGGTCTCAAAGAGTCAGACACGACTGAGCGACTTCACTTTCACTTTCACATGTCTTATGGATATTTTGGATAGGACCAAATGTTCTGCAAGGGATCTGAAAGCTCTCCTTGTTTGTTCCCATTCCTTCTCCCCTTTGTCTTTCACAGACCTTATTTCTCCCACCACTCCCAACAAGCTATTTATGTCACAATTTACCTTGTTTAAGAGCCCTACTTGGAAGCCGGCAAATTCTTTGGTGTTCAATTCTGTCAGTCTCGGTGCAGTATCCCCAATGATTTCTTTCAATAGTTTTCTAAAGTTTTTATTGTGAGTCAAGGAAACACCACCTCCAGAATGATTTTTCACTTTGATTCCAATTTCCTGGGGAGGTTTCTTCCCCACGGATGCTAGTATTCGTTCTGACTCTAGTTTGGTCTAAAATGAAAGTATATAGTATGTTATAAAAAGAGCTATATTATCACTGTTGTTTTTACTACTTAAGAAAGATGATACTTTAAGAACCCCACTGAACAAATTTAAATTACAAATCACAGAAAAACAGATAATTAAACATTTTCCTGTGCTTCTCTGTACTACCACAAAGAACAGAGGGGGCTAGAAAGACCAATAATACATTTTTTTCCTCTTCTCTAGTGTCAAAATTATGACAGAATCATGGAAAGAATGAAAACAGTGGGTAAGAATTATATTCATAGATATTTAAAATCACATTTTGTTACTGTAAAATTTAGTCTAAGTCAACATACTCATTTCGAACCCAGTTATAAAAGGTAAAAGTCTGCATTTATAAAATTGCACTAGTGCTGAAATTCAGATTACATACATTGGCACTATATCTGAAAAAACTTATAGTGTTTATTTCTAATATCAGACCACTCACAAAAATGTGATACTTAATTTAACAAATATTAACAAGTAAATAATTTATAATAGTACTCAAGTTTATAATTCACAACAAAAATTCTCTTAATAGATACTATTATATCATTATTGATAAATATTGCTTGAGAGTGTATTATAGCAGTATATTGGGCATATTTTCTGATTTACATACATCTGAGATGGTTCAAAGAACACTGGTGACATAGAATTATTAAATTAGTAAGTAAATTAGTAATTAGAGCTAGTAATAAATTAGTAATGATCTTTTTTTTTTCTAAAAGGTAGAATTCCACCAATGTCTTATAAGCCCAAATTAATTCTGAATTTCTTGTGATTTGGTCGGAGATATTCATTAATTTTCTTTAATTATTAGAATGAGGTATATTATTATCTGTTTAAAAATTTAGTCATGAAATAGGGGATAAGAGCAAATGAAGAGTCTGTTTCCACAAAGGGTCCTAAAAAGCCCATTTGTAAAACTATACAAGCAATGTGTCCCAGAAGGTCCCAGAACTTGCATGAGTTTCAAGTCTGTTCACTATTCTTCCTTCTGGCCATACCTTGCTGACCCAGCCTTAAAGGCCTAAGGCAAACATCAAATAAAAAATATAAATCAAGAGATCAATCAATAATAACCAAAACAAAACATTAACACCACCAACAAAATCTATTAGCAGAGAGGAACGGAGTTAAGGGATGCTTGGTAGATCAGAAATCTGGGTTTGCTTTACTCTCTTTTGCATGTATAAGCACACTGGACTGGTAGGAGCTGGTAAACTCCAGACTATACTTAAGTTTTTGCCAGTTCCTAGCAAGGTGTGTCAGCATCCCAAACTGCAGAGTCATCTATGTTCTCTGGTGTCAGAAATCTGACACTTATTTACTTACTACTCTCTGTTTTCTAAAGGCCCAGCTTTGAAACATATCCAACTTGAAGTATTATTGTCACTGCAAATGCTACTACTAGTCCCTACCTGGGAATACATTTGTGCATAAGAACAAAGTTAAGCTGCTGCATTAATTTGTCATATAACATAACACATTTGTATGGCAGTAAAGCTCTAACTCAGTAGTTCTCAAGCATTTTTCACCTTGCAAGAATGGGCTAAGTAGAGGTGAGAAGTATGATAAGTAGGGGTGAGTGGAGGATGAGGTACTAATAGAGAGGGGCAGGCAAGGGACAAGGTGAATAATGGTAAATGAGGTGGGGGTGTAAAGGAACAGAGGGAGGGCCTGCCACCCTCCAGTGTGAGGTACACTGGTCTCATCTCCCCCTCTCCAAGAAAAAGCATGCTGATATTTATTGCCTAAAAACGAAGTTCAGGCAAGTCATTTAATCACACCATGCCTCAGTGTGCTGACCTAAACGGGGGATGCTCTAGCCCAATGTGATTTGAGGAGAAACTAGGTTGAGGATAGACAAAATGTGACCCATGAGATAAATCTATTAAGCCTCTGCCCCTCTTAGGCCACAAAGTATCAACCAGCTTGGGGTAAAACAAACTGGCAAGCAAAAGGAGAAATGGCACAGCATCCAATGATACTGACAGACCCTTAACTGCAGTTTAATGGTGAAGCCAGAAGCCATAGAGAATCACATTACTACTAATTCATAAAGTGTAGAAATATATACACATTTAATTTGAAAATTACAGTTACACTAAAGAATAAGGAAATGCACTTCTGAGGGCAAAGGATTTTTGTTTGTTTGTTTTTACCAATACTACCTGTTGGCTGAGTTTTTTAAGGTAAGAGATAACACTGTAACTAAGTCCACAATCTAAATTATCTGATATCAGATTTGGAGCTCCCATCATCCTTAGTGCTTTCTTTAATGGCTATAAGGAAACAAATACACAACAGTAAGAATAGAATAAATCTTAAAATACTCAAAGTTCAGTTATAAGGGGCAAAGGGACATGATTCATTTCTTAGAAGTCAAGGTGCTGCACATAAAACCAAACATGGAACATTAAAAAGTGGCAATGAAAATAGCAGAGAGGTAAGGAGGCAGAGAGCAAAAAAATCAGAAGAGAGTGGGATAAGAAGAGCAAGTAACAGCAAATTCAAACAGGCAAATTGCTTTCAGTCTTAATTTCCAAGTCATAAAATCATTTCACATTACATTTAATTGTGCACCCCGTTCCTGCCATGGTAAATACTAACACACCCCAATTTCTCCTCCCAGTGACACAAATGGTACCACTTGAGATTCTGCCTTTCACCTCTAGAACTTGGCTTACAGTTGGCCACATCCACCTCTGAAACGATTTTGATAATCTCGATTTAGATTATATGACCAGTTCAAAATCATTATGAATATTTTTCTCAAATTGTAAAAATCCAAATGACACCAAGTCACTTTTACTTTTTGGGATTCCCCTCAATCAGTGCCTCTGTTTCATGCTGTGTCTAGGACACGTTTAACAAGCAATAAGTAAATATAATGTTGTCAGGTTTTGTTTTTGTTTTTTCCAGAGGAAAACCCCATACTTCGAATTTCTAGAGTTAAAAAGGGAGGCTAATATAATACATGAATCCAATTCATTTTTCTTAAATTCCAAAATTATAATATCATAAAGTTAATTTTTATAAGAGAAATATTAGATGTGTTTTTATAACAATAACCATGGCAGTTAAAGGAAATAAAATAAGCAGTTCTCTTTTGTGCCGCCCTGACATCTCCAGGCTCTTAGGCATAATTTGAAAAGACAATGGCGACTCAAATTTATAAATTAAGAAAATCTTATTTCAGGGGTGAAGTTTTTGATTCATTGACATTTTTTTGTGACAGGAATCATCATGGATAGAGTTAATACATATATATATATACAGAAATACATACTAATAAGTAGTATGGAGGCAGGAGTTTTTAAGTAGCTGTCAAAAGCCTGTCCGCCACTTCAGATTTGGCTTAAGCTTGTGAACTTTAAACAAGTCATCTGCAAGAGAAAATCCAAGAAAATATTACATTATTCCAGTTCTAAATTCCAAGATCTAAATCAAGCAACACACATCTATTATACCATTCCCTAGAAATTTCTAGTTTCAAGTACATTAGATGACTATTTCATTCGAGTTTATTTGATTTGGGGGGTATTGTGTACCAAAATTATATATAGTAATTTTCTAGAAAATGATATAAATTCTCAGGTTACATATTTATCTTTCATCTGTGAAGCCACATAGCATAATATTAAAACACTGACTCTGATTTATGTGAAATATTTCTCTGACCTCTTGTTGTTTAGTTGCCAAGTCGTGTCTGATTCTTTTGCAACCCCATGGACTGTAGCCCTCCATGCTCCTCTGTTCAGGGGTTTCCCAGGCAAAAATACTGGAGTGGGTTGCCATGCCCTCCTGCAGGGGATCCTTCCAACCCAGGGATCAAACCTGCATCTCATGCACTGGCAGGCAGATTCTTTATCACTGAGCCACCAGGGAAGCCCTTCTGGCCTCTTATGTATTGGTAATTCTACTGTAGTAATTTTCACCTAAGGATGAATCTATGGTCACTGGTTGCTAGAATATTTCTTTATTTTTTTAAAATAGAGAATGTTAAAACAACAACAAAACAAACTCATAGACACAGAGAACAGATTGGTAGTTGCCTGAGGTGAGGGGTGGAGGGGTTGAAATGCTTGAAGGGGTTTAAATACAGACTTCCAGTTATAAGAGAAATAAGTCATGGGGATGTAATGTACAGCATGATTATAGTTAACTACACTGTATTGCATATTTGAAAGTTACTAAGAAAGTAAATCTTAATTTTTTCATCACAAGAAAAAAACTGGAACTATGTACAGTGACAGATATTAAGTAGATTTATTGTGATGATCATTTTGCAATATATACAAATATTGCATCATTATTGCACAAATATATACAACTATTGCATCAATATTGCACACCTGAAGCTAACAGAATGTCAATTATACCTCAATAAATATGGTTCTTAAATATCATGTGCATTATTAATAGAACTAAAGATATTCTTTAAATAAGCAGATATTCCCTATATTTTCACACTCAAATTTAATAATTTAAATAACTTAAATGCATTATGTACACTACATGAAAAATTCCCAAAATGTCTCATTATTTCCTTCCAAGGGTAAGAAATTTTTAATATAATAATTCAAAGTTGATATCCCCAGACATCAACAAACATGAACCTGCTAC
The DNA here is from genome assembly GCF_002263795.3 of Bos taurus. Taxonomy (NCBI): domain Eukaryota; kingdom Metazoa; phylum Chordata; class Mammalia; order Artiodactyla; family Bovidae; genus Bos; species Bos taurus. The sequence goes on along the minus strand of NC_037357.1, from coordinate 19,470,912 downwards.
ACTTATTATAAATAGCAAAGATATTATAAATTCATTCTCTATATTGTTTCTTCAGGTTTAATTGGCTTTTATCCAAAAAACAAATGCTTTACTTCTAGGAACAAAACCATTTCTATGCTGTATGCATAATTTCTCTACAAATAGGGGTATTCTTTGAAATTATGAATTACTCTGGTTAAGAAAGGCAACTACATATTTTCTTCCTTTTACTGCTATAGTAAATTATTCACTCCTGCTGAAGCTAATTTAAATGAATTTACAAAGCCATAAAACGTAGGTCTTTTCTTCTTTTGGTACAGGGTGGAAAGAACAAAGGGAAAAAGATCTGAAGAGATTTCTGGCTCATTGCAGCATGCAGGTCCTTAAAGACCATTCACATCTTGACAGAAAGGAATGATAGACCGTAGAAGTATCCTGTTATACCATGTCTTTGTGTGAAGTCTGTGGGGAATTTGGCAGATTTTGGAAACTGACAAATTTAAATACCACCAGACTGAAGAGACATTTAGTATAAATAGATTAGATAATGAGAGTCAATAATAGTCTTAATATTTCTAACAATGCCAATTACAATGATTCTACCCAGGAGCTAATTTAGTCTAGTTATTTCTTGTTGGATTTATTTTTTAATGGGGGTGAGAGGAAGAAAATCTTCCACTGACTAGGTCAAGGGTAGAGAGCAGTTAGGGTGACACTGCTTTTGTGACCCCATAGACTGTAGCCTACCAGGCTCTTCCGTCCATAGAATTTTCCAGGCAACAGTACTGGAGTGGGTTGCCATTTCCTTCTCCAGAGGATCTTCTTCCCAACCCAGGGATCGAACCCAGTTCTCCCGCATTGCAGGCAGACGCTTTACCATCTGAGCCACCAGGGAAGCTTACACTGCTTTAGTCACTATCTTTGCTGCTCAGAAAATGATTTCCATGGTATTAGATTTCTATTCACTTGGAGTCTGCAGAGTGGTAAAGATACCATGAACAATTAGCTCATCCACATTCGAAAGATGAGGAGGTGAGAGTGTGGAAGAAGAGTAAAACGACACTCTCAGCACCTCAAAAACTACAGATATTTTCTCTTCCAGTTCCTTTCTCCCCATTTCCAGCTCCAAAAAGGTGGGGTTTGAGTCCAAGCTCAGACACATGCTATGTACTTAGCTCAGTGAGCTTCAGGAAATCACTTCACCATTTTGTGCCTCCATTTCATCCATAAAATGAGTTTAATGATCATCACCTTACCCCATAGGATTGTTCTGAGTAACTAGATTATGGATGTGAAAACAATATCCAAAATTTATAAATAGCATAAACTGAAAAGCACTGGATATATAGTGATAAATAAATATCAAATTATCCTTTTCCAATTATTCTCTTTTCCTCTTCCTAATAATAACTGGTCTTAAGATGGAGATGAACTTTATTCTTTACACAAGTTCCCAGTTCTTAATTTTTTCAAAATAAGTGACTGAATGTGGCATATTTAAGAAGAGGACAAAAAGACAAGTTGCTACAAATGCTTTAGTTAATGACCCTCAATAGAAAAAAAAATTCCTAATTTCTCAATTGAGAGAGAATCTTTCCATCTGTAATAATCCGGTTACCACCCTACTGACATGATTCTTATGGTAGCTCATTGATCCAATTAAGCCTCACCCAGGTAAATTTTGGTGCTTAAATAATTAAACTTTTCTTAAATACTTTTGATGAAAATCTTTAATTAATAAACAGGAAACAGGGGTCACTTTTATGGACAGTTATTGTACTCTGCAGAACCACAGGGATGTTCCAGACATCAAAGTGTACATGACTTAAATTCACGACTTTTTACTAAATGCCCTGGTGATGGAATCCCAGTTGAGCTATCTCAAATCCTAAAAGTGCGTGCTGTACTCAATACGTCAGAAAATTTGGAAAACTCAGCAGTGGCCACAGGACTGGAAAAGGTCAGTTTTCATTTTAATCCCAAGGAAAGGAAATGCCAAAAAATGCTTAAACTACTGCACAATCGCACTCATCTCACATGCTAGTAAAGTAACGCTCAAAATTCTCCAAGCCAGGCTTCAGCAATATGTGAACCGTAAACTTCCAGATGTTCAAGCTGGTTTTAGAGAAGGCAGAGGAACCAGAGATCAAATTGCCAACATTCGCTGGATCATGGAAAAAGCAAGAGAGTTCCGGAAAAACATCTATTTATGCTTTATTGACTATGCCAAAGCCTTTGACTGTGTGGATCACAATAAACTGTGGAAAATTCTGAAAGAGATGGGAATACCAGACCACCTGATCTGCCTCTTGAGAAATCTGTATGCAGGTCAGGAAGCAACAGTCAGAACTGGACATGGAACAACAGGCTGGTTCCAAATAGGAAAAGGACTACGTCAAAGCTGTATATTGTCACCCTGCTTATTTAACTTATATGCAGAGTACATCATGAGATACGCTGGGCTGGAAGAAACACAAGCTGGAATCAAGATTGCTGGGAGAAAGATCAATAACCTCAGATATGCAGATGACACCACCCTTATGGCAGAAAGTGAAGAGGAACTCAAAAGCCTCTTGATGAAAGTGAAAGAGGAGAGTGAAAAAGTTGGCTTAAAGTTCAACATTCAGAAAACTAAGATCATGGCATCCGGTCCCATCACTTCATGGCAAATAGGTGGGGAAACAGTGGAAACGGTGGCTGACTTTATTTTTTGGGGCTCCAAAATCACTGCACATGGTGACTGCACCCATGAAATTAAAAGACGCTTACTCCTTGGAAGAAAAGTTATGACCAACCTAGACAGCATAATCAGAGAAGGCGATGGCACCCCACTCCAGTACTCTTGCCTGGAAAATCCCATGGATGGAGGAGCCTGGTAGGCTGCAGTCCATGGGGTCGCAAAGAGTTGGACACGACTGCACGACTTCACTTTCACTTTTCACCTTCATGCACTGGAGAAGGAAATGGCAACCCACTCCAGTATTCTTGCCTGGAGAATTCCAGGGACGGGGAGCCTGGTAGGCTGCCGTCTATGGGGTCACACAGAGTCAGACACGACTGAAGTGACTTAGCAGCAGCAGCAGCAGACAGCATATTAAAAAGTAGAGACATTAATTTGCCAACAAAGGTCCGTCTCATCAAGGCTATGGTTTTTCCAGTAGTCATTTATGGATGTGAGAGTTGAACTATAAAGAAAGCTGAGCACCAAAGAATTGATGCTTTTGAAGTGTGGTGTTGGAGAAGACTCTTGAGAGTCCCTTGGACTGCGAGGAGATCCAACCAGTCCATTCTGAAGATCAGTCCTGGGTGTTCTTGGAAGGAACATGATGCTAAAGCTGAAACTCCAATACTTTGGCCACCTCATGCGAAGAGCTGCCTCATTGGAAAAGACCCTGATGCTGGGAAAGATTGAGGGCAGGAGGAGAAGAGGATGAGATGGTTGGATGGCATCACCAACTCAATGGACATGAATTTGAGTAAACTCTCGGAGTTGGTGATGGACAGGGAGGCCTGGTGTGCTGCAGTTCATGGGGTTGCAAAGAGTCGGACATGACCGCACGACTGAACTGAAACTGAACTGCCTACTAAAACTACAAAACTGTTCTATAATCTTTATATTATATCCTTATATATAATTAAAATTATAATTATCATTTAATGGAAATAATCAAGGGACTTTCAACGAAGCTAACTCAAGATAACAAATTAGATAACCATTAATAGGATGAGAACAGTAATATTAATCACCCAAATAATGACTGAACGCCGTTAATGAACACTTAGGTTTTTGCCAAGGTAAGTTCAATGCAAAGTTAACTGTATTAAGGGCTTACCCTGGTGGCTCAGTCTACAGTTAAAGAAATCTGCCTGCAACTGCTGGGACACAATGAATTCAATCCATGGGTCAGGAAGGGTCCCCTGGAGAAGGGAATGGCTACCCACTCCAGTGTGTCTTGCCCTGGAGAATTCCATGGACAGAGGAGCCTTGGTGGGCTATAGTCCATGGGATCGCAGAGAGTCAGACATGACTGAGCGACTAAACACAATTCATTTAACACCAATGAAATCCCTTTCAGGTAGGTACTATTATTATCCCCACTTTATAGATGAAATAGTTGAGGCACATAGAGGTTAAGTATCTTAACCAGGGTCATGAAGCTAACAAACAAACAGCAGAGCCAGGATTCATTATCAGGGCAGCTATACCCTACAGTTCAGACTCCAAATCTCTATGGAAACCACGCAACCCAGAAAGCGAAGTAATGGCAGAAGTATGGCTGGAAACTATTGCAGAACCTCAACATGAAACCCACTTAAGGGATTCAAGGGCACAAGGACCTCAGCCTCAAAGGGTGTATGCTCCTTGGAAGACAGCAGGTTATAAAAAAGCCTGTGTCTTCAAAATGGATATTTGAAGCCAAAGAGAAGAATACGAACTGAGTCAGAATGAGGTGAACCTCAAATGGATGTGTGGGATCAGGGAAGGGGAAGAAATCAAGATGCCTCTGGGGTTTCTGGTTTGGAATGTTTGCAAAGGGATAATGATGGTCTAGGCAGGGTTGGGGAGAAGCAATAGCACCCCACTCCAGTACTCTTGCCTGGCAAATCCATGGACGGAGGAGCCTGGTGGGCTGCAGTCCATGAGGTCGCTAAGAATCGGACACGACTGAGCGACTTCACTTTCACTTTTCACTTTCATGCATTGGAGAAGGAAATGGCAACCCACTCCAGTGTTCTTGCCTGGAGAAACCCCAGGGACGGGGGAGCCTGGTGGGCTGCCGTCTATGGGGTCACACAGAGTCGGACACGACTGAAGTGACTTAGCAGCAGCAACAGCAGCAGCAGGCAGGGTTGGATAGAGCCCTCCCCCAAATGATCAGGTAGACGATTTGGCATTTTTTTTCCCATTTCATAGGTTTCCTTTTGCTCTCTACTGTATCCTTTGATCCACAAAAGGTCTTTAAGTTTGAATGTAGTCCCATGTGTTTATTTTCGCTTCTGTTGTCTGCAACTTTTGGTGTTGTCTCTTTTTTATCATCTCTTACACATTGCATGTGAATCCACAATTATCTCAAAATAAAAAGTGTACTTAAAAAACAGAAAAATAATATTTCTTAACAGTTTAACTGAAGATTAGCTAGTTTGATCCTTCATTTTATAGATGTGAAAACCAGAGGTCATAAAGGTATATTTAATAAGACAGGGTAAATAAACCCACAAAATACCTTTTTATTGGTAGTATTATTAATATCAAAGACATAATCTATATTTTATATAAGTGACAATCACCTCTTAGAGGATATTTTTAGAGTAGACAAAGAAATAAAGTAAATAGGCTAGCCAAAACAATCATTTATGATGACCCACTCTTAATCTTCATTTGCAACATTTAAAAGAACTGCTTTATCAGGACATTTGATACATAGACTATTTATAGCACTAAAAAAATCTTACGCTTTTAATGACTATATTAAACTTGGTAAAGTTTGATCCTTTTTGGCAAAAATTAAGAAACCTCAGCAACTAAAAATGTTCGTAACTTTACAAGGAGGAGGATACTGTGCGGTACTATATTACTCTAAACAGACGTGGCTCCTTAAATGAGAGGAAAAAAAAATCTCCATACACATTTTCAGTGATGTCTGAGTAACAGCTTCTGGAGTTGTTCCTTTTAGAATTTTGCCATGGAAACCACAGCTTCTACAACTGCAGTTACTGCAGAAGTCACTATTGTATCTATTACTTTAACTTGCTACCTTGCTTAAAACAGATGCCTCAAGAGCGTTTCCTATTCTTTTGTAGAGGAACTAACTGCAATCCAGGAATGCCATGGAAGCCCTATTTTCTGAAAAAGCCATCAGATTCTTGAAGTGTCAACCACAATCAATTTTGGGGGTGCCCAAACTAGTTTACCAAAAGCCAAGTGCACTTAAAACCAGAGAAAAGTGGGAATTCCCTGGCCGTCCAGTGGTTAGGACTCTGTACTTCCGATGCAGGGGCCACAGGTTTGATCTTGCATGCCTTGTGGCATAGCCAAAAATAAAATAAATGTAAATAAATGAAACAAAAAGAAAACAAGGAAGTGTGTACACACACATATTAAAAAAAGAAAAGAAAAGGGGTGACAACACTAGAGCTTGCAAACCAAAGAGCAGCATAAGAATCACACCCACCCCCAGGAGAAGGGCATGGCAACCCACTCCAGTGTTCTTGCCTGGAGAATCCCATGGACAGAAGAACCTGGTGGGCTACAGTCCATGGGGTCACAAAGAGTCGGACAGGACTAAGTGACTAATACTTCCACTTTCCCAGGTGAAGAGTCTTTTCTGTCTGATGCAAAAACAACAAAAGGAAAACGAACACAACAGAAAGCAGGATGCCAATTCTATCTTTCTTAATCAGTTTTTAGACTTTTATATATCCTGACACCCATTACTCTTTGGATACATTTAAAATGCTTAGTTCATCATCAACTTTTCTTTTCTGCTGTATTTTAAAGATGACTAAGGGCTTCCCTGGTGGCTCATTGGTAAAGAATCTGCCTGCAATGCAGGAGGCCCGGCTTTAATCCCTGGGCAGGGAAGATCCCCTGGAGAAGGGAATGGCAACCCACTCCAGTATTCTTGCCTGGGAAATTCCATGGACAGAGGAGGTGGGTTATAGTCCCTAGGGTCACAAAGAGTCAGACCCAACTTAGCAACTAAACTACCACCACACTGAAAAGATGACTGAATGGCACATACTTGACTTACCTAAAAGAGGGAGTAAAACTGGGTAGTTGTACGGCATCACAAAGAGGTTTACACAAGTTAAAGTCGTACTGGCTTTTAAATAACCAAATGGATATCCAAGTTCATTGTATTTTCCACTGCTAGTAACAAATACCTGAGAAGATCATGAAGTAATATACAGTTATGACAATAAGGATTTTATGTCAAACCAAACTCACAGCAACATGCTATACCAGCATCTCTGGCACAATTGTAATTTTAAAATGGGAATACTGCTTTCTCTATATTTATGTCAAAAAATAGAATGTTCAGATTGCAATTCTTTTATAAATGTGTTAGTAAATGAAATACCATTTGGAGACCACAGGCTGCAACAACAATACCCAAATATTTACTTAGTTAGCACAATGGAAAATTAGGCTGAAATACCACTAAGTGATACCAGCCATTAAAACAAATTGACTTCTCAAAAGAACAAGTGGTGACCAGAGTGGAGACTTTAGGAAAATGGAACATGGCCCCATGCCTAAAGCATGCAATTACAAAAACAAAGCCCATTTAAAGGATTATGCTAACACTCCTTATGTGAACTACTATTAAGTCTTGCTCTACTTCCCTTTGATGCCCCATTTCCCTACCCATTTATTCATTTTTCATCCAATAAATATTTATGAGGAGTCTATTACAAGCCAGGCACTGGTGCTAATTATTTTGAGACAATTATATTGAGCAAGGAGATGCTTTGGTTCAATCTGGAAGGCATTTTCTCTTGTAAATAATCCTGGTGGAACAAACATTCAATAAAAATGAGAACATTAATCTTTATTACATATGACTAGCATCTTATTCCTTATTCCTGATTTGATATGATATTTTCAGGTCCCATTCGCCTGATATGCTATTCTGGAGTCCTCTAGCTATCATGATTTCTCTGTGTTCCATGTTCACTCTTTGGCCAAATCAGGACATTAGTATATAATTTTATGGACCTAGACCTTTTCTTTACCTTTTCTAACATCCTTCAGCAGGATATTTAAGACAGAAGTCACATCCTGATGGTGAACAGAACCCACTTACTTTGCTAATTCTTGTTCAACCAGCAACATCACCTACCAGTTCACTGAATTCTTTCTATACTTAGCTGTAGCTTAAAATAAATCTTTCCTATGTAATGGATGCCTCCACAAAACAATGGATTGTGTTAAAACATGACTCATCTACTAGATTTCATCTCTTAATCTGAACCTTAATAGAAACAGACAATTGTAATAAAACATGTTGGACCCAGGCTTCCCTGGTAGCTCAGCCGGTAAAGAATCTGCCTGCAATACAGGAGAACTGGGTTCCATCTCTGGGTTGGGAAGATCCCCTGGAGAAGGGAAAGGCTACCCACTCCAGTATTCTGGCCTGGAGAATTCCATGGACTGTACAGTCCATGGGGCACAAAGAATCGGACACGACTGAGCGACTTTCACCACATGTTGGATTTTCCTCCTGTTTCCTAAGTGTGTATAATAGAAAGAGGGGAATCATCACAAAGGATAAAAAGTTACAGCCAGCAAGGATCATACCTATAACTCTTCTGAAAGGAGAAGCACTGTTTTTTTTGTTCCTTGCTCACTCTCTTTCTGTCTTTATTCCCTCCCTTCCCACCCTCATACCTTCCTTCCTTCCCGTAAGCCCATTGAGTTTTTTCCAAATTCTTTATCACCTGCAGATTCACAGAATTTGGAGGTTCAAAGGGATCATTAGAGATCATCTAGTCTAGAGAAAGTGTCTGGTCCAAAAACCACATAGTTGGTGGGAAAGCTGGGGTTAGAATCCAGTTTCCATTATGACTTTCCAAAATTTCCTGGCTCCTGGTTCATCTTATTCTTTTTCATTCCCACTAATTCATCGCATTAAACTACTCTAAACAAAGTAACATAAGATGCAAGAGAAAGACATATGGCAAATTTAAGGGGTGCTGCAAGGATCGAGGACAGGATTTCTTAAGTTCCTTTGGAGAAGATTTACAAGGAAGATGCTATATAGAATAAAGGGTTTATTTGGGGGGAAAACTGTAATTTGTAATTTTATATGCTTGTATTCCAAAATGTTTTTCAATTCATAAATTCAAGCTTTTACCTTGATTTTAACTTAGCATGCTCTCATCCCTATATCTACATTTCTAGCACATTTTGGTGTTTTTATTGAAATATAAACATACATTCAAAATTGCATGAATTATAAGTATACAGTTCAATGAATGCTCAAAAAATGAACGTATATGTGTCATCAGCACCTGGATCAAGAAATAGAACCTGACCAGAAAACCCTTCGTGTCTTTTTCTGGTCACCATTCTGTACCCCCAAGAGAAATCACTCTCCTGACTTTTGAACAAAATAAAGGCAATCTTACATCTTTTTGAACTATATAAAGTTGAATCATATGATATGTGATCTTTTATGTCTGGCTTCTTTCGCTCAGTATTATATTTATGAGATCACTCTGTTTCTTGCACTTTTACATCCTTGCTTTACACCTGTTCCTTTTTGTCTACCCAGTTTTAGCATCTTTGTAGAATTTAAGTAGTTTAAAGACAACTAGTAGCAATGATTTCACATTGTAGGTTGAAACAGATGGTGGTCTGAAAGTGTCCCTAGCGTAAGTAAAATGTAACAATTACTGATTGCTGTAGTTTAGAAATAGACAAACATTCTTACAGTGTAGGACTTCCTTATTATATTCAAATAAAATAGCTGTGATACCATATATGGATTTTCACAAATTAAAATCCAAAGGTGAGTCTATTAACAAATAAGCAAGCCCTCCTGGCTGAAGTGTACCTCTTGGAAGGGTCAGTGTTGTACATCTGCCTATGCATCTCCTTCATCCAAGGAAAATCCATACCACACACACCAGTGTGGTTTGAACTACAAGAAGAGCTTGATTACATTACACTAATACATAAAGTATTTCAGGTTTATGTTTTTGTTTTGTTTTGTTTGTCAAAAATGTCTTGTACTGGGAATTCCCTGGCAGTCCAGTGGTTAGGGCTCTACATTTTTACTGCAGAGGGCGTGAGTTTGATCCCTGGTTGGGGAACTAAGATCCTGCAAGTCATGTGGTTTGACCAAAAAAACAAAACAAAACAAAAAACCTTTGTCCAATCTGTCAAGTTCACAATAAGGACTGAGAACATTGCTTCAGCTGCAGAAGCCATAGCCACAGCCTTTAACCTGGGGTCCCTGGATAGGCTTCAGGGGAGTCCTCCAAATATGTAGGTTTCATCAGGTTCCTTAAATGGCAATGTGTATGGTAGGCTAACTTCAGCCTGAAGTTATTTGCTTAGCCATGTTGCTTACTTGATAGCATTTGTGAGAAACATTATTAATAGACTCAGCCCAACTATTCCCAGATTAACCTTTGAAAGTTCTTTAAACAATTCCCAGATCTCTGAGTGGTTCCAGACATTTGGCTAACAACAAAGGGGAAGTACCTGCCAGCAAGTATGGGGCGACTTTCGTTCCAGGATGTACTGAGTTAAGGGTGAAGGTTCAAGTTCATATTTGTCAAAGGGAAGTTTGTCTATTACCATTGGCTCACAATCTATACAGGAGAACCTCACAATAGGATGAGATGTTCGTGGAGGCTAAAAAACAAGAGGGGAAAATACAATCTGTTATCAAGACAGTTGATATATCTGACAACTCTGAAGCTCTTTTAAGTCCTTATTGGTCATTCATTTTTAAAAACAATTTAATTGAAGGATAATTGCTTTACAGAATTTTGTGGTTTTCTGTCATACATCAACAAGAATCAGCCATAGTTACATGCAACTCTTTCATGTTTTGTTAAACCATCGCTGAGATATATAGATGGGCTGTTTTGCGAAAAGATGGCTCTTGAGCTCTAAGTGTCATCAATGGCAGAGGGGACTCAGATTCTTTCGCTCTACCATCTACTTGGCATTGGGAAGAAGAAAGGTAAATTATAACACTCATAACTACAGTTTTAGGGAAGTAAAAAATAAAACTGCCTTGAATATTAAGAACCCGGAAATTCAGATCCACTTTGTGACATTCAAGGACTATCTTCCCTTCACTACTTTGTATGTAAGGTTTCAGATAAGTCAGAAACTGCTAGGAAAGAGGAAATTCATGAAGCTTTCAAATGAGGTAATGACAGAGCTGGAGCCACTAACAAGCAAGATGAACAATTATAAAGGAATGGAAAAGGCAAGACAGAGACTGAAAATGAGCCTGTCACAACTCCAGGGCCTAGCTGAAATTTTCTTTGCAGCTGAATTTTTATAGCATTTCTCACACCCAAACACTTACTGAACAGCTAGAGATGGGGATGCTCTTGGCTGGGCTGAAAGGCCCGTGTACCTGGGGTACCAGAGCAGACTGATGGAGCAGTCATTTTATTAACGGGTTTAGCTTGTGGGGATGGAGAGCACCAGTGAGAGAAATGGTGGCAGCAAGGGCAAACGGAGAGAGAAAGAGACAGGACAAGTCACAAGGTCAAGAGTGAGACGTGGCTCTGTGTACTCTTGCTCAGAGATCTGTAAGGCTGATGTGAATATGATAAAACATCTCCTTTTCTTTATAAAAGGGAAAAACATGCTAATTTGCCTTTATGATTTACAAACCTACAAGATGTTTTGGGGACTGAGAAAAATAGCCTTCCAATGTGCTTTTAAAGCTGGAGAAATGGACTGCCCTGGTGGTCGAGTGGTTGGGTCTCTGCACTTCCAATGTGGAGGCCATGGGTTCGGTCCCTGGTTGGGGAACTAGGATCCCACACGCCCTGTCATGTGGCCAAAATTTAAAAAAAAAAAAGAAAAAAAAAAAACCTGGAGGAACAGTAACACAAGCTATGTGAGTTACCTGGAATTTCTTCAATTCTGTTTTTTTTCCCTGATTTTAATTTTAATCAAACTTGTGAATATTTCTGACTTATTAGATTGAAATCTATAAAAAGACATAAGTGAAACCCCGTCACCAGCAATAATGATGCAGATTTGTAACTAAAACATTCACTCTGGGGTTTGAAGGAGCTGAGAGTAACTGGGCTCTGAGGTTTAACAAGCATGCCACCTCAGTGTCCTGAGGGACAGACGAGGAGATGGAGCCTCACCCACTGCAGGGACTGAGGATGGCTCTTCAGTCGTATATTCTGGCCTTCCATGGGCACCTCTGAAAAAAATGCAGGAACCTCAAAATAGCAATCAGGAGAAAAATCCAGTTCATGTCAGAAATGTCTAAAATTTAGATAGACTATAGATTGGCTGAATCTGGAAGGCAGTGGAAAAGCAGTGACCATTTTGTGCCTCTTTCTCCGCCCCACCCCTAGCAAGGATTGTTGTTGCCGTTTAGTCACTAAGTCATGTACAACTCTGTGACTCCATGAACTGTCACATGGAAGTCGGCCAGGCTTCCCTGTCCATGGTATTTTCCAGACAAGAATTCTGCAGTGGGTTGCCATTTCCTCTCTGGGGGATCTTCTGAACCCAGAGACTGAACCCACGTTTCCTGCATTGGCAGGTGGATTCTTTGCCACTGAGACACCTGATGCCCCAAGGATTGCTCTGGCCTTTTTATATTGGCTGGGAGGAGGGAGGAGGATGAAAAGGAGAATAGGTTTCACATGGAGCAACCACAATATCAAACCCTGTTCCACCAAATATGGTGAACAAAAAGATAAATCTTTGCTTAAAGATAATTTTTAAAATATTGCTTAATTACTCATCATTCAAAGACTCTTAAGAGTCCCTTGGACTGCAAGGAGATCCAACCAATCCATCCTAAAGGAGATCAGTCCTGAATATTCATTGGAAGGACTGATGGCTGAAGCTGAAACTCCAATAACTTTGGCCACCTGATGAGAAGAACTGACTCACTGGAAAAGACCCTGATGCTGGGAAAGATTGAAGCGGGGAGAGAAAGGGACGACAGAGGATGAGATGGTTGGATGGCATTCACAGACTCATATGGACATGAGTTTGAGTAAACTCTGGGAGTTGGTGATGGACAGGGAGGCCTGGCATGCTGCAGTCCATGGGATTGCGAAGAGTCAGATACGACTGAGCAACTGAACTGAACTGAACCGAAAAAGTACACTGCCAAGGAACTCAAGTCCACTTGATTATAAAAATACTGAAAAGTAGGCCCACAAAGTCCCACTACATGTCCAATGGCTCCTCAGAGAATGGAATGAATCTCTGCTTTGAATACATTTCTAGAACCTTTACACAGTGTAAACTAAGTTCTAATTTCCCAAGGATGTACATGAAAATCAGTGCCTGCCCTTTTCATGCATTGTGTTTACCACAGAAATTCAGTCGGCGGCTCTGAAATAAAAACCAAGCCACAGATTGCAACAGCATCAAAAACAACAATATTTTAAAATCTAAAGAGGGTAGATTAAGTGGCAAAGGCAACTGAGAGAAAGAATGCCCTAACAGAAAGGAAGTCCTCTCTTGCTTTAGTACAAGCTAGACTTTCCAGTAAGTGATAGAAGGCACAGCTTAAAAGTTTCCAAGCCTATTTTAAACAGTTCTCTGTAATCAGCTAAATTGAAAATCCAGAATGTGTTTACCTTTTTGTTTTATGACACTTACTAGTGAAGGCAAATTCTGATCTGGCCAAAAAGATTCTGGAATTGGCCAATTGCCCAACAGGAACACCAGTCTTAGAGTTAGGCCGCACAATAAATGAGCTTATGACAACTATGCCATGGCTGAGCAGCAAATGAATTGCTTGGCCTGGATGAATCCATAAGTCCATCTGAAAATTAAACAAAAGACAGAATAAGGCATGAATTTCTTTGTACAGCCACTGATCTCCTTGTACAGATTTTTCAGTTGAAAGCAAAGTACAAAACAAGACCAAAACAGTGATTCATGAAAGATGGAAGAAAAAAGTGACTCCACTAGACTTTCTAAATGTTTTCTCTGGCTTACTCTTTTCTGTTTTTGTTTTTTGTTTTGTTTTTTATCATTACTTTTTTTATTGGAGTGCAGTTGCTTACAATCGCAACTCTTTTCATCATCTAATCCAACTCCTCTAATCTGATATCCCATACCCTTCTTCCTTAACTATAACCGAAATAGGTTAGTTATATGGAAAACTGTCATAAAGTTAGTTTTAAATTTTCTGAGGTTTGACACAAATTAAACACACTAAACCACAACAATTATTTTTTCACATTAGGCGTATGAAAATTGTTCATTCCCTGGTATAGTTTCACTTTTTTGGAATCTGACAGAATAAGTCATAAATCCATTTAGATTTTTTTTCTATTTTCAAACTAGATTAAAAAAAAGTATTCTTTACTAAACAGTTAGACCCAATGACCACAAAGGGCAAATTCACTGAAAGGTTAGAAGGAACGGATGACAATACAATCAATCTATGTATATAGTTGGGGAGGGAATACAAAGTGAATGCCATCAAGTTTATATGGACACTTCATTATAATTTCCTTCTTCACCCATATTAAAATCCCATGGAAACTGGGCATCATATAATGCTGAATTAATATACCCTGAGTGTATTTTAATTATTTGAGCTAGTGTATTTCATTTGCCCCCCTGAAAACAGGGCCAAGGCAGAGTTACATAACCTTTAATGGTTATGATTCATTAGTCTAAATTATAATTGTAAAAAATACGTGATAATGATTTGAGTCTCATGTTTTTCTTAAATTACATACCATTTGATTTACTTATTTAAGCATTACTTTAAACAAGTAATTACTTTAGAGCAGGGGGATTTACTGAGGTCCATGAAACTATAGAGAATACATATAATGGCTTCAGGGAACCCAAAAGATCCCCTCTGAAGTTGAGTTAGTTCACAGTTCCTGGGATGTGGTTTTTTTAGGAGAAAATTCTTAGCTTTCATCAGAATCTCAAAGGTTAAGAACTCTGGACAAAGGGAAAATGGAGCTAGAAAGAATGTTTGAGCTATTTATATGGCACGATCTAACTGGTTTTCAGTAGGAAAGTTCCCAGCTCACGGGAAGGTAATGAACACAAAATTATGGACTTGAGTGGTCTATCATTACCAATGCAACATGTCCTTCCTTTACAATTAATTATTTTGAAATAGGCTGTGAGGCCTCAGTCTTCTATAGCAGGTGTTTCTTAAGGTATTTAACATTTATTATTTTATTTCTTAATGGACTTTAAAGTCATCTTTTATGTTTCCCAAAAATCCTGTTAAAAATTTTTTAGATCAAAGTACATGAAATATATAGTGTATATATATGTATTTATATTTATTTGAGAAGCAATAACTTCACACTATCATTCTTCCCAGTCAAGCACATGGTACCTCTCCATTTAATATAGACTTTTTTGTTTCTCTTGGTAGAGTTCTATAAATTTATTCATAGAAGTTCTAGGCCACCTCTACATATGTTTTTTTAAAACTTATATTTTAATTGGAGGATAATTGCTTTACAATGCTGTATTTGTTTCTACTGTACAACAATGTTGAAAGCAGCCATAAGCATGCATATATTCCCTCCCTCTTGAACCTCTCTTCCACTCCCCGCCCCACCCCACCCTCTAGGTCATCACGGAGCACTGAGCTGAGCTCCCTCTGCTATGCAGCAGCTTCCCCTTAGCTATGTATTTCATACATGGTTACATGGTAGTGTATATATGTCAATGCTACTCTCTCGCTTCACCCCACCCTCCCCTTCCCACCCTGTGTCCCAAGTCCATTATCTGTGTGTTTTTTAATTGGAGTCCAAGAACCCCTGAAATGAAATACAAAATTATGTGTGCATGTGTTGTCCATGTAACTTTTTTCTGGAAGAGGGGTCTCTATTTTTCCACTAGCTTCTTAAAGGGTTTTAGAGACTAAAAAGCAAAAAATTCAGGAATCATAGGATCCACTGACTCAGCAAGAAATGTGTCTTTCTGCCCCTTTGCACTTACCCTTTTGCTCTCCAGGCAGCTACCACTAATTTGTGGCCACAACAATTAAAATGTATGAATCAGATCAGACAAGCACTGCGGTGATGATGGAGTCTAGGTACACACGGGTATATGTGCTGTGCATGAACCGACAGGAATGGAAGACAAGCTATGGCCTAGAACAGAGCTCTCAGTGAAGTCACTCAGTCATGTCCAACTCTTTGTGGACCCCATGGACTGTAGCCTACCAGGCTCCTCAGTCCATGGAATTTTCCAGGCAAGAGTGCTGGAGTGGGTTGCCCATTTCCTTCTCCAGGGGATCTTCCCAACTCAGGGATCAAACCCAGGTCTCCCGCTTTACTGTCTGAGCCACCAGGGAAGCCCAGAGCTCTGAGGGAGCCATGCAATGGGTATGATTCCCTTTTCCAATACAAAAGCAGCTCTGCTTTCATATTTTGAGATGTTGACGTTTCTATAAAATCTCATTTGAAGACAAAAGGTTCTGCAGTTAATAAATGGCCAAGAGGGACTTCCCTTGCAGTTCAGTGGTTAAGACTCTGCCCTTCCAGTGCCAGGGGCCCCAGGTTCCATCCCTGGGTCAAGGAACTAAGATCCCACCAAGCCACGTGGAGCCCTCCGTGACTTCCCCCACCCCCCAGAAAAAGAACAGTGGCCAGGAAAAATACTGGTGTAGGATCTTATAGAATACTAGCAGGTCCTGGCTAAACATTCACAACCTCTTGCTGATGTGTAGTAACAAATATAGATTTTATCAAGATAGTTTGACACATTGGCGCTCACAAGACCAAACCAGATGGCTGGCTAAGTGGCACTCTGTCGTGAATATCCAGCTATTTTATGACTAGAGAAGTGAAGAATTCAGTGTTATCCTAACACTAGGACCAGAAATATGAAATGGGCAGGGAAAGGGAAGAATGTTCTGAGGAAGAATTGACATTGAATTAAAGCTAGAAAGTAGCCACAGGCAAACGGATGAATGGCAGTTGTTTGGATGCATGTCTGTGACCACTTGAATGTGGGTGGCTAGTGAAGACAGTATTCTCTTACGATTAGTTTAATGTTTTCTCAGTCTCAGATTGCTCTCCTATGTAAACACTTCAAGGTTAAAAGAAAAAAGGTGATCTACTGTACCTTCTCCAATAGGAAGTGGATCTGGTCCTGTTTTTTCAAAGTTAATACTACACCACTCTGAACTTTTTGAACTAAAGATTCTAAACATTGATTCAACATTCTTTGTGTTCTAACACAGTAGGAGCGACCTAAACCAGAAGGAAAAACAAATAGTACAAGGTTGATCAAATAAAATACTACTTAACAATACAAGCATTTGAAATCCTAAAATACAACTCAAAATAATCAAAACTATGAGCCACCAGGGAAGCTCACACGGGGGGGCAAACCTCACACTAATGATGAGCTTAAGCAGCAGAGTTAAAGATACAGAAGGGAAAAAAGTAAAGCTAGGATATGGCATTTAGGGAAAGTGGTACTCTGCTGCCCTGAATTCTTCGCTTTAGAAATAGCAAATATCCGCCAATACCTCCTGTGACTTCACACATCTGTGTGATGGCAGATTCATCAGTTGGTACACTCCCTATCTGCTCTGGTTCCAGTAGAAGCCAATCCAAGGCAAACGCAACACCAGGGCAAACAACCTTTGATCCCAACGAAAAGGTTCTTTAGTTAGTTCACTTCCAGGCAGAGGAGAATTCAAAGGCAGATGAAGCTGATAAGGCAAAATTGTAAAAGTTTCATCATAACAACTCATACAGAAATGAAGACAATTCAAGAGTTAAAGGGTTCACTTTCTTTGATGTTGTCAATAAAATGAGGCAATCTTTCAAGGATTCCCAAGATGGAACGTTTGATTAAATTTATTCTTAACTGGGAATGTATGCCTCCCACATGCAGAAATAGCTGCATGTTCTCTGCCATTTAAACGAGATTAAAAAAATGAAATCTCACCTCTTCTTGAACGCCAGAATACTTGTTAACTTGTTTCCATCTGTGATGGTAATTAAAATAGATGGTTCTAAAAAAATGGATTTCGTCCCTAAAATACATTTAAAAAGTATTAGAGCCATGTAAAGTAATAAAATTATATTTCAATTTTTACATTTATCTTGCCTATGATCTCTCAAGTGTGTGATAAAATTTGCCTGGATAAATAAGAAGGAAAAGATTAGGGACTGAAGTGGGTGGGGATCAAATAACAATCTCTACAGAGGTAACATTCAGAATAAACTGAGGAATTCTTATAATTCGGGAACCTCTCAAACTATAACATCCAAATCCCCCACCCTCTGCTTTCTAGGTAACCATGAAAGATATTAAAGACATTACAATGGCAGCATCAGCCACACCCATGATTCCATTCAGAATCTTGGCACAGAAAGGGGGATATAAGTGACTTATATCTGTAACCTGGACGGTGACTCTGGTTATTGTGAGCAGTTTTTACAGTAGAAAAGTGCAATGATCACTGCAGCAAACACTATTCTGCCTTCCTCTTATGATAGAGCTTTTTCATAACTTGGGAGGGATGAGGGACTTAAGGACTCTGAAAGTTTCTCTTCAATTGTCTTGTTCAATTTTTTTCGGCAATTTATTCATCCCATTATAACTGATGATCTGATGGGGTAGGCATTTTAACCATTTTATGGTCAAAGCACATAAAAGACTCTACCTAAAGGATTTTTGTTAAAGGATATATTTAAACTACACATGGACCTCCTTTTGGATGTTATGAAAAGGAGCAGAAACTTGGCTGCCATGCTCAATTTTAAATTCTTACCCCAAGTCACCAAAATAAATTAGCTATACTCACTCAAAGAATTTTTTACCTGTCCATAATTGTCTATTCCAGATATTAAATCTATTGAGATTTAACAATCAAATGAGGATCTTAGAGCCTGACCAAGAGTAGTCAGTCCAGAAGCCTGAAGATTTTTTAGTTCACTCATGAATGTTGCGTGATTTTTCCTTCCAACAGCCTGAAAACCAAACATTACAAAAAATTCCCAATTACAACAATGAACAATATATAAATGCAAACAACCACTAAATAACAAGTATCAAACCTCTAACAAATCAATAATTCCTTGTGTGCATGTGTGTGCTTAGTTGCTCAGTTGTCTGACTCTTTGCAACCCCATGGACTGTAGGCTCCCAGGCTCCTCAGTCCATAGAATTCTCCAGGCAAAAATACTGGAGTGGGTTGCCATTTCCTTCTCCAGGGGATCTTCCCAACCCAGGGACCAAACCCACATCTCCTGCACTGCAGGCAGATTCTTTACCCACTGAGCCATTGGGGAAGCCCAATAGTTCATTTTATATTCTATATATTGACTGATCAAGTGGAACTAAAGAAAGCAACCAGTTTGAGAAAGATCTGCCACCCTCGATGATCAAGACCAAAGATGCAAACAGTGAATTCAGTCCATTGTGGCTGGTGGGCTTTGGCTCAAGAAGTCTGCTAGTTTTCTATTCAGGCTCAATCAAACCTGCCAAAACACCACAGTATTTACTTTAGTTTGACACTGAGGATGAACAAGGAATAAGGGGGAGAGGAAGGAGTTATTTTTTTAAATGCATCATCCTTGATACAGACAATCAACTATTATCAGCATCTGACCTACCTGAGCTTTTCTAACCAAGATAATTTTTCCCAAACAATACTTTCACTTTAAACGAAAGTATAAGGAGAATTATAGGAATAAAGTCACAAGTATCTGGAGACAAACTGTCTGGCATCTTTAAGCATTCAGAAAGCCCCAAGTCTAGAGTAAGGGAGAAAGAAAAGAAACAAAAACATTTGGCAAAGAAGCAGCATAGCCTAGGCACCCTTAGCTGGTATGAACAGTAGCAAAGAACCAAAAACTCAAGGTCAACAGCCAATATGCTGTGGTTGAATGGTTTGTAGAATAGAAGGAAAGGACCACATTGACTGGTCAGCAATGCGGCTATAAAAACAAAGCAGCATGAAATGCCAAGAAGAGAAGCAAAAAGAAGATGGCAGCTAACAGGTCACAAAGGAGTAGACCAGCAAGGTAGAGGGCAGGCAGCACAGCCTGGCAACCTGGTGGGACAAACGGCAACTGCCCTAAGGGCAGTCGTGTAATATGCTGAAAGCTGAATCATGCCCACCAGATCAGTACAGCTGGAGGTGGAAAGCCAGAGCAAATAATGCAAAGCTAAATGAAGTGACTGAAGTTTCATATTTAGCTAAAGACCATTATCCATATAACTAGAGCAAACATTATCTTTTAGTTTTATAGCCTTCTAAAGCAATCTGGGTCAGAATGACTGAGAGGCAGAAGAGATTGCCTGTACCCTACTATGAAGAATCTGCATAACCTTGAGCAAATTTGTTGGCTTTTAGGACCTACATTTCATTATCTGAAAATGAAGAGATTTAGATAAACAGGGATACTGTGTGAGGCTGTATATGTTACAACCCTGTAGAGCCATTCAAACGAGAATGGTGCCCCCTAGGTTTGAACAGCACCCAACCTTCATAACCATTCAAGGTGAAGGGGATCCTGATTTAAGATCTTTTCCAGTCCAACACTCTGGATTCTGTGAAGTTAAGAATGTGCATTGTGTGTGTGTGTTTGCTAACATATACTATTAAGTCAAAGCATCTAAAGGTCAAATCCATGTATTCCTTTGGCCCAAGGAATATCTTATCAGTTTACTTAAAAGCAAGGATTATTATTTCAACTGTCCTCATCAAATACTTAGAAATATCAGATGATTATAAATCACACTGAATTAAAAACTAACTCTTTGAAGTAGAAGAGAAGGTCTACAGCTGGGGGTCTGGGAGAGAGATAGTATCAATTCTTTCCTTTATTTATCCAACCAATTTTTATGGACCAACTATGCTATGCTGGGCAGAATGCTACATGCTGGAGATGTTGAGAGGAATTAGCCCTTGATGAGTTCAAGCCGCAAAGGAATAAGAAATGCAGATATGGGGACGGAAAGAACAAATAACCAGGGAGTTAGGGAAGCCTGTCGCAGAAGATTGGGCATTTGAAGAAGTCTAATGGCAGAAGACTTGGAAAGGAAATGGCAACCCACTCCAGTAGTCTTGCCTGGAGAATCCCATGGACAAAGGAGCCTGGTGGGCTACAGTCCATGGAGTCCCAAAGAGTTGGACACCAATGAGCGACTAACACACACACACACACACACACACACACACACACACACACAATGGCAGGAGAAGATGATCACGGGATCCCTACGCTGATGTGAGGAGTGGAGGGGGCAGTCCAAAGGAAGAGAATAGAGAGTTTATAAAAGGCTAGGGCTTCCTGAGGAGCCACAAGTAATTTGATTATCATCGCTCTGGGTACACGGTGGGAGGCAAAGCTGATAAGCTGGGCTCTGACTGTAATGTGCTTTGTACACTGTGCTCAGTACTTTGGATTTTATCTGTCGGCCCTAGGAATGACTTGAAGTTTTTAATTAGGGAGTGGCATGATCATATCTGTATTTTAGCAAGATCATTCTCTTGGGAGTTGGAGAATAAATTGTGGGGTGGAGGGGAAGCTGAAGCTTGAGGTAGGGAAACTGGTTTGGGGAATGTTGCAATAACTTACAAGAAATGTGATGAAAGCCTGAGCGAGGGCAGTGGAGATGGAGAGGAGGCTGCAGATTAAAGAAGTATTTCAGAGGTGGGTGGAGTCAGAAGGATTTAGTAGCTAATTAGGGGGATGCGTGAGGGATAAAAAGGGTCATACATTAGGCTGAGTTTTCTGGCTTGGGCAAACCTGTGAATGGTGGTGTCTTTCACCCAGAAGGCACTTTATAGACTTTTTTTTCCCAGAATGACTTCATTTAGCAATTTAACTTCTACACTGCAATCTTAGTTCTTTCTGCAGTGAGTGTTGAACTCCTGAGACCCACCGGATAATTCAAGGCACAACTAAAGAAAAAAATAGTGAACTATTTAATCTGGTAAAGGGCTGGGATAAGGTTTGAGTACCATCTAAGCAAGCACCCTATAACTCATCAGTGTTTCAAATATTGTGTACAAATTGTCACTAATCCACCTGTCAGAATAATTGCTCCTTAAAACTTCCTTTATCATATGAGTTGAAAACGTTTTACAAATTGCTTCTACACCTGAATCACCGGCATTCAATTTTTAGGCCAATTCCAATCCTTTGCAATGAATTAGATAATACATGAGATTTGAATGCTAGGCCTATCTCAGTACTAAAAGTGTATGGGCTACATTTACTACCCAAAACAATAAATTTCCTGGTAGCAGTTTAGTTTCTTCTAGAGAAGAATTAATGCCCCTAAATCCAGTCCTCAAAATGCTGAAGGGGAAAAAAGGCCTAAAGAGGAATTTAAATATCTGTAGAGTCTTATTAATGTGAAAAATTCTTCCCAAAAGATAATTATTTAGAGCCAGTGGGAGAGAGTAGATGTTTATATTCTTCAGTCACTGCTTGTAGTTGATTTCTTCATAAATGAATTCAGGACAGCTCGTTGTTCTTAATAAAGTCTTTTATTTCAAATACTCCAAAGATATCCTACTTTTATGTCAGTAAAATCTTTCTCTTTTAAAACTCCTTATTTTATATTGGAGTAGCTGAAACTCCAGTACTTTGGCCACCTCATGTGAAGAGTTGACTCATTGGAAAAGACTCTGATGCCGGGAGGGACTGGGGGCAAGAGGAGAAGGGGACGACAGAGGATGAGATGGCTGGGATGGCATCACTGACTCGATGGATGTGAGTCTGAGTGAACTCCGGGAGTTGGTGATGGACAGGGAGGCCTTGGCGTGCTGCGATTCATGGGGTCACAAAGAGTCGGACACGACTGAGCGACTGATCTGATCTGATAGCTGATTACCAATGTTGTGAATAGTTTCAGGTGGACAGCAAAGAGACTCAGCCATACATATACATGTATCTATACATGTATCCAATCTCCCACAGTAAAGCCTTTACTTCTGACAGTAATTTTCATAGATTTTTATGGAGCGTTACAGCTTACAAAGCGCTTTCACACTTCACATTTGCCTAAGACAATCCTATAAAATAAGCATGGTATTACCATCCCTATTTTGTTTTCATAAGCCAGGAGGAAGTAAGATGTGGGTATGTCTTGTTTGGAGAATGGGGACAGTCAGAGAGGAAGTCTGGAGTTGCACTATTCAGCCACATGGGGCCACTGAGAACTTGAAACATGGCCAGTCTGACTCGAGATTACTTTTTAATGTGGCTACTAGAAAATCTGAACTGTTGTGGATGGCTGGCATTATATACCTATTAGGTAGAGATGATCTAGAGGGAGCTGAAGGTCAGGCAGGAGAACTTGGCCTTGCATTGGCAGAAAATAGACTCATTATAGATTTCAGGGCAGGGGGAGACAGGATCAAACAGCATCTCAGGAAGGTCAGTCTGGCAGTGAATTATAGGATAGACTGGAGAAGAAGAAGCTGTAGCTAGGAAAAAGAAGCTAGGAGGTTTGAATAGGCATCCAGGTCTGAGGGAATCAGGGTCTGAATCAGGATAGAAATTAAGAGGAAGGGGTTAATTGAGAAACATTTGAACCACCAAAATAGGACTTGGTGACAGACAGACAATAGGCCTAAAGGAGACAGAGTAAAAGATGATTACAAAACTTCTAACCTGAGAGCAACTGAAGAATAGATGTTCAGGACAAAGGAGTAAGCTGGGGTGGGGGGAATTCTAAACTAAGACTTTGCTGTGTTCACAGATCAAGTTTTTAAAGTCTCCCAGAAGTAAAATGAGGATAATGATATGATAACAAATAATAATCACAGGCAATATTTATCAGTGCCTATGTGTCAGGAACTCGCTTATGCTAAACAGAATATTTTATATGTATCCTTCTCATTTGAGCCTCATAACCACCCTACAAAGTGGGTACTATTATTATTTCCCATTTAATAGATGAGCACACTGAGGCTCAGAGAGGATAAGCATCTTGTCTCGGTCAAAACAACTAGTAAATGACACAGCCAGGATTTGAACCCAGGTAGCCTAACTGTGGGCTTCCTTGGTGGCTCAGATGGTAAAGAATCCACTTTGCAATGTGGGAGACCTGGGTTTGATCCCTGGGTTTGGGAGATCCCCTGGAGAAGGGAATGGCAACCACTCCAGTATTCTTGCCTGGAGAATTCCATGGACTAAGGAGCCTGGCGGGCTACAGTCCATGGGGTCACAAAGAGTTGGACACAACTGAGTGACTAAGCACAGCACACAGCACAGCCTAACTGGAGAACCCACCAATGTAAACCATTATACTAGAGATTCTTCTACATATTCCACATATTCAACGCATTGACATGTCTTGTTATACTAGCTTAAAGGTTCCTAAGTTTAATAGAATTTCCAAATTTCATTTAATTTAAGCCTACTTTCCCTGATGTCAGAACGCAGAACAGTTGGGTGTGGGGAGCAGTGAATTGGCATTTGGAAGACCCTGGTCCAATCCTGGCCATAATTAACTAGCAAAACAAGTGGTCCAGAGTAAACTGTTTACCCCTTACTGAGGCTGTTTCCTCATTTAAGCAATGAAAATATTGAAAACCAATTCTAAGGTCCTTTTCAGCCTTTATATTCTATTATTCCATACCTTGTATTTGTCCTTTATATAAATTTGACTTACAGGGACTTCCCTGATGGTCCAGTGGTTAAGACTCTGTGCTCCCAATGCAGGGGGCATGGGTTCAATCCCTGGTCAGGAAGTTAAGATCCCATACACTGCAGAGCACAGCCGAAAATAAATAAATAAATAAAATAGCCCCCAGTCACTCTCTACTGGTGACCTTGTTAAAAAAAAATCTGGCTTACAGAAAGAAAAATGCCTCATATGTTAATAAAAATGCGAATTCAGGCCTGGTTTACATGTGTATAGCCAACTAAAGACATCTTTGAATATCAGCAGAATTAGCATGGGCCTTTTAGTCTATCAGTGCCTTGGGTTCTCCCCACAGCTCTACAGACTAGCCCACTAGTTGTTTATTCCCCACTAATATCAGCACAGAAAGGAAAGAGTTTGTATTTCTTTCCTCAGAAAGGTAAAGCCTAAAGAAATATTTTCTATTACCCTCCGCACCCCTATTTCCATCTTCTTATCTGGTCTGTCCTCTGACGATAACCATAAGGTGCTTAAAGGGCAGGTTCTGCCCCTACAACAGACCTTAGTGGAGGTCTGTCAACACACGCGAACTATATGGAAGCTTTTCATGAACACACATCTAGGCTCCACCCTCCAGTATAGCTTTTATCAGGAATAAGGCTGTTATTTAGAACACTGGCTGGTTCCTGTGTCTGCCTTATTTCTCCATTGGTTTCAATGGAGGAAGGAAAGGTAGGGACGTTATTTAATGGCTCCTCCAAACCTCAGTATCCTAACACTTGTCCTTTCTGACCTCCATCCCATTTCAGCAGGACCATTTCTCTGATTCACTGATGCTTGTTTTATTTTTATTTTTTAAAATAAAGACCCCTTTTCCTCCAAGGAAATCTTGCCAGGAAGCATAAACAAGAAAAAGAGAGAAAAAACAGATGAACTGTCCTTGAAGGGGATGTGGGAGTGGTGTTAGAGCTTGTTCTGTAAACCCTTGTTCTATCTCTAAAGGTCACCTGTAATCCTTTTCCAAATTATAAATGATCATGTTAGATTTAGTATATAGTGAAGATTTCATGAATGTGTTAGTGGTTTCTCCAGCCAAGGTAACTGAAAAACACTTTTTTAGGGCAGCTGTATCTAACTTTCCACAGGAGAAACGTCCCCTAAAAGACCTTACAAATGGAATATTTATAAATTTAAAAAGTTAAATAGCTAAAATTCTCTAGGGTGACAGCTTCTGAAAGGGAATGAATGGCAGTGAATCTTTTCAAACAGCAAAAATAATCCTTCTATATTACAGATTGTCACAAGCCAGGCTCTCTCTCACTGAAGGAGCATCACATGCTCTGTCCCTCTGACTGGGTGCTGAGCCACTGTGCAAACCCATTTTGGGCACATGTACCCAAAAGCCTATTTGGACCCTGCCCTGAAGAGCAGTTCAATTCAGTCCAAGGCTTCCTAGCTGATTAGCAAATGCATCACAATGAAGAAAAAGCCTCACTGGATTCCAGAGAGAAAATACATGTTTCCGTCTCTTTGACAAGACTTTTTAACTTTAATGAAAGGAAATGAAATCAGCCTGGTTATATGTGCCCTTCATAAACCCATACAGAGGACTATCCTGAACTTTGAGCTCTTCTTCTAGGTGGTACAAACAAGATGATGAACAGATTTGAGTATTTTCCCAGATGCTGCAAGTTAAGGCCAAAGAGTCTAAATTTAGCAGGGCCATCATTTCTCTCCTTTAAAGATAAACTATTTTCCTTTTTCCATCTGCTCTCCACAGTTTGGGAGAAACTTGTTCTGCAACATCCCAGACAATTTGAATAAATCAACTTCAACAGCATCTTTTCAACCAACTTAACCTTCTTCTCCAATTTACCATTCTATCATCTTTGTCATCACAAACTGTTCTTGTGTTGGTAAACTGATCAGTGGGACAGGATGACATGAAAAATAAGAAGCCCTGCTTTTCTAATCAACTCTGTCTCCTGAGAAGACAAATGACTTTTCCCTTGGTCTTTGCCCTTAGCCTTATATGGAATATTTGTGCAAGTTAAAAGTCTTCAACTTTGAGAATTATCTTCTAGCAACTAAAATGGACTCCAATTCTGATACATATAAGACGAGGTTTACTTACCCTCTTAGGTAAACAGAACATGTAAGCTGAAATCACTTTAATATGCTCAAATGTCGTTTAAAATCATGTTTACAGCTAGCACACCTATAAAGAAGGTTGTTAAACTTGTGAAATATACATTAGGAAGACACTGTATCATTTTAGGATTATCTTCCTTCTTGTATCAACTTTGAAAAACTCTCTATTTTGCATTCTATTTTCAGACCCTATCTGATACAATTTTTCCCCTTAATACTCTAGTAATTTGGTCTGATTTCACTGTTTTGTGTGAGTGTGGTTTTCTCACTTGACTCAAGGTACTGATACACTTCTAGGTTCAAAGGAGGCATTCTATTATTCTGTGTTTTATGTGTACCAATACAGCTTTCTGTTGTAAAATTACTTGTTTTAAGAACATCCAGTTTTCTTGGATCCCTTTTTGTCAAAGTTACTTCCCTAGGGGCACTCCTTAGTGTCTTGAACTTGGTAAAATGCCTGAAGTCCATTTTATTTGATTACATCAGTTCTCTCCCAGAGAACTCTGAATACTATCATTCTGTGCTTCGGTCCATGAATTTTCATCCACAAGCTTCAGGAAATACTACCAGCCAAGACCATGTAAAAGAAATCTGGCTTACTTGAGTCTTCTACTTTTTAAAGAAGTTCTTAGAAACTGATTTCCTAGTACATTGCAGAAATTTATTTGACAGACTGTGGCCTGCTGGATTTTTTTTTTTTCAGCAGATGGTTAAAGACTCTCATAACCACAAATTTTTAAGTAAACCGGGCAAAGACATGATTCCATCCTTACAAAGTTTACCATTTTTGTGTCACTGGTCTCTTTAAGATACCTAGTTTGAGGGCTTTTTGGTGGATTAACAATCATAGGGATTAGCCTAAAATATTTGCAAAATTCATTTATGACTTTTCAATTCTTACCCTGGAGAATTAAAATAAAACTATAAAGTAGCACACCTCTCAGAGAAAGCATAAGATCAAAAGAAACTTGATCTCCACCAGAGGATGCTAACGTGTAGAAAGCAAATTTTTTCCTCTGTCCAAGAAGCAATTGAACTGCTACTGAAAGAAAAATGCCATAGAGTTGCAAAGAATTTACCAAATGTGGTCAGATATAAATGTTAAGTTTCCTCTTTCACTCCCTATCCATTTCAACTGTACCTATTGACCAATAGCCATTATTAAAAAAAGAAAAAACCCAACCAAACCAAAAAAAAATGCATAGTGCAAGGCTCATGTTCAACTGTTTAGATTTGGGGTTCTGATAGGAGACATTTTTATGAACACACACACAAGATAAAAATCAACAAAAGTGGCCTTGGAAAAAAAAATACGCAGGGACGGGAATGAGATTAAGCCACCCAAACATTACAGCAAGTGTTTAACAAAGGAGAGAGCACAATGGCCATTCCTTACTTTCTAAAGATCTTATGGCATCTCTTTCCTCCAGACTACTTCTTTGTTTAAAATTCTTTCAAAAAATTTTATAAGCTGTTTTTCACATTATAAAAGTAACACACATTCATCGTTAAAAATCCCAACAGAAGTACAAAGTTAGTCTATCTCTTCACCAAACTGTCAATTCCACTCTTTAGAGGTAACCATGGCTAGGAATCTGTCTTGAACTTTAAATTGTTTGGCAGCAAACAGAAATGACTCCAATAAAATGAAGTGACATTTACCAATAAGTTGGAGTGACTGATCTAACCAGTAGATATGTGATACAGCACATTAACCACTTACAGAAACTGTTTTCTAAAATTTGAAGCAAGTTTGAAATCACCCCAACTTACCAGCCTGAATTATTCCACTTCTTGCCTTTCAGTTATACAATTCTCTCCTGGACTTTTTTCAGAAGGAAGAGTGGAAATAATCTAGTCTAATCCCTTCATTTTACAGATAAGAAAACTGACACCTTAAAAGGTTAAGTGACTTGTCTGGGGTCATGTATCTAATCAGTAGCAGACTGTGCCTAAAGAATCCTGGTCTCTACCTCCCAGTCCAAAGAGACATGACTTGCCAGACTTACTTGACTGTGGATGGTGAGATCTAACAGACAGGCTATCCTGTGACCACTTTTTCAAATCTAATTTTTATGAAAGTACCTAGAAAGACTTGAAATAAACTGCTAACATACAGCTTCACTGATGAAATGGGATTTACAAAGTCTAAACACATGTCAGCTTTTAAGAAAAATGGAGCACTGGGGCTCCAAACATGATGCATGTTCTTCTACAAGACATACAACAGG
Source organism: Bos taurus (assembly GCF_002263795.3). Classification (NCBI taxonomy): domain Eukaryota; kingdom Metazoa; phylum Chordata; class Mammalia; order Artiodactyla; family Bovidae; genus Bos; species Bos taurus. The sequence goes on along the minus strand of NC_037357.1, from coordinate 19,442,253 downwards.
AAGGACCCCCAACTTTCCAATGTCGCGGCTGTATTAAAAGGCTAGATATTCTCCCTAGAATTCCATTATTCAATATCTAGTTGTGTGGGGCTTCTGATTAAACAGCAGGGCTTCTTGGCAACTGGAGGCCAATTTAAATCTAAACATCTTGGTCTGGTTCAGGCTACTCAACCACTAAAGGTCAGAATTCAGCTCTCTCCCCCTTCCTACTGCAAATTCTCATCATTACAACAGCATTTAAAGCATCTTCTGTCACATCCTCCTTCTCCTCAAGTCACAACCTTAACTGGCATGCTTTCAGTGCATTTTCTCTCCTCCCCTGGGCTTCTGGCTCCTCTGGCTCTCTATCTCTTCCCCCTCCGGTTAACTGATGGTCTAAGAGTTGGCATCAAGAATAAGGACACAAACTCAGGTGGTAGAAAGAGAGGTCTGGCTGAAGGGCAGGGCTCCTGTGGGGAAATGAGGGGAAATACGTTTATACAGATACATGGAGCAGGCCCTAGAGAGCTCAGAATGGCAGACTGAGCAATTTTGGCTTGATTCCATAGGCACTGGGGAGTCTCTGAAGGGTTGTGAGCAGGGGAGTGATAGGATGAAATCAGCTTTTTTAGAAAGTTAGCACTTGGTGTGGGTAGAGTAGGAATTTGGGAGGCACTTGGGAGACTCCACTACTGGGAAAGATTGAAGGCAGGAGGAGAAGGGGACAACAGAGGATGAGATGGTTGGATGGCATCACTGACTCGATGGACACGAGTTTGAGCAAGCTCTGGGAGTTGGTGATGGACAGGGAAGCCTGGCGTGCTACAGTCCATGGGGTCACAAAGAGTCGGACATGACTGAACATCTGAACTGAACTCACTGGGAGATTCCAGAAGAAGGTTGTTACAGGCCAAAGCATAGAAGTCAGGACCTGGACTGAAGTGATGGCACCAGAAATTGAGTTGAAGGAACATATATAAGGGGGCTTTCCAGGTGGTGCTAGTGGTAAAGAACCTACACGCCAATGCAGGAGACATAAGAGATGCAGATTCAATCTCTGGGTCAGGAAGATCCCTTGGAGAAGGAAATGGCAACCCGCTCCAGTATTCTTGCCTAGAGAATCCCATGGCTAGAAGAGCTGGGTGGGCCACAGTCCGTGGGGTTGCAAAGAATTGGACACTACTGAAGCAACTTAGCACTCATGGTACTGGATTTGGATGTTATTGAAAAGAAGTATCAAAACATGGAAGTCAGGACCTGGACTGAAGTGATGGCACCAGAAGTTGAGTTGAAGGAACATATATAAGGGATATTTCAAAGGCATGGGCCTTAGAAGATGGAAGGATAGGATCAAAGGTGAATAATCCCCAGCTTGCAATCCTGGGTGACTAAAAGATGGGGAACATAGAAGACAGGATAGTTTTAGAGCCATAAGGAGATCTGTTTGACATGCTGTGAGCTGATGGAAAGATAGGCAGAGACTTCCCTAGTGGTCCAGTGGTGAAGACTCTGCACTGCCAATGCAGGAGGTACACGTTCAGTCCCTGGTCGGGGAACTAAGATCCCACAGGGCTGCAGCATGGCTAAAAGATAAACAAATTAAAATTAAAAGATAGTCAAGTGGAGATGTCCCATCATGAGCTTGAGATGCCCGGGTGAGAAGCTGAAGATGGAGAGTAAAAGGAATATTTGAAACCATGAATGATGTAGAATGCATTCACCAAGGGAAAGAATTTTGCAGATAGGGACACACTTATCAGAAAGAGGGGTGGAAAAACAGAATGGAGGAGGTGATAAGTTTCTGGAAGAAAGGAGCTTTAACAGTTTCAAATATAGGCAAGGACAAAAAGAATAAACATTAGTAAATTAGCCCAAGTAGCTATATAGTGGGCTTCCCAGGCAGCTCAGTGGTAAAGAATCACCCTACCAATGCAGGGGACACAGGAGACATGGGTTTGATCCCTGGGTCAGCAAGATCCCCTGAAGAAGGAAATGGCAACCTATTCCAGTATTCTTGCCTGGGAAATCCCATGGACAGAGGAGCCTAGTGGCCCACAGTCCACTGGGCCACAAAGAATCAGACACAACTGGGGAACTGAGCACACACACAATAAGTCTGAAGACCTTAATAAACTATATTTTACTTCCCTCAATAGTACTACTCCTTAATTGCACAAATAAATGTTTTGAGTCTTCTGTTTAATAACATCCAAGTCCAGAGTACTCTTAGTACTAAGTTTACTGAACTGTGTCTTACAGAGCAGGATGTACCTAACAAAAGAGCAAGTGCAATTTATCAGACATATGGTTGAAGATACAAAACTCTACTTTTTCTATGAACATCTGGCACATCAGCACAAATGTCTTGGTATAACTTTTCTCCTGTTAAGACCCCAGTGGCTTAGTTGGGTAGCACCTCCAATCTTCTGAAATTCACCTTTTACCAACCTAACTAAGCAGCGGGGGGATAAAGCTATCTGGCTATGGCAGAGGAGTGGCTTGAAGAGAATGGGAGATCTGGCTGAAATGAGGAGTGAACCAGGAGATGAGGCACTGACTGATAGATAAAACTCTGTGAAGGCAGTAGGGTGCATTCAGGCTTTTTACAAAACCACTTCTGCCTCTCCGGCAGGTTGTGGATTAAAGGCAACTAAATGGCTACTGTGTAGTACATTGGCTGTCTTTTGTTCTCCTACAAGAAAAACATTTATCAGGAGACTGACAGAGTAAAGATGACATATCAGTTTCTGGAGACCACTAAATAGCCAAAGACCACCCTGTTGTTTTTTCAAGCCTATCATTCTTCCTACAGGACCTACTCAGCCTAGGCCCCAGTCCTCAACCTCTACTCCCAACTATCTCAAGCTCCATCAACTGAGAGTCCCAACAACTCCATATCTTTCCCTCAGTGGGGGCATAATCAAAGACCAAAGTGTTTCACAGAAAAATGTACCATGATATTCACCTACATAGAGTCAGAGAAATAGTCAAAATGGTAACACTAGCAGTAATAATTTTCATTCATCGAGTACTTGCTCTAATATCAGGCTGGCCAAAAAGTTTGTTCGGGTTTCCACAAGATGTTACAGAAAAACCTGAACTATTTTTTTTGGCCAACCTCATACATTGTTATCAAAAACAACTATAAACAATAGCATGATAATTCTGTCTAAAATACATGATTCTAGGACATATCCCACAATTAGAAAATATCACTGAGAAGTTATTAAAAGGAATATTCTACCATAATTGATAAAAAGTGAAGTGGCCCACTACTTAAGACTCTGGAATACACAGAGACCTAAGTTACTATTCAACCACGTTACTTAACCTCTCTGGGCCCCAGTTTCCTTATCTGCTAAGTGGGGATAATAGTAGTACCTGTGATTTAGGTTAGTTGGGAAGATAAATGAAATAAGCACTGTACATTCATTGGCACATTGCCCTGTACATCAGCATTACTCAATAAATGTCAACAGCTATTATTAGAAAGATATTATATTATTGTTCATTATTACAAGGAAGTAGATATAAGTCAAGTCATATCTATGAAAGTCAGATAGTATCTTTGACTATAAGGTTTCAGGAGGATTTATAACTAGGGCTATAAAATGGCTCCACATCATATACATGTTGTGTGTTAGTCACTCAGTCGTGTTTGACTCTTTGCAACTCCATGGACTGTAGCCCACCAGGCTCCTCTGTTCATGGAATTCTCCAGGCAAGAATACTGGAGTGGGTTGCCATGCCTTTCTCCAATATACATGTTATTCATCAGCATATCTGTACTCTCACTCAGGCTCAGAATTAGATATTGGTATTTATTCCTTAAATGGGGCCCATTACAGTAACAAAAAATAACACTGTCACTCCTGTAACCCCCTTTAGGAATACTGAGCTTAGAGAAAGTAATAATTATGGGAACCCTCCATTGGCTTCACTTGACAACCCCCCTCCTTTTAATGCTACTGATGACTTCCCATAATACAAGACAAGAGCTTTGCTAGGGAACCTCAAGAAAGCCTTCAACAAGAGCATTGATACAAACCCTTCTTTGTTTCTTAGGTTTTACACTATGCCAAGCTAAAGAATTTATCTTTTATCCTCTTTTTCTTGATGAATACTGTTCTTGGGAATTCTTGGGCCAAGTAGCTATGTAAATCTAGTAAGGGATATGTTACATATTTCTAATAACACTACAATCATGGAACATTTCGTGCCACTGGTGAGCACATATTACAAACAGAATTCTAAATTACTATAGTCATATTAGGAGTTCACATATATATTCTTTTGTACTTAGCCCAGGAAAAAAACTTCCAACCCAACCAGTTGGATCACCAACTACATCCAAAAGTCGAAGCAACCAAACTGGCTTTCAATACAAACAAGAATGGGATGCTTTCATACTTTTGCCCCAGGGCCAAGGGTTATCAACCCATCAACGCTGAACTGTATGATAACCTTTCATGCACAAATGACTCCATTATGGAAGTGCTCATTTAAAACAGAACTTTGAGAGAGAGGATCTTCGTTCAGAAACAATTTCTAGGACATGAACGTCATAAATATATGAAGAAAAAATAAAGACCAACAGTGCTGTCTAATAAAAATATAGGGTAAGCCACATATGAAGCCACATTTAAAAAATACAAGCAAGTGAGATAAATATTTAATTTAACAAAGTACATCAAAAATATTGTTTAAATTTGTAGTCAATATAAAAATTCTTAATGATATATTTTATACAATTTTGGTGCTAAATCTTCAAAATCTCACATTTAGTTTACACTTACAGGACATCTTGATTCCAACTAGCCACCTATTCAAGTGCTGAATAACCACATGTGGCTAGCGGATGCTGTCCTGAATGATGCAAATACAACCAATCTCACGTGAATGACTGGTATATCTGAAGAGACATACCGGCCCTCACTGCCACCTCAGCTCTTGACCCTCATTGCTGGAGCTCTAACAGTGTCCCCACCCCTCTCTGGGACCACTAGTCCACCTGGAGCTATGAGGAGGAAGAGGGGAAAGGATGTGTTTTTAACAAAGCACCTTGGAATCCCAACTCCATTTCCCAGTAGAAACAATAGCAAACACAATAGTTTAATGGATAAGTGGCATTAAGGGTTAATAGGCTTTCCTGGGGAGGAAGGTCTGGGAACCTAATCACCATTTAGAACACTGTATCCAGGAGATAGTGTGTTCCAAGCTTCCAATAGGCACACAAAGGGACTGCCTGGATCTCTCATCTACACTCTTGGTAAAAGGGTGCTGAAAGACATGTTTACAGAGACTTGCTTATTTAAGTACTTAAATTAAACCAATTGGTTCCCTTCTTCATCCTTGTCCTCTCTTCCCCACATACAGAGCATCCTTCAATCCTGCCCTTCTCTAGAAAGCACATTTGTTCCTGAAATGTAGAAGACCTGTCATTTTGGAACACTCTGTGAAAGTGAGAACCCTGTATTCGGAGCAGTTGTCTTCCTGAAGCAAAGGCAAAATGTAAAGGACATATGTGCCCTTTCCATATTGTGCCCTGTCCTTCCGCAGTCCCTCCTACCCCCATCCCAACCTCAAAGTCAAAAGCTCTCAAGTGACTAGCATTCATGCAAAATGGGCAACTTCAACTACATATTTTAAATCTCTCCCACCTTTCATCCTCCCCTCTCCCCAGCCCATCTCAACACAGGCTTCTGCCTTATCATCAAACAAGCACACAATCCTTATCTTGCTGCTGCTGCTGCTAAGTTGCTTCAGTCGTGTCCGACTCTGTGCGACCCCATAGATGGCAGCCCACCAGGATCCCCTGTCCCTGGGATTCTCCAGGCAAGAGTACTGGAGTGGGTTGCCATTTCCTTCTCCGAATCCTTACCCTATTTGTCTTCAAATCCACCTCATAGCTCTTTCTTTCAGGAGAAATGTACAAACTCTAGCTTGTAGGTTTCAAAGCCCTTTTGCATCCAATCTCAGCTAGTTGCAATCTTGACTGGATAAACTGAATTAACACTGTGTCTTGTCAATCTTCCCTCCCTTCCTTCCATTGGAATGAATGGACTTCAATCTGTTGGTTAAGAATCCACTGTTGTTGACATCCCCCATACCTTACTCCACATTTTCCAGTCACCTTCTTCCAGTGACTATTCTCAAGACCCTGAGGATTAAGACTATATCTTTTACTATTCCAATCTTCCCTTGGGCCAAGTTTTTCTTGGAGTCACCTTAGGCTCCAAGTACAGTATAGTATAGTCCACAGAGGGTGTTCATTGAACATATGGTTTATAAAAGCCTAGATTGCTGTAGTAGCAGTCCAGTGTCAGACTTCTCTTCCAGAAACACTATTTTGGTCATATCACCAAAATAGTGGTAAAAGTTAGACCAATGGCTACCTTCAGGGGAGGAAGTGATTGTAAGAAGCAAGCGGCATCTTCTGGACAGACGGTTACAGACGGTTAAGGGATCATAGTGGAAGTTGTTACACTGTTTGCAGTAGGAGTGGGCAGAGGGGCAGGATGACTTTTGAGAGTGTAGAATGAATAATTGAGGCACATCAGGCTAACCAAGCAGAGGGAACCACATAAGCAATGATACAGAAGCAAGAGGCATATTGAGTCTGAAGAAGATGGTCAAGTTCTTATTGTGGTTGAAGCCTGAGGTCCAAGAAAAAAGCGTGAGGAGACACTGTGGGCAAAGACAAACTAAGGAGCAGGGATTTTATTCTGAAATATAATGGGGAGTCAGTGAAGAATTTTTAGTGTGGGAATGAGTTTTTATTTTACTTTAAGAATGAGCAAGCTAGTGGCAATGAGGTCACAAGAATCAGAGGTGAGCAAGACCAGAAGTAGGGAGACCAAGTGAGTGGCTGCTGCCACAATGGTCCAGGTGAAGATTGTTGAAAGTTGAAACAAGAGAGGAGCAAATAAGAACGAATGGCTAGGGACTTCCCTGGTAGTCCAGTGGTTAAGAATCCACCTACTAATGCAGGAACACAAGTTCGATCTTATTCTCAGTAGTTGTGGTGTGGACTTAGTTGCTCTGAGCCTGTTTGCCTAGAGCCTGTGAGCTGCAACAAGAGAAGCCACTGCAATGAGAAACCGATGCACCATGACTAGAGAGTAGCCCCTGCTCACCACAACCAGAGGAAGCCTGCACACAGCAACGAAGATCCAGCACAGTCAAAAATAAATAAATAAAATTAAAATGAATGAAATAGAAACTTGAAAAAAAGAATAAATGGACACAAGAGAGGCTTAGAATACAGAACAGACAGGACTCCCTAATTTTCTCAGCATTCCACAGTCATCCTCCAGCTTGAACCTAATCTGAAAATAGCAGTGCTAATTCCCTTGACCACAGAGCTAGTCTTCTACCAAAACTTCCCCACTTTTCTCTCTCTTCTTTAAAACAAGGAATATTTTATTCGCTGCAAAACTAAACAACAAACAAAAGTGCACATAAATACGGTGGTATACACATCACTGGTGGAGGGTTCTCTGTATAAGCTTTTACTCAAGTTCTAATGGCGGAAAGCAAAGAAGAACTAAAGAACCTCTTGATGAAAGTGAAGAGGAACTCAAAAGCCTCTTGAAAGTGAAAGAGGAGAGTGAAAAAGTTGGCTTAAAGCTCAATATTCAGAAAAAGAAGATCATGGCACCTGGTCCCATCACTTCATGGCAAAAAGATGGGGAAACAGTGGAAACAGTGGCTGACTTTATTTTTGGGGGCTCCAAAATCACTGCAGATGGTGATTGCAGCCATGAAATTAAAAGATGCTTGTTCCTTGGAAGAAAAGTTATGACTAACCTAGACAGCATGTTAAAAAGCAGAGACATTACTTTGCCAACAAAGGTCCATCTAGTCAAGGCTATGGTTTTTCCAGTAGTCATATATGGATGTGAGTTGGACTATAAAAAAACCTGAGCACCAAAGAATTGATGCTTTTGAACTGTGGTGTTGGAGAAGACTCTTGAGAGTCCCCTGGACCGCAAGGAGATCCACCCAGTCCACCCTAAAGGAAATAAGTCCTGAATATTCACTGGAAGGACTGATGCTGAAGCTCCAATACTTTGGCCACCTGATGCAAAGAACTGACTGATTGGAAAAGACCCTGATGCTGGGAAAGATTGAAGGCGGGAGGAGGAGGGGATGACAGAGGATGAGATGGCATCCTCATCCATCCTGATGCCATCATGGATGGCATCACCAACTCAATGGACATGAGTTTGAGTAAACTCTGAGAATTGGTGATGGACAGGGAGGCCTGGTGTACTGCAGTCCATGGGGTCGCAAAGAGTCGGACACGACTGAGCAACTAAACTGACTGACTAAAAGTTCTAATTCCTCCATCCTTTACTCTTATATAAAGAAAAAATGCTATCAGTCAGAGTACTTCATTCCTAAAATTCCTTCGAGTAAAATATATTTAATTTATAGGCTGGATAAAAATCTGGAGGCATTCACCTTCTAGGTATGTATGTGTAATTGATATATAACACTGTATTCATTTAAGGTTTTCAACATAATTTGATATTTGTATACAGTGCAAAATGATCACAATAAATCTGGTTAATACTCATTGCCACACAAAGTTACAACATTTTTTCTTTTTTCTTATGAACTTCTAAGATTTACTTTCTTAGCAACTTTCAAATATACAATATTATTAACTATCATCACCATACTGTACATTACATCTCATGACTTTTTCATACCTGGAGGTTTGTACATTTTGACATCCTTCACCAACTTTCCCCACCTTCCACCTCTCACAACCACCAATCTGTTCTCTGTATCTATGAGCTTGTTCTTTTTTTGTTTTGTTTTCAATTCCACATTTAAGTGAGATCATATGGTATTTGTCTCTCTCTGTCTGACTTATTTCACTTGGCATAATGTCCTCAAGGTTCATTCATGTTGTCACAAATAGCAAGATTTCCTTCTGTTTTATGGCTGAATAATATTTCATTGTATGTATATACTACATTTTCTTTATTCACACATCAATGAACACTTAGGTTATTTCCATTTCTTGGTTATTGTAAATAAACTGCAGTGAACATGGGGGTGCATATTCTTTTCAAGTTAATGTTTTTATTTTCTTCAGATAAATACCCAGAAGTAGAGTTGCTGGATCATAGGCTACTTCTAGCTTTAATCTTTTGAGGAACCTCCATACAGCTTTCCACAGTGGCTGCACAAATTTACATTCCCACCGACAGCAGAGGAGGGTTCCCTTTTCTCCAAATCCTTTCCAACACTTGTTATTTGTTGTCTTTTTGATAATAGCTACTCTAACAGGCCTGAGGTGGTATCCTATTGTGGTTTTATTTTCATTTCCCTGATGATTAGTGATGGTGAGCATCTTTTCATGAGCCTGCTGTCCATCTGTGTATCTTCTTTGAAAAACTGTCTATTCAGATCTTCTGCCCATTTTTAAAATCAGATTGTTTAGTTTTTTTTCTGCTATTGAGTTATGTGAGTTCTTGTAAGATTTTAGATAGTAACATCTTATCAGATACATAATTTGTAAAGATTTTCTCCCATTCAGCAGGTTGTCTTTTCATTTTGTTGATGATTTTTTCCCTCTTTTTCAATTTCAAAATAATGCTTCAAATGGCTAGTGAGGAAGGTGAAAAGGAAACATGGTCAGGGAAGAAACAACTAATCATAAAAGTAGACGCACCACCTTTGTAGCATTTTGAGTTTTCGATGCAATTGCCTCTGATTGTTCTCACAGGCTACTTTACTGCTGTTTCACCCAAAAGCACTTTCTTAGCTTCCAACCACAGTGAAAGGCTCCCCTAGAAGTCACTCCTTTTCCAAATTAGGCCCACAAAATATACTCATGGGCATATGACAAAGTTAAGCCTTAGTTTAAAATACCAGTAAATATTTGCAACAAAGATCACTTTAAAAAGCATAGGTTCACTTCCTAAATCTGTAAGCCAAAATGCTGCCTTTTGCTGATACATGTTGACAGAGGCACACAGATACCAGTAAGCAAGACTGGCTATAGGATGTGAAAAGCAACACTCAAGGGAAATTTTTACTTTTACAAATGCTCTCTGTTTCGAATTACAGACTTGGGATATTTCTTGGAAACATCTCTCCCTATTTATATTTTAAAAAAAAATGTCTGTCTGCGATGTATACATGTGTTCCAGCTATTTCTAGAAAACTGACTCAGTTTTATGTTTAAAAAAATAGTATTGCCTTCAATAAAAAGAAATCACTTTAAGAAAGTAGCTTCAAACATCAAACTATGTTGAATACTTATTATCTACTCCAGTCTCATGGCTCACTTTCTTCTTGACGCCCTCAATTTGCTCAGACTTAGTAGTAGTGACAAGCTTACCTCTGCTATTCACTGAATAAAAGGAAATTATGACTCATAGCAAAACAAAACATACAAGACAGCAGAACCTCAGCCAAATCTATTAAGAACTATTATACCAAAAAAAGAGAAAAGAAACCCACCCCACTTCTTAAAACCATGTATTAGTCTTATAAGGATACACTGGAAATTTTAAAATATTAAACAGCTTCAACCTAGCTATGTACACTAGAGATACCATTGTATAAATGTAGTGTTAACACTTGTGACACTATGTATAAAATGTGTCTACAAAGCAACACTTGAAACAGATGTAGCACAAAATACTTGCATTTCGTATGCCTTTTATACGGTTCCCCAAATCAAACTTACTTCCACCCATGTCAAGCTGACTGCAAGTAACAGGTATGACTAATTTTAAAAGAGCTATGCAGTAAGAAGCTACGAAGTCCTGGGTGAAATACTATATTCATATGCTTAACAGTACACTTTAGTGAAGAATTCCAGTCACAGTAACTTTTCACAACAAGATTTATTGTCAGAGCTTGTAAGTGGATATACTGGGAATAGTTCCACGCCTGTTAGGGAATAAACCTTCCAACCAAATGCACAACTCATGCCTGTTACACCACCAATACAATTGAATCTTCTACTAGGAAAAAAATCAGTTTTGCAGTGTTTACAGTTGGACATAACCAAGACCTGAGAAATAAGTAAGCAGTTTCTTTGACAAGAGATAAAGCCCTCCAACTGTAGAGAAACCCAAAAATACACTTCACGTTATTCTGCAGAAAAATAAGTTACAAATAAAACTTCATCTAACATTACTTTGCTGAAAGGACCTCAGACTCCTAGGGAAGAGTGAAGTTTTAAGTAGGAACTAAGACGCCTGCTGACAGTCAAATAAAGACCTATTTGATAATTGGTGTGACAGAAAACAGACATTTATGGCTCCCAGCTATCAGCAAGTGAAAGATTAGATTAAATTTTAAGAAAAATTCACCAGATGTTCTAAAATTTCAGACCTTCCAAAATGGCTAGGTCCTAGAAGCAGAAGAACAAATAGTTACCACATGCTGAGGGGAGGGATGGGGTGGGCTGAAAGAGTGACTGAAAGGGACTCAGAGAAAGAAAGTGCTACCAAGATATGGTATATCATTAGCAATTCAGTTATAGACAGCAAAATGACAAAAACATCACTAAAATCAGTAATTGTTCCCCAGCACATGTAGGTATCATATAAGATTAAAAAGAAAAAACCTGAATGACTTTGGAAAAGCGTAAGGAAGAGGATAGCTCATGATTAGCAATTGGAAGTGTTAATCACAGTGTCTTCACATAGCTGTCCACATAAAAAAAAGATCAAAGCCAGCTTAGAAGAATGTTTTTTACTTCAGGATAAAATGTAGTGTACAAGATTGCAAGATAAAAAGCTGACAGATGAAATTTCCACTAAAAACAAAATTCAACTTTTCCCCTCTGCCCACAGAACTACCTGGAGCATCTAAAATACCATGGGTAAGTTACACGGCCACGAAAAATTTTAAGTATGAAGACTATGTGGCTACTGGGAATAATTCATAGAACAAAGCAGATGGGAAAGGTAGAATTCAAAAGTAATATAGTACACTGATTACAATGCTAGGTTAAAAAAAAAAAGCTGTGATGATGGTTAAGAGGGGGGCCAGACTTTCTTTTTCCTTTCCAAAGATTCTGTAAATATTGCCATAAAAGCTTTATAGATCAAAAATAATTTTTCATCTATGAGTCTTGGTGTTCAGCAAAATGTTTTTAATTTTATTTAACTTTACAATATTGTTCAGCAAAATGTTAACTAAATTACTCCTTTAAAGAAAAAAACGTCTACTGCTTTGTAATTTATCCTGTTTACTATTTCAAAATAAGGAGGATTTCAAATGGCCACAGTACAACAGTGGGTTCTTATCTGTATTAGTACTCCAAGGGTGTAGACTTTCATACTTAGGATGGACAAACATCTGCTTTTCTATGTGGAAAAAAAATGGTCACACCCTTGTAGGAAACTGACATGTTAAAAAACTTATGGCCTTCTTAAAGATGTCTACTTGCTCCATTTTTCTAAATAGATAAATCAAAAACAGAAAATAAAGCATTAAAACCAGAATGGTTTTCAGGGGAACCTAATAATCAAACTGTTAACCGAAGATACGAGTTACAAAAGTAAAGTCTCTCTTCGGTTTTACTTCTGAAGGAAGCTCTCTTTAGCCAACTATTCAGTTTGGTAGGTTCCATTCTTTTAAACACCTCACTCGGCTAAAACGGATTATAACACATTCAGTGCCTCCTCGGCTCTGTTAAGAGAATTTGAGAAAAAGAGGGCATCTAGCAATAGACGTCAAGGATTATGGTAATATATGTTTAAAATTTCAATATGCAAGCAGGACTCTTAAGCAGGTTGCATTAATAGTCTGAATTCTATTTTATCGGGCCACTGCAGGCAAAGCAGTTCTTTATCTCCGCACCATTAGGATGAGGTCTGGAAGGTGAAATGCTCCCTACTTCTCTCCTGCAGGTCAGAACCCCGTGGATCAAGTCATCGAATTTGGCTATTGTAACTGCGCACAGCTAGTCCTCCCCTTCCTTCCTTTCTCTTCCCTGGACAAATCCCTACGTGACTAACACAAACCTAATTTATGATGTCAGTAGGTAGGCCAGGTCCCCCAAAAGCTCTGTCCCCGCGGGTTCCGACTAGGTATCTCCCCGCCCCACCCCGTCGCGGCTTGGGTGGAATCTACAATGAAACACTAACAGTAGCTAAGGTAACAGACCCGGGGTTAACCGGACCGACACAGGAGAAGCAGTGAACAGGACTGTTTCTGCGGGCCGGGGGGTTGGGAGGCTGGCTCCGCGGACTGATTTTCCATTGGGTGGGGGTGGGTTAGAGACCACAGACGCACAAAAGCAGCAGTCTAATCTTTGAAGGCCGGCGGCCGGCTCTGCCACGCTCTCAGCAGGAAGGGGAGGGGAGCGGGAGGAAGAGAGGGAGGAGAAGCAGCGCAGGGCGGGAGGAGTGGGGAGGAGGGGCCGGGGGCGGAGCCCGGGCGCCAGGAAAACCCGCGCGCGAGTCCGCAGCACCTCGGGGCGGAGAAGCCGGCGCCGTTCGGCCCCTCGGCCTCCGCCGCGCGCGGTGCGACCCGAAGGGGCGGGCCCGTCCGCAGCCTCCCTTCGCGTCTCGTGCCCACCTTCTCCTCTCCTCCCTCCCCTCCCTCCTTTCCATCTCAGCAGCGCCCTCGGTCTCCCTCTCCGGTTCATACAAAAGCAAAATGTCCGCCATCTTCCGAGGCAGCTGTGCCCGTCGCCGCCACCAGCCCGGCTCTCCTGCGGTTTCTCCTCGGGGCCGCCCCTCCCCCGGCCGCCTTCCCGACCCCAGGCGCCGCGGCTCCTCGGAAGCTGCGGAGTCACCACTCCCCCCGCCCTCGCCCCCACCCCACCCCGCCCTGCCCGCCCCGCCTGGCGACGCAGGACCGCCTCGGGCGGGGGCAGGGGGTCTCGACTGCCCAGGCCGACTGGCTCCTGCTTCCCGCCCGGCCCACCCCCTGGATGGCCCTTTACCTTGATGCAATACGGGGGTTCGTCGTAGGTGACCAGCATGTACCTGTCTCCGCGGCTGGCCGGATCCCGGGCACGCAGCTACAGGACGAGGGATGACGGAGGGGGCCGCGAAGGGAAGGGGGTGGAGGGGGCGATACCAGCGTTACAGAAGCACCTAAATCCACCACCAACCCCATCCTTCGGGAACTCTCCCCCATCTCTCCCCTCCCCTCCCTTTACCTTCAAGAATAACTCCACAGCGCCTTTGGCAATATCCAAATAGGAGGTGCCCAGGTCAGTGCGCTGGTTCATAGAGGCGGACGTGTCTATGAGGAACAGCAGGATGGGCATCTTCCCCCACACCCCTGGCTCCGCTCCCCACTCTCTTGGCCCTCTTGCCCTCACTGCCGCGTACTGCCACCTGAACCCTCAACTCTCGCAGAGCCAGGGTGCAGGGAGCAAGAGGAAGACGGGACGGGACGGATGGAACTGCTCCTGGCCTCCTCTTTTTGCAGCCCCACCTCTTCTCCCAACAAGGGAACTTGAAAATGTGAGCGTGTGTAGCCCTCGGGGCCCTCCCCCTTCCTCTCTTCTGGCACCACTACTGCCGCTGCTGCTGCCGCAGAGACTACTACCCGAGCATCCGTCCACGCTCACTGAAGCGCTCGCCCCAGACTGAGAGCTGTCTCTGTTCACCGACACACAACTTCTGTCCGCTCACCTACCATGGGCACCATGTGACCAGAACCCACGCCATTGGCTGCCAATTATGTGGTATTTGCATATTCATTAGATGACAGGGCAAGGGGAGGGACTTGGGCGGACCTTGGGAGTTGAAGTTTGAACCCAGGCAGGGGGTAAGGGGAAATGTTAAGGACCCTCCTTTAGAGGACTTGGAAGCTGTTAGGATACTTAGGGTGGCTTGAATGGATTTTTCGCTTGCTCTTTAAAGATGATAATTCGAAAAGAAGAGTGAATTTGAGCAACAGTTGTGCAGAAGTACAGAAACAGATGCTTGGACAGGCTGCACAGAAAACTGCTTACTGCAATCGATCAATCCTGCCAGTGGCTAAGACCGAAACATTTCAGAAGCAGCAAACTTCTTTCCTGGCAAGACTTACTTGCATTCCTTCAGATCCCTCCCCACTCTTGGTCAGTATTTGTAAGTCTGTTGCTGGCCTTGCATTCCACGTATCTCTACTTAGAAAGGAAACTAAAGCACAGTTAACCTAAACTGGCGTTTTGTGTGCACAAGCTTCTTCAGTTTCGTTGAGCACTTCAAAGTATTGGCCTGCCTGTGATGATTCTACCTACTGTTGTGTCTCTGCAGCCTTTACACACGGAAGGTTTGCCAACCTGGTTTCTGATTCAACTCAAATTTATTGAGCACCTATGAAGTGTCAGCCATCCACATTAGTCTCGTTTAGTCTTTGAAATCATTGTGGTAGGTGGCATTATGTTCAATTTTCAGTAAAGGAAAGTGCAGCTCAGGTAAATGAGGAAGCACTGAGGGATGTGCTCAGGTGTGGCTCTAGGGAGAGACTCAATGAGTGGCCAGTCACGCTTGGCTGACTGCTTCATGTAACTCAGATTTTAAACATGAAGGTGTGTATTCCCAGCACTATGCTGCGCACAACATGGAGTCCTGAACTAAAGTGTGTTTATGACTTCATTTGCTATGTTCCCTTGTAATAGATATTTAAAAATACATATTCAATAACATTTTCATAAAAATAACATTTCAGAAGAGGCCACATAAGCAATATATGAATCAGGGACAAAAGTAATACAAATAAAAGGTGAAGTAGGAGCAGTGGTCCAGTAGTCCAGAAGTTCAAGAGCTTTCCTAGATGAGGCACTGAGTGGGAAGGAATTGAATTCCTGCACTTTTGAACATAGTTTCTTCTTTTTTATTCATGTCTCTACTCTTTTATTCCACTTGTACTCTCTAAATCAGTTGACTTTAATACTTCACCATAGTCCCTCATTCTAGACCTCTTTCTACCCTCATGTCCGAGGTTACCGGACATCTCTCAGGAAGGCATTCCTACAAAGCACTGCTCTCTTGGCCTTCATTCCCTTCACAACGAATGTTAGCATTCTTTGCCCATGTTTCCATTTCATGTGGCTGACTGTGGTGTGGTCCACTCCCATACAGCAGACTCTCTGTTTTGGTGAGAGTTGGTTTAATTTCTGACTTGCCAAAGATTTGTTACGTTTTGCCTTTAAGCAAGCCCTAATCACCACATCTTGACAAAAAGACCTTCCTTAACCTAATTACTATCCCCTCCCAAACTCTACCTTTCATTGCTCAGAGAAGAGTAAAGTCTCACTGTCTGGTTTTCCACCATCTACTCCTTCCTCAAGGCCATGCCACCTGATTTCTCTCCCCAGCAATCTCTGGAAACTGCTCTGAGGATCCAGGGGCAAGTTCCTGGCCAAATCTAATTGTCTGTTTTATATTTTCTTTGTTGACTGTAGAGCCATTTGTCCCTTGCCTTTCTGAGCTCCTCCTGCACCTGCCACCTTGCCTTTCATCACTTGCCACTTCTCCCAGCATCTTCCTTACTGCTTGGACTATTTGCTTTCAACTTCTCTGAATCCTAAATTTAATTTCTGTCTCAGTCTGTGGCTACCGCTTTTCCTCCCACTGGTCCCACTAAGGACTTTGTTATTTCCACAATCTTTATTCATTTATCCATTCTTTCTTTTTTTTATTTTAAAAATTTTTTTAAAATTTATTTATTTTAATTAGAGGCTAATTACTTTACAATATTGTATTGGTTTCTTTATCCAAATATTCCTTGGGTGGATCTTCTATATGAGATGCAACAAGAATACATTGGTGAACAAGGGACACAGCATATTATAGCAGTGAAGAACTTGGATTTCGGGGTTCAAATCCCAACTCTGCCATTTACTAGCTATGTGACCTTGGGAAAATTAGTTAACTCTGTCTCAGCTTCGTCATCTGCATAATGACAATAACAATAGTACCTCATAGAATTGTTATGAGAATTAAATGAATTAATGTTTACAAAATGTTTACAGAAGTGCTTAGTACAGAGTCAGTTCTATGTAAGTGTTAAATAAAAGAATAGATATAGTCCATGGGCACATAGGTAACATTCTAGTGGGGAAAAAAAGTGTAGATAAAATGCTATATTAAGTGCTATGAGAGAGGAATGCATAGTGCTCTGGGAGCACTGGAAAGAATGTATATTCTAGAAGAATTGGAGAGGTGAGGGGGATATACAGAGAACGTTTTCTGAAGGACATGACCTGCAGGAAATGTGAGAAGTAGCCTGGTGATAGAGAGCTAGCTGGTGGAAATGAAAACGGGGCCAGGGAGGAGGGAGAATGTTCTAGGTAGGCAATGGTGAGGTGGTCAGATGGTGAGACATTGAAAGAAACCCAGTGGAAAAAAGAAAGTTCTATATTGCTGGAATGTAGGGTAGCTGGGGGCGGGGGAACAGAATGGGGAGGGAGATGGCTAGAGATGGATGAGCTTGCAGAGGTGGGAAGAGTCAGGTCATGCAAGGCCTACCAGGCCCTGTTGAGGAGTTGGAATTTTAGCCTTGGAGCAATGAGGAACCATAGGATGATTCTGTCGATCGTGTTCAGCATGGTGAATGGGAGAGATGAGAGTAAAAACAGAATACAGAAGACAAGTGAAGAGTCTGTCTCTTTCATTTCAATCGGCCAAACCGTCATGGTTACAAGAGGCTGGAGAGAATATTGAAAGTAAATGGTCAGTCTGCGTGGAAGGGCACAAGCTGACTGAGGAAAGCAGAAAAATAAGTCTCTCAGTAGGCACAAGCTGCCCCACTCTGGCAGATCTGGGGGAGGGGAATACACTAGAGTGATGAGTCCTTCATTTCTTAATCACAGTGTGCAAGGGTAAGCTGTCCTGTAAGGTAAGGCCTAGTCGTCTTCTTCCCATTTTGGCAAGGGGGGAAACAGATTCCTCAGCTGGTCAGCCACCCAATGTAGCAGCTCAAGCTCCCCTCCCCTCAATTCTGCAGGAATAACACCAGAATGAGAGGGATGTGTGGGATGCCCGAGAGCCCAGACACACATTCAGAGCAGCCCAGTGTGGAAGTAGCTCGCCAGCAGGGTGCAGAGTGGCCAGAAGAGAGAGGAGGGCTGGAGGGAGTCCGTTAGCTTCAGGCAGCACCACAGGCCTGGAGACTGCTCTCTCATTCCCCAAAAGACTGGCCTTGGATAAGCCACCCTGTGGGATTGTGAGAGACCTGACTTCGCCATTATCTGCCTCCTGACACCTGTTGATTTTACCTGTGTTCAGGGAACCCTCTTTCTGAAGCCTGATTGGAGGAGAGCTGGTGAGGGGTGATGGCCATGGTGGGGTGCCCAGAGAATTGAGGGAAGTGCCCTATGGAGGTAACCTGGGGCACCAGAGATACAGGCGTATGCCAGTCGAGGGCAGTGAATTTTCCAGCACAAGGCCTAGCACAAGACTTTTTAGCTGCTCCCTTCTGCCCTGGCCCAGGCACAGCAAATCATATGGACATTTATAGACCTGGTGACACTGAGAAGCGGCATAGGCTAAAAATAAAAATAGCTGGTGATGAAACTTGGCCCAGGGCAGCCCCCAGACAAGCTCCCCAGGGCTTTTGCCACTTGGGTAACCTCTCGTCACCACTCAGGGCATAGGAGCCTCTGGGTGGAGATTTTTTGTTTTTGTTTTCTTTGTATTTTTCAATTTATTCAATGGCACCAGGTCTTAGTCGTGGCACTCAGGATCTTCCATCTTCATTGTGGCATGATGGATCTTTAGTTGTGGCGTGTGGGATCTAGTTCCCTGACCAGGAATGGAACCCTGGCCCTCTGCATTGGGAGTTCGGAATTTTAGCCACTGGACCACCAGGGAAGTCCCTGGGTGGAGATCTTGGAACCTCCCTCTTTTTCTTTCAGATCTTTTGTGGTGTTCCCCTCCTTCTATCTCACCACCCTGAGACCACCACCCCATGTTACCTGTGGTACGAAACTTGTCAGGAACTCACAAGGCAAGTCTGTGGAGCTCCGCGGGGGGCACATCACACATGGGGTTGGGGAGAGTGCCAGAACAGCGGTAGAGAAGGCAGTGCCCACCACTACCAGCCTCAGCCTCTCTGGCCTCCAACCACCTAGAGCCCTCTGCCCCCTCTTTCCCCACATGCACCAGGGCGTCAGGTACTGAGGAGTTTCACCTTGCAGGTATTAGTCAAATTCATCTCATTCCTTTTCCCTTGGTTTATGCCCTTTGCATCTTAGCTCTAGTTTCTTTTTTAACTTCTGGGGAGGCTAAATGCTGTAGAAAATTCTTCAACAGTTCTTGCACCAAGCTATTTCCACTCATAAAAAGGAGAAACATTTCTATTCCTGCTAAGGCACAGATTTCATAATTCTTCCCTCTCCTTCTTAAGGCTGTGGCATTACGGCATTTAAACCATGTTAGAACATATCTTTTACAATGTAACAATGCTAGAACTGTACTTGTACTTAGGTGTATCAAGAAACTCTACAGCTACTTTCCTTGTTGTAAATCACTTAATTTGTCCTAAATATTGCCAGGTTTTTCATCCCCCTTCCACATGGGGATGGAAGATATCTTTTGAGTAGAGCTGGTGGGCCTTGTACCACCACCCAGGAAGTTACTTACCTGGTGTTTGGTTATCAGAATATCTACTTCAGCCTCCTCTGCTTGGCACTCTGTTAAGTGCCTGGGGCAAAAAGATGAACAGGACATGGTTCCTGTTCATCTGAGCGTCTCCTCCACTGGGGAAGACTGGTTATATAAAGCAGATACTTTCAATACAATATGGTAGATACTAAGCTAGAGAGACAGTTGCAACCGGGTTTTGTGTGTGTGTGCGTGTGTGTGTATTTTTCAGAGTTAATTGTTTAAACATTTGCTACAATACTTAATAAGTGAAATTGTTTAGATTTTTAAAATCTTATATATTATAGCATAGGTCCAACCAGAAATAGTCAAATTAACATCCTAAGCACAATAATCGATAGGCAGTCCTGCCCCTATAATTCTTGTTTAGCTTTAATTAACACTTTTGAATTATTCCCTTTTCTCTAACTGGGAAGTATTTGTTTGAGGACATGTGTGGGGGAAAACATTGAAAGAATTTGTAACTGGATTTTATTTGAGCCAAGAAGGGTAGGCTGCAGTCAGCTAGTTATCAGGGAAAGCCTCCTGGAGGAGGTGATATCAGCGAAGAAAAGGAGAGGCAGTTTTATCTCAGGATAAAGGAGCTCTGAGGCCTTGAAACAGGTGAATGTGTGTTGTGGTCCCTGCTGGTGCCCGGCCCAGGTCCCCTTTTGTGAACATGGGCTGCTGCAGGCTCACAGCTGCTTCCCCTGCTCCGGAAAAGTCCCCTCAGGAGGGAGAGCCACCTGGGCTCAGAGGTAAGGCACCATGCCACGTGGGCAGCCTGCCCAACTCCCCTCCCCCAAACTGCAGCCAATGACACAGCCCCCTGGCCTCAGAATGGGATCACCCTGTGGTGTCATTCGTGCTTCACAGCCTTAGTGATCTGGCCAAAGCTGGACTCCAAATGAGACCACATTCTTGCTTAGCTCCATTCCCTGTCCTACCCTGCTTCTCCCTCGCCCTTCCTCTTGAGATAGCTCTTTCAGGGAACCTGACCTAGGAGAGTATGTTTGATGAACTTCTTGAAATTTGGCATACTCGATATTTTGACATGCTTCATATTTAGGATGTGAGTGAAGACATAATTGGAAGATTAAATCTAAGAATTAGGCAAGAACCAGATCATAGAGAATCTTGTGTGCCATATTAAAGACTTTGAGTCTTTTTAATTTTTATATTAAGTCTTTTGATATTGTCTTTATGTTAAAGACAAAAATACTTTGAATCATGCTCCCCACCTTTAATGATGTAGCTTCCTCACCTATAATGACTTATTCACTTACGCTGGGGCGTGGGGGACTACTGGGGTTCTTAGTTACATACAAATCACTCTGAAAGTGATAATTCATTACTTAGAGCCATTAATATTAATAGTCTCATTCACTTTAAAATACAGTGGAGTATGAGAGATTGTATTTTCCAAAGATAGTCATACCTATTATTTATCTCACCTGCATGCTCTTACAATGTTACTAATATTCTTCCCACTGTGAGAGGAGGTCTGTGCTTCCTGCTGTTGAATCTGGGGATAGGGGTTTGTGACTGCACTGGTCAATGCCATGAAATGGAAGCAATGCTGGGAGATATACAAGGCAAGGTCATAAAAGACAATGGCTTTCACCTGGATGGATCCTCTTACTCTCTATTAGGGTGATTATCCTTGGAACTCAACTGCCATGTTGTGAGGAAGGCCACATGAAGAGGCCACATGTTGGTGTTCTGGCAAACACTGCCAGCTTGGCCCCCCAGCCGACACCAGCATCAATTGTCAGACATGTGAGCAAAAGAGCCATCAGATGATTCCAGCTCCTAGCAGATGTCATGGGGCAAAAAACAAGTTTTCCCTACTCTGTCTAGTCTGAAATCCCAACCCGCAGAAACCGTAGAGATAATACATGATTATTGTTATTTTATGCCACTAAATTTTGGAGCAGTAGATAACTAATATATCTGTCTAGACTCTGAAGTTATGATTTTCCCTTCAAAATCAGCTCCTCCAGTTTCCCTCCCCAGGTTAATGATATCTCCAAGTTTTTTCAGTGACAGAGCTATTTTTAACTCACAGTTATCTGTCTACTTACATATAATTAGTTGTCAGGTCCTATAGATTTTCCTTTCTACACTGTCTCTGCCATCCATCCTTTTCCTCAGTACTTGTCTCTCTCCACATTAAACCAAAGCCCAGCTCTAATCATTCTCATACCCCTGCTCTAAAACTGTCAACTTTCACAGAAATACACTTTTTAGGTGAATTCTAGAAATCCATCTAGAATATATATAATCTAGATACATACATATTCTGTCTACATATGTTTACAGAAATAATACTTTGCTTGTTCATTGTAACAAATTCTGATTTGTTACCATACAGACATGTGCAGAAACAGTGAATGTAGTTACTGTTAACATTTGCTATGTTACATTCCAGACATTTTTCTAGGTAAATGTGTTTGTGTGTATTCTAGGGATGTATGGGAGTGTGTGTGTGAGAGAGAGAAAGACAGAGAGAGAGAAAGAGACAGAGATAGAACTCCATGTTATGTAAACATACATGATAGATACTGGAGAAGGAAATGGCAACCCATTCCAGTGTTCTTGCCTGCAGAATCCCAGGGACAGTGGGGCCTGATGGGCTGCGTCTGTGGGGTTGCACAGAGTCGGACAGGACTGAAGCAACTTAGCAGCAGCAGCAGCATGATAGATACATTTAAGAAACATTGTTTATCAAAAATAGGATCATAACACACATCTTGTTCTCCAATTTTGTTTTTTACCTGATACGGCTTTCTGGTTATCTCCTCATGACAGCCCAATGCAGATCTACTTCATTTTAAAAGTTGCACAGTATTGCAACATAATTTATTTAACCATTTCCCTATTGAAAAACATTTGGTTGTTTCTACATTTTGCTTCAAATAGTGCTGCAATGAGTATTGCTGTGCAAATATCTTTATGGACTTGTGCCAATTCTGTAGATTAGAGTCTAGAAAATGCAACCACTGGATCACAGGGTATGGACAATTTATGAATTGATGAGGAACACTAAACTGTCCTTCTAATGTGGTTGTTGTACCTATTGTCACCCTCGTAACAGTGTGTCAGTGCCCATTTTCTCACAGTCTAGCCAAAACAGATGCTATTAATTATTTGTATTTGTTTCAAGCTAATAGGCAAACACACTTCTGCATTGTTTTTATTTGTATCTATTTAATTCATGGAGTTGAATAGTTTTTCAAGTTTATAGGCCACTTATATTTCCCTTCCCATGAACTGACTCATCCTTTATCCATTTTTCTACTGAATTTTCAATATTTCTTAATTCTTTCTATGTGCTTTTTATTCAGGATGACTCTTCATTCTGTTGTGTGTTGTCACTATTTGATCCAACCTGCCAATATGAGTTTTAACGTTGTTCATGGTGTCTGCTAAGTGTTATAACTTTTCTGCTGTCAAATTTGATTGACATATTCTTTATGACTTCTGGGTTTATTGTTGTGATTTAAGAAACTCTCTCTAATCCATGACTATGAAGAAAGTTCTATATTCTCTCCTAATACATTCATGATTTTATTTTTCAAGTGTTTAAATCTTTATTCCAAAGGCCAAAAAAGAAATCACATTAGCAACAAAACAGATTACAACTTAAGTCTCTAAAAAAGGTACTGATTAAGTAAACTATAATGTGTACGTTCATACTAGATAGCCATCAAGATAGATAAGGTAGACAGCTTTAAAAAAAATTGTTTATCAAACTAAGTGAAAAGGACAGAAGGCGTAGTATGATTCTATCTTCTTATATATGCATAAAGTGTCTGAAAGTATATATACTACAGCTTTAATAGAAGTTCCTTCTAGGAAGTAAACACATCTGTGTAGAACTTTATAGTTAAAAAATTTGTTCTAATATTTACAGAAAAGAGGTATTTTTCATTCAGAAAAACACTGCATGAATGATGTGTTAACAGTGTGCTGCTGCTGCTGCTGCTGCTGCTAAGTCGCTTTAGTCGTGTCCGACTCTGTGCGACCCCATAGACGGTAGCCCACCAGGCTCCCCCATCCCTGGGATTCTCCAGGCAAGAACACTGGAGTGGGTTGCCATTTCCTTCTCCAATGCCTGAAAGTGAAAAGTGAAAGTGAAGTCGCTCAGTCATGTCTGACCCTCAGTGACCCCATGGACTGAAGCCTTCCAGGCTCCTCCATCCATGGGATTTTCTAGGCAAGAGTACTGGAGTGGGGTGCCATTGCCTTCTCTGAACAATGTGCTACACATGGATAAAAGAAAAAAGGAACATGATGGAGGAAACAATGAGAAAACAATTAAAAATCTACAGTTGACATCAATTCACATCTGTTAACTGTGGGAACTAACTACAGAGACATAATTAGACTTAACATCAACTGGACTTTACAAATACACAGACCATTCCCCATTGTTTAACATAGCTCAAATATAAGAACACTTCCTTGCTCTTTGGCAAACATCTGTAGTAAATAAAAATTCTGATTAAATTAACACTATTCAAAGAAGCTGCTGAAACAATCAGACATTTAAGAAAATAACATAATTTTCAGTTAAAAGAGAAAAAAGAACCTTTAGTGACTCCCCATCACTTAAGACTGGGTTACCCAAACTTGTTTGAACGTCGAAATTACTCTAGGTATTGTTAAAAGAATAGATTTTCAGGCACCACCCAAGGCCCGAATCTGATTTTGACCCAGAATCTAAATCCTCATTGAAGGGATCTGGAATTCTGTAATTTTAACAAGCTTTCAGGTGATTTTTCTAATTATATAAATTCAGAAAACTAAATTTGTGATCTATAGATATAAATACAAACCTTTTACCTGGACACTTAAAAACTCTCTGAGACTCCTGTCAGCATTTGCAACTTCATGTGAAGTACAATGCTTCCGGTTGTTGGAACATGTTAGATACTAACCAGTAGGAATGTTTTTTTTTTTTAATTTTTATTTTTACTTTTTTAGGCCCCACTATCACAAGGCATGTGGGATCTTAGTCCCTGAGAATCAAACCTGAGCCCCTGCAGTAGGAAGTGCAGAGTCTTAACCACCGGACAACCAGGGAAGTCCCAGGAGGAATGCTTTTTAATTGAGATATAATGCACATACCATAAAATTAATCCTTTTAAAAAGTACTATTCAGTGGCAGTTAGCATATTCACGAGATAGCGCAATAATCGGCACTCTCTAAATCCAGAATATTTCATCATCCCCAAAAGGAAACCCCATGGCCATTAGCAGTCACTTCCCATTTCTTCCTAATTCCCCTGGCCCTGACAACCACTAATCTAAGTTCTGGCTCTATGGATTTGCCCATTCTGGATATTTCATATAAATGGAAGCATATAATATATAGCCCTTTGTATCTGACTTCTTTCACTTTACATAGTATTTTCAAGGTTCATCCATGTTGTAGTATGCGTCAGTACTTTATTCCTTTTCATTGCTGAATATTCTTCCATTGTATGGATGTAACACTTTTTTTTAACATTTTAATTACTAGTTGATACATACAAATTATGGAAAATTCTTAAAGAGATGGGAATACCAGACCACCTTACCTGTCTCCTGAGAATTCTGTATGCAGGTCAAGAAGCAACAGTTAGAACCAGACATGGAACAAGGGACTGGTTCCAAATTGGGAGAGGAGTACATCAAGGCTGTATGTTGTCACCCTGCCTATTTAACTTCTATGCAGAGTACATCAGGCAAAATGCTGGGTTGGATGAAACACAAGCTGGGTTTAAGACTGCCTGGAGAAATATCAGTAACCTCAGATATGCAGATGACACCACCCTTATGGCAGGAGGCGAAGAGGAACTAAAGACCCTCTTGATGAAAGTGAAAGAGAAGAGTGAAAAAGCTGGCTTAATACTCAACATTCAAAAAATGAAGATCATGGCATCTGGTCCCATCACTTTATGGCAAAGACATGGGAAAACAATGAAAATAGTGACAGAGTTTATTTTCTTGGGCTCCAAAATCACTGTAGATGGTGACCACAGCCATGAAATTGAAAGACCCTGCTCCTTGGAAGAAAAGCTATGACCAACCTAGACAGCATATCAAAAAGCAGAGACATTACTTTGCCGACAAAGGTCTGTAAAGTCAAAGCTCTGGTGTTTCCAGTAGTCATGTATGGATGTGAGAGTTGGACCATAAAGAAAGCTGAGCACTGAAGAATTGATGCTTTTGAACTGTGGTGTTGGAGGAGACCCTTGAGAGTTCCTTGGACTGCAAGGAGATCCAACCAGTCCACCCTAAAGGAGATCAGTCCTGAATATTCATTGGAAGGACTGATGCTGAAGCTGAAGCTCTAATACTTTGGCCACCTGATGTGAAGTACTGACTCATTTGAAAAGACCCTGATTCTGGGAAAGATTGAAGGCAGGAGGAGAAGGCGACGACAGAGGATGAGATGGTTGGATGGCATCACTGACTTGATGGACATGAGTTTGAGCAAGCTCTGGGAGTTGGTGATGGACAAGGAAGTCTCATGTGCTGCAGTCCATGGGGTCACAAAGAGTCGAACATGACTGAGTGACTGTACTGACTGAACTGAACATACGTGGGTTATTTCCACCTTTTGGCTATTATGTTGCTGTGAACATTCATGTCTGGGAAGCTTTTAAAACTACTAAATTCTCAGTTCTTACCCCAGACCAATGGGATAAAAATACCTGAGAGGTGGGGGGATAGATGGTGACTGGACTTTTTTTTTTTAATTAAGCTTACCAAGCAATTTTAATGGGTAGCCAGAATTGACAATAATCAGGCTAGATACCCCTAAGGGAGTGGTCTTAAAATGTAGTCTTTGAACCAGTAGTATTGGCCAAGACTTCTTAGAAATTTAAATTTCCAAACCCTACCCCACATCACCCCTATCAGAATATCTAGAAGATGCACTCAGAAAACCATGCTTTAATAAGCTCTGATGAAAGTGAAAGTGGAGAGTGAAAAAGTTGGCTTAAAGCTCAACATTCAGAAAACAAAGATCATGACATCCGGTTCCACCACTTGATGGGAAATAGATGGGGAAACAGTGGAAACAGTGTCAGACTTTATTTTTCTGGGCTCCAAAATCACTACAGATGGTGACTGCAGCCATGAAATTAAAAGACGCTTACTCCTTGGAAGGAAAGTTATGACCAACCTAGATAGCATATTCAAAAGCAGAGACATTACTTTGCCAACAAAGGTCCGTCTAGTCAAGGCTATGGTTTTTCCTGTGGTCATGTATGGATGTGAGAGTTGGACTGTGAAGAAGGCTGAGCGCCGAAGAATTGACGCTTTTGGACTGTGGTGTTGGAGAAGACTCTTGAGAGTCCCTTGGACTGCAAGCAGATCCAACCAGTCCATTCTGAAGGAGATCAGCCTTGGGATTTCTTTGGAAGGAATGATGCTAAAGCTGAAACTCCAGTACTTTGGCCACCTCATGCGAAGAGTTGACTCATTGGAAAGGACTCTGATGCTGGGAGGGATTGGGGGCAAGAGGAGAAGGGGACGACAGAGGATGAGATGGCTAGATGGCATCACTGACTCTATGGACGTGAGTCTCAGTGAACTCCAGGAGTTGGTGATGGACAGGGAGGCCTGGCGTGCTGCGCTTCATGGGGTCGCAAAGAGTTGGACATGACTGAGCGACTGATCTAATCTGATCTGATCTGGGTAATTCTGGTGCACACTGAAGTGTGAGAGCTACTATGCATCCAATCACTATCTTAAAATCCCCCCAAATCTGAATTTCAAAATAGATTTCCATAAAGATAGAGCAGATTTGCTTTCCTCTATTCCTCCCACAAAACAGCTAAAACCTCTGGATGTTTTATAAAAACAAACCCAAGAAGCTGTTCAGTTGCTCAGTTGTGTCCAACTCTTTGTGATCCCATGGACTCCAGCACATCAGGCTTCCCTCTCCCAGATTTTACTCAAGCTTATGTCCATTGAGTTGATGATGACATCCAACCATCTCATCCTCTGTCACCCACTTCTCCTCCTGCCCTCAATATTTCCCAGCATCAGGGCCTTTTCCAGTGAGCCAGCACTTTGCATCAGGTGACCAAAATTTTGGAGCTTCAACATCTGTCTTTTCAATGAATATTCAGGGTTGATTTCCTTTAGGATTGACCGGTTTGATCTCCTTGAAGTCCAAGGGACTCTCTAGAGTCTTCTCCAGCACATTCTGTAGGCATCAGTTCTTTGGCACTCAGCCTTCTTTATGGTCCAACCCTCACATACATTCATGACTACTGGAAAAACCATAACTTTGACTCTATGGACTAAGAAAGGGGAGGGATAAATTAGGAGTTTGGGATTAACAGCACACTCTGCTATATATAAAATAGATTACCTCCAAGGACCTACTGTAAAGCACAGGGAACTCTGCTCAGTACTCTGTAATAACCTAAATGAGAAAAGAATTTGAAACAGGATAGGGGTATATGTATAACTGAATCACTCTGCTGTACACCTGAAACTAATACAACATTGTAAATCAGCTATGCTTCAATACAAAGTAAAAATAAAATAACAAACCCAAGAAGACGCTGAAAGGTGGAGAGAAAAAGGCAGGAGCAGGAACCTGGGGAATGCAAGGCTCTAGACAATGGTGGATTCTCTTGGTTTTCTTTTTGGCTCCTAGATCCTAGAGTGGGTGTTGGAGAAGCTGGAGACCCAGAATTCCAAAGGCACAGACAGAAAATCCCCAAGGAAAGCCTGCTCTCTCCAGCGAAAAGGCAAGCAGAGGGGTAGCCTAGCAAGACAAAAACCTTTTAGACAATAACCACTCTACTCCAGCCAAACCCCACAGAAATTACTGTGGCCCCAACCCACTATGCTAGGGAAGTCCTAGTGTAAACCTAGACATCCACCCTCAACAGGCCATAAGAAGTTACCCTGGTGCCCATGCTAGGGTGAAGTCAGAGGAAACCTAGTGAAGAGTCAGGACTTTACCACTGCCCAGTAGAAAATAGGTCACTCCACATCACTTACACCTCCGCGATGTCAGTAAAGGCCACGTGAGGAGCAGTAACAAGGCATTCTGACCTCTCCCAGCCAAACAGCTATCAGTAGAGACCATATGAGGAGGCAGAACTAGCATCCCTGCATAACAGTAATGAGGAGCCACCCCAGGTGTCAATTCAGGCAAAGCAGAGAACCTATTTCCCTCTACCTGTCCATTAGGAGGAACTGTCTTCCCTTCCCTTGCCAGAGCAGTGTTGGAAGAAACCAGCTAAAACAGAAGGTTTAAATAAAAGCCAGAGTCTCACAACATAATAAAAAATGTCCATGACAAAATAAAAATCGCGTGTCATACAAAGAACCAGGAAGATATTCCACAAAGGGAAAAGATGCCAACACCAAGATGACAGAGATGTTAGAATTAGTCAGCCAAGAATTTAAAGGAGTCATCATAAAGATGCTTCAAGGAGCAATTATGGACACATTTGAAACAAATAGAAAATCCCAGAAAATAAATGAAATAGATAAAAAGAAGCAAACTGAAATTTTAGAATTGAAAAATACAAAAGCAAAAATAAAATTGCAATTGATGGCCAATCACCAGAATGGGCGGGATAGAGGAAAGAAACACTGAAAATAGAGCAACAGAAATTTCCTTTTATTAAAAACTTGTAACAGAAACATGTAGGACTATAAAAAAGATCTAAAAATTATGTCAATAGAGTCTCAACAGAGAAGAGGGAGGAGCTGAAAAATTTCTTTATTTTAAAGGAAAAATTGCAAAAAAAATTTGGCAAAAGAAACAAACCTACAACTCTAAGAAGCTGCACAAACCCCACACAAGATAAATCCAAAGAAATTCAGGTGAAGATAAATCAAAATAAAAACTAAATACAGGGTTATGTTACCATCTTTCTAAATTCCATATATATGCGTTAGTATACTGTATTGGTGTTTTTCTTTCTGGCTTACTTCACTCTGTATAATAGGCTCCAGTTTCATCCACCTCATTAGAACTGATTCCAATGTATCCTTTTTAATGGCTGAGTAATACTCCATTGTGTATATGTACCACAGCTTTATAATCCATTCATCTGCTGATGGACATCTAGGTTGCTTCCATGTCCTGGCTATTGTAAACAGTGCTTCGATGCACATTGGGGTACACGTGTCTCTTTCAATTCCAGTTTCCTCAGTGTGTATGCCCAGCAGTGGGATTGCTGGTCATAAGGTAACCTTATGACCTTATATAACCCTGTATACGAGACAGCAAAAGAGACACTAATGTATAGAACAGTCTTTTGGACTCTGTGGGAGAGGGAGAGGGTGGGATGATTTGGGAGAATGGCATTGAAACATGTATAATATCATATATGAAACGAGTCGCTAGTCCAGGTTTGATGCACGATCCTGGATGCTTGGGACTGGTGCACTGGACGACCCAGAGGGATGGTATGGGAGGGAGGATGGAGGAGGGTTCAGGATGGGGAACACGTGTATACCTGTGGCGGATTCATGTTGATGTATGGCAAAACCAATACAATATTGTTAAGTTAAAAAATAAAATTAAAAAAAATCTAAATACAATAGGAAATTTTTGAAACCAAAATGAGAGAAATTGCACCTAACAAATAGGGGAAAACCAATTCAAGGCAATTAAGGTTTCTCATCAGAAACCATGGAGGGCAGAAGGAAGTGACAACATTTTCAAGTGCTGAAAGAAAAGAACTGGCAGTTCAAAATTCTATATTCAGCAAAATATCTTCCAGGAATGAAGAAGAAATCAAAACAGTGTTAGATGAAGATAAAGTAAGAGAATGCTATGCCAGTGGAAAAGACGTTTATAGAAACTTTTATAAACAGACAGGAAATAATAAAAGGAGTTTCAGATTATTAGGAAGGAAGGAATAATGGCATGAAACAAAAATATGGGTAAATACAATGGACTTTTTTTCCTTTGGAGCTTTCTAAATTATGTTTAATGATTGGAGCAAAAGTACAACACTACCTTGACCTGGTTGTCAATTGTTTAAAGCAATTATATTATAGATAGGGGAAGTTAAAGGGACAGAAAGGGAAATGAAGTTTCTACACTCACCTGAACTGGTAACATGATACCAGTAGTCTGTGATAAGCTATGTATGTATAGCAAAATACTTAAAGCAGCCACTAGAAAAACTGTGAAAAGAGATGCACTGAAAACACTGTAGGTAACTCAGAATTCTAAAAAATGTCTTAAAAACCTACAAGGAGGCAGGAACCAATGAAACAGAAAAAAGTAGCAGGAAAAGAGGATATTATATGACTAAAGGGAAGGTCCCCTGGAGAAGGAAATGGCAACCCACTCCAGTGTCCTTGCCTGGAAAATCCCATGGACAGAGGAGCCTGGTGGGCTGCAGTCCATGGGATCGCAAAGAGTTGGACATGACTGATGTGACTAACACTTGTGACATGATAAAGGAGTCAATCCACTAAGAATCCCCGAAGTGTATGCACCAAATGGCAGAGCTGAGAAATTTGTGAAGCAACAAGAGAATAGAACTGAAAGAAAAAATAGATTCACAATTATAGTTGAAATTTCAACATTCCTCTCTCAACAATTGATAGAACCACCAGGCAGAAAATCTGCAAAGATATGGAAAAGCTCAATACTATCAACCAAAAGGATCGAATCAACATTTATTGACAACTGCATCCAACAACAACAGAATGCATGTACTTTTCAAGCACCCATGGGACATAATACCAAGATAGACCATAAGTGAAAGTGTTAGTTGTTCAGTCATGTCTGACTCTGCCACCCCATGGACTGTAGCCCTCCAGGCTCCTCTGTCCATGGGATTTCCCTGACAAGAATACTGGAGTGAGTTGCCATGGCCTTCTTCAGGGGATCTTCCTGACCCAAGGATCGAACCTGGGTCTCCTGCATTGGAGGACAGATCCTTTACCACAGAACCACCTGTGAAGCATCAAAATCAAAGAGATTGCAGACACAAAAACAAAAATTGTAGACCAATAACCTTCATGAACTTAGATGCAAACATACTCAAGAATATATTAGCAAACAGAATCTTGATATGTAACAATTCTATACCTTAACCAAATGACATTTTTTCCAAGGATGGGTCAATAATTTTTAAAAAATGACTGAACATAATCCACTATAATAATTGGCTAAAGAAGAAAGACCACATGATCGTATCAATCAATGCAGAAAAAACTTGACAAAATCCAATACCTATTTATAATTTTTAAAAAACTATCAAGACGTCTTTGGCAGTTCAGTGGTAAAGACTCCAAGCTGCCAATGCAGGGAGTGCAAACCTGATCCCTGGTCAGGGAATTAAGATCCCACATGCCCTGCGGCATGCCCAAAATATATATTTTTTTAAATTAAAACTATCAAAAAATAGAAATAGAGGGTAACTTCCTCAACTTGATAAAGAACATCTGCAAAAGCCTTCAGCTAGCATCATGCTTCACGGGGAAAGAATAAATATTTTCCCCTAAGATGGTGAACAAGGCAAGGATGTTTGCTCTTATCATGGCCATTCAACATAGTACTGGAAGTTCTCTATAATTCAATGAGGTTAGAAAAGGAAACAAGGCATATAGATCAGAAAGGAAGAGATAAAACTGTCTTTGTTTGCAGATGATAAAATCCTCTATGTAGAAAATCCCAAGGAATCTACCCAAAACCCTTAGAACTGATAAGTAAGTTCATCAAGTTCCCAGGATACAAGATAGGCATGTAAATTAATTGCATTTCTATATACTAGCAATGACTATGTAAGCACAAAAATTAAAAATACAGTACCATTTATGATTGCTCAAAAATGAAATAATTAAGTGTAACTCTAACAAAAGGACTGAAATTTGTATATTGAAATTACGTAAGACTGATCAAGAAGTCAAAGACGATCTAAATAAGTGGAGAGAAATATTGTATTCATGGATTGGAAGACTCAACATAGTAAATATTTTAGGTCTCCTCAAATTGATGTATAGCTTTAACACAATTCAAAATCTTAGTAAGATTTTTTTTGCAAATATAAACAAGATTATTGTTAAATTTGTATGGAAAGAAAAATGAATCAGAATAGCCAAAATAATTTTGAAAAAGAAAAATAAAATGAGAGGAATTCTCTATCCAACTTCATGATATAAAATATTTACTTATGGCTGAATTCTATTTGCTAATATTTGTTGTGTGTGTTATGTTGTGTGCTCAATTTTGTTGGATTCTTTGTGGCCCCATGGACTGTAGCCCACCAGGCTCCTCTGGCCATGGAATTCTCCAGGCAGAAATACTGGGGTGGGGCGCCATTTCCTTGTCCAGGGGATCTTCCTGATCCAGGGATCGAACCCGAGCCTCCTGCACTGGCAGGCAGATTCTTTACCACTAGTGCCACGTGGGAAGAAGAGTATTTTGTTAAACTACACTAATAGAGCCTGAGTGGTGTTGATTGAGAGGTGGATCAGCAAAACAACGTAAAGAACCCCCAAATGGCCCTATGTTAAGTATAGCCTGCTGACTTTTTAAAAACAAATTTGCAAAAGCAATGCAGTGGAGGAAGAATGGCCTTTTCAACAAATGGTAATAGTTCAGTCAGATACCCACAGGCAAACCATTAACCTTGATCTAAACCTCATACCTTATACAAATGTCAACTCATGACCCCCAAAACATGATTCATGATTCATAAAAGAAAAATAAATCGCACTTCATCAAAGAGAAAAATTTTTTCTCTGTGAAAGACCCTGTGAAGACAATGAAAAGACTAGCTACAGACTGAAAGAAAACATTTGCAAGGCACACATCTGACAGAGGACTAGTGTCTAGCATGTATAAAGAAATTTCAAAACTCAACAGTAAAAAAGCAAAAGCAAATAATTTAATTAGAAAGTGGGTAAAACACATGAAGAGACTTTTTGCTGAAGAGGATACACAGATGGAAAAACAAGTAAATAAAAAGATATTCAATATCATTAGCCATTCAGATCAGATCAGATCAGTCACTCAGTCATGTCTGACTCTTTGCGACCCCATGAATCGCAGCACGCCAGGCCTCCCTGTCCATCACCAACTCCCGGAGTTCACTGCATTAGCCATTGGGAAAATACAAATTATAACAACAATGAAATGTCACCTATAAGAATAGCTAAAATTGAAACAAAAAAGTTAACACCACCAAATGGTGACCAGGATGTAGAGAAACTGAATCACTTATGCATTGTGAATGAGAATGTAAAGTGCTACAGCCATTCTGGAAAATAGTTGGGAAATTTCTTAAAAACATAGACATGATATTACCCATGGTAAGTGCCACTCTTGGGTATTGAGACCCAGTGCACCAAATCAGAAAAGGGGGATGGTAAGGATGTCTGGGTCTGCCTTTTCCAGCCCTATTTTGACCTATTAAAGTTTTGCCCATCTTTAAAATGTTTGAATATCAATTTCATGTTTTTCTACCTAAATATCTTTACTATGTCATCCCTAGACTTTCAGCTGTCCTTGCCCAGTTTTCCTCTCTTCTCCTAGGTTGTGAGGTCCTTAGTGTACTCTTTCTTTCTGTAATTCACCACATCACCTAAAACAGGACTTTGGACCCACAATTGGTAGGAGTGGTCTATCTCTAGGATCCAAGGTTCTTGGTTTGTAGTGCCTAAGAACCATGGAGAATGTTTGTTTCAATGCAGCCTCATGGCCTTCATCTCAAACTCTGTGTGTAGAATATAGAAGTCTGTATTTAACAAGTTCTCTAGCAGATTCAGGCACTCAGAGTACTGCACATGGAGAACTTCTGGTTAGGGTTGAAATTCGGGCAAGGGGGAGGGCTTATTAAAAATCGCAGCTACAGGCCTTACTGTGTCTTGCAGTAGTCTCTCTAATGAGGTATCTCAATCTTGCCTACACATTAGAATCACCTTGGAAAATCTAAAAAGTCCACATAACCCAAATCACACGCCAGAGAAGGTCTGAGGGAGGAGAGCCCAGAATGTCAGTATTTTTAAGAGCTCCCTAAACAATCTTGTTGTGCAGTCATGGTTGGGATACACAGTGAAAACAGAAAGGGAAATGACCTGGTCAGGAATTAGTCTAAAATAGTGAGAAAGCAGAGAGAAGCAACATGATCAGGCCAGGGTGGTATTCTCAGTCCTTGCTTGGCTTTTAATTGCAGGAGTGGAGATGGAGGGGAAAGGACTACTGTAACAACTTGAGCACATTGTATTAGACAGTCAGTTGCTCACTAGAATGTGAACTCCTTGAGGGGAGTGACTATCATCTAGTTCTTTGCTGTTCCCCCAGCTGCTGCTGCTGCCTGCTGCTGTCGCTTCAGTTGTGTCCGACTCTGTGCGACCCCAGAGACGGCAGCCCACCAGGCTCCCCCGTCCCTGGGATTCTCCAGGCAAGGACACTGGAGTGGGTTTGCCATTTCCTTCTCCAATGCATAAAAGTGAAAAGTGAAAGTGAAGTCGATCAGTCGTGTCCGACCCTCAGCGACCCCATGGACTGCAGCCCACCAGGCTCCTCTGTCCATGGGATTTTCCAGGCAAGAGTACTGGAGTAGGTTGTCATTGCCTTCTCCCCAGCACCCAGTGCTAATTACATGTTAATTATGTGTTAACACACATTAACTAAAGAATGAGACCTGGGACTTCCCTGGTGGTCCTAGTGGTTAAGACTCCAACAACAAGATTGAAGATCCCACGTTCTGCAGCTAAGACCTGACTCAGCCAAATAAATATTTAAAAAATAATAACGACAGTGCAAGAGGGTTCCCTTTTCTCCACACCTTCTCCAGCATTTATTATTTGTAGACTTTTGGATCGCAGCCATTCTGACTGGTGTGAAATGGTACCTCATAGTGGTTTTGATTTGCATTTCTCTGATAATGAGTGATGTTGAGCATCTTTTCATGTGTTTGTTAGCCATCTGTATGTCTTCCTTGGAGAAATGTCTATTTAGTTCTTTGGCCCATTTTTTGATTGGGTCATTTATTTTTCTGAGTTGAGCTGTAGGAGTTGCTTGTATATTTTTGAGATTAGTTGTTTGTCAGTTGCTTCATTTGCTATTATTTTCTCCCATTCTGAAGGCTGTCTTTTCACCTTGCTAATAGTTTCCTTTGATGTGCAGAAGCTTTTAAGGTTAATTAGGTCCCATTTGTTTATTTTTGCTTTTACTTCCAATATTCTGGGAGGTGGGTCATAGAGGATCCTGCTGTGATGTATGTCAGAGAGTGTTTTGCCTATATGCAAACTAGTACAGCCACTATGGAGAACAGTGTGGAGATTCCTTAAAAAACTGGAAATAGAACTGCCTTATGATCCAGCAATCCCACTGCTGGGCATACACACTGAGGAAACCAGAAGGGAAAGAGACACGTGTACCCCACTGTTCATCGCAGCACTGTTTATAATAGCCAGGACATGGAAGCAACCTAGATGTCCATCAGCAGATGAATGGATAAGAAAGTTGTGGTACATATACACAATGGAGTATTACTCAGCCATTAAAAAGAAAACATTTGAATCAGTTCTAATGAGGTGGATGAAACTGGAGCCTATTATACAGAGTGAAGTAAGCCAGAAAGACAAACACCAATACAGTATACTAACACATATATATGGAATTTAGAAAGAGGGTAACAATAACCCTGTGTACGAGACAGCAAAAGAGACACTGATGTATAGAACAGTCTTATGGACTCTGTGGGAGAGGGAGAGGGTGGGAAGATTTGGGAGAATGGCATTGAAACATGTAAAATATCATGTAAGAAACGAGTTGCCAGTCCAGGTTCGATGCACGATACTGGATGCTTGGGGCTAGTGCACTGAGACGACCCAGAGGGATGGTATGGGGAGGGAGGAGGGAGGAGAGTTCAGGATGGGGAACAGATGTATACTTGTGGTGGATTCATTTTGATATTTGGCAAAACTAATACAATTATGTAAAGTTTAAAAATAAAATAAAATAAAAAAAAAATAACAAGTCCCAGTTTAGGATCATCTGCTTCAGAATCAGTCATTGAAACAATGGATGTCCTTCCCTATTGCTCTTTCTACTCTGTCCAGAGTAGTTCTACTAATGTTCTCTTGTCCTTTTCATTAATCCAGTCTTCATAACCACCCTCCAAAGTGCTCCATGATGAAACACTTTCAAGGTAGTTAGCAGGATGAAAGCATTCATTCATTCATTCACCAAGTTTTTACTGATGAATAATCAATAGACCCTGAAGAAACAACATTCTAATAGGTAATACATACAATAAACAAATGAACACACAATAAATATATAACTATAAATATTGAGAAGTTCTGTGAAAGAAAAGAATGCAATATGCTGTAAGGATGACTAACAGGAAACACTAACAGACTGGAGAATCAGGGAAGCCATCTCTGAGGAAGCAACATTCCAGCAGATTTGCAAAGTGTTCAAGAGTTTGTCAGTTGAAGAGGGGCAGAGAAGAGCTTTCTAGGCAGAAGAAATAGCTCCTGTGAGTGTTCAGAGTTAGGAAGAACAATGGTGCTTTTTAACTGAAAGAAGGGCAGTAGAGCTGGAACACAGTAACACATGGTGGAGTGGCTAATGAGGAGGACAGGGGCAGTTCAGGCAGGGCTTTGCAGGAGACAGGAAGGAGCTTGGTTTCTTCCTAAATGTGGTGGGAAGCCAGTGGAAGGTCTGCGAGAGGAGCGGGGCAAGGGAATGGCATAATCTGATTGGTGCAGCTGCTGTGTAAACCAACATCGTAGCAAGGCAGGATGGGAAGCAGGGGCTCCCATGGGAGGTTCCTAGTGCACCCTGGTGGGGTAGTGAAGATGGGGAGAAATAGAGGATTTGGGATGTTTTTGCTAGAAAAAGACTAGTCTTTTCCCCGACTCTGACCCTCTCTCTACTCTGAGAATGAGAAATGGTGTAAAGCTCCATGTTAGAACACAGGGATACATGAACATAAGGCTAGAAATACTCTAGGATGGGGGTAGGGATTGTCTTCAGCACACAAGAGCACAGCATGGGGTGACAGCTTTGCTTCAACCATTTCAGTTGGAAAGAAACTAGCATCTTAGGTGAAATCAGTGACAGATCCTTTTTTTCCCCAATTAATTTTTAACTGAAGGATAATTGTTTTACAGTATTCTGTTGGTTTCTACCAAACATCAACATGAATCAGCCATAGGTTTACTGGGTTTATTACCTTATTTTCATTTTTTATTGATGTATAATTTTATTCATTTAAAGACATAGACCTTAAGTGTGCAGTCTTATGACCTTTGAAAAATGTAAATATCCTTGTTACTATTACCCAAGTAACCCCTGAAAATCCCCTTGTGCCTCCTTCAGGGCATACCACCTCATAAATAGGTACTCACTGTCCTGAATCATATCACCATCAATTATTTCTGTCTGTTCTTTGTGTGCTGTGTCCAACTCTTTGCGACCCTATGGACTGTAGCCCCTCAGGCTTCTCTGTCCATGGGATTCTCCAGGCAAGAATACTGGAGTGGGTCGCCATTTCCTTTTCCAAGGGATCTTCCCAACCCAGGGATCAAACCCAGGTATCCCGAATTGCAGGCAGATTCTTTACCATCTGAGCGACCAACTGTGGATTGCTATTTCCTTCTTCAGGGGATCTTCCTGACCCAGGGGTCGAAGCCACTTCTCTTATGTCTCCTGCATTGGCAGGTGGGTTCTTTACCACTAGTGCCACCTGGGAAGCTTTATGTAAATGGAGTCACACTGTATATATTTTTGTGTGTCTAGCCTGTTTCATTCATCACAATGTTGTGGAGAGTCATTCTTTCTGTTGCTGAACAGTGTTCCATCACATGAATGTGCTACAATTTGTCACCCATCATCATGTGAATGAAACTTTGAGTGATTTCTCATTAGTTAACTTTCAGCCTGTCTCCAGTTTCATTAGTAGACCAAGATCCAGCTTCAATTCACTATCTTATCATTTCTTACTTCAAATTCCACATCTTATTACCCTTCTATGTATCAATTCCTTTCCATAAAATCTTTTAACCTTTTCTATGGGAATCCTCTTCTGTTTTTATCCCAAGCAGTTACATTTTCCAGGAAGCCTCATATTCTCATTCCAGTTGTGTCTATCCCTAGAAAACAGATGATAAAAGCCAACTAGAATCTTATTTAGGATATCTTTCCTCCTGGAATGATGATTCCTAGATGTGATTGATAGTAATCCAGGTAGGCAGCGAGGGCTGTGTCTCATTTGCAATTTTAATTTCATATAGGTATTTTTCAAAACTGGTAAAATGAATTTTTAAAAGTTACATTTTCCAAAATAAAAAATAGAGAGAAAAGTGACATTGTTGTGCATTTTTGAAAAATCTCTTTAACGTCTGGTAGTGCCTCCAAGCTGGCTTAGTGGTAAAGAATTTGCCGGCCAATGCAGGGGACTCAGGTTCGATCCCTGAGTTAGGAAGATCCCCTGGAGAAGGAAATGACAATCAACTCCAGTATTCTTGCCTGGGAAATCCCATGGACAGAGGAGCCTGGCAGGCTATGGTCCATGGAGTAACAAAGAATCGTACGTGACTTAGTAACTAAACAACAATAATAATAAAAGACAACTAGATTCTCATATCTGTTTCTGTGTTCAGTCAGTTGTTTTGGTTACATTATGGGAAAATACTCAGAATTTATATCAACACAAAGTTGGGGAAAAGAGGAAGATTTTAATAACTTTCTCAGATAATTCTGAATATTCTTTGATACTACATCATATGCCAAGTGTTCTGATAGCTCTGGGAACTTTGAAAGATTGGAGTGGTGGGCCTGGTATAATCCAATTGTGGAGGCATTGAAGGAGCTCTATACCTTCCTATAGATGTTAGTCCAGGGTTTTCAACCTTGCTTCTCTTGATATTTTGCACTGGATCATTCTTTGTTGTGTGTGGGCAGGAGGCATACTGTGCCTTGTAGGATGTTTAGCCGCATCTCTGACCTTAACCCACTAGATAGCACCTCCCCAACCCATGCCAACAAAAGATGTCTCCAGACAGTGCCAGATATCATCTGGTGGGGCAAAGTCATCCCTGATTTAGAGCTACTGAACAGACATTCTGGAAAGACCCTTTTGGCTGGACTGAACAATTCAGGATGAAAGTTGTGTGAGGAATATGGATGTGTAGGTAACTTTACTTAAATTGAAAATACAAATGACAACAACAGCTATCATTTACTAAGCCTTATTAGGCACTTTGTAAACACAAGCTAATTTCATCCTCACATCAAGACTAGGAGGTAGATATTAATATTCCCGTCTTACCGATGAGGATATGAAAACACAGAAAAGTTAAGTCACATGCCTAATAGAATAGCAGAACTGGGATCAGTATCTTCATTTAATTGATGCCTAAGCTCTGCTCTATGCACCGTAGTATTAGTTTTGTTAGAAATGTAGTGTCTTCTGCAGGGTATTAATATCTGGTGCACATTGTATAATCCTGTCTGATGACCTTATTGGGATCAAAGAATCATGCATGATTTTATATGGAAAATAGAATAGGGGGTGACTTCTTGACCTAGTACCTGAAATAGCTTTGGATAAAAATAACTGAAGCATTACTTTGATGGATTACAGAAACTTCTAAGGTAAGATCAAAGAGACATGTATAAGGCCTCGAGGCACCAAAGCACCTCATCTCATTGGTTCTAGAAGCCATGGCAATAATGAATCAAGTAGGCTTGTGAAGGTGCTGGCAGGACTCTTTCTGATACCTTTGATTATCTCCCTCAAGGGGGACCAGTACCACCTCTGACTGACCCCAGGCCTGGCTGTTAAGTCCTTTGCTTTAGTTGAGAGGAATTATGTTTGGGGGAATGTAGACTATGCACTCTAACCTCTAACTCAGTGTTCTCCCAAGTGCCCATAACAACCCTTCAGGGGTCAGGAAATCAATTTAGTGGATCCTGAGCAACATTAGAAAACAAGCAGAGGAGACCCAAACAGCAAGTATCACAAGGCCTCACACATTATAAGGAAGACTGGTGACAGAATTTGCAAAGCAAAATGGCAATGTGGGAGTTCTTGATCAAAAAGTAGGAAAAAAATGTGGTTAAAGGTATTCAAATAGAAATTTTTTTCCTTTTTTCACTTATTTTAGTATTTTTCCATTTGCTACTGATTATCATCCTAAATAAAAAACTGTTTTTCATTATTAACATGAATTTTACCTTCCATCTTTATGTCTTGCAAGACCTTTGTGTCTTCAATGTCTTAAAATGCAAATGTCAATACTCTGTAATGACCTATTTATTAAAGTTTAGTTATATACATATACATTTATAACTGACTCACTGTGCTGTACAGCAGAAGCTCCCACAACATTTTAAATCAACTATACTCCAATAAATATTAAAGAATAAAATAAACACAAATGTAAGAGCATCTAACTTACATGCAAAATCACCAAAATCATGTCATTCTTCAGCTCATACAAGCATGTATATTATGTATGTTGTTCTTACCAGAACAGTGGGCATGCTGCACAAAAGTAATTCAACCGTATTTTATTTCACTGCTTCACACACAAGACTTCTACCCACACTCTCCTTTTAGCTGACTGATGAGTAAAGGACGATGAGAGGAAACGGCTTGGCTTATTGTCCCCTTTCCTTCTCTGTCATCGTTTTCAGCACAAGAGGTTAGCTAATACAGGGAAATAACACAATAGGAGGTGATACGATTCCCTGGCCTTCATGTTTCTCAGACCCTATTGCATTCTTTCTGCACTGGAAACAAGTTCTGGTTGGAGAGGCAAGGAGGACGTCTTTGGTTTGTTACCACCACTGCTCCCCCGCCCCGGCCCAGCCTCCCTCAGAACGCTGACCTTGGCCTTCCTTTCAGTCTTGCTGAACTCCCACACAATGTGGGCCCAGGCAATTCCTGGCTCACGGGGCATCACGAACACTGTGTGCCAATGGGGCAGCAAGAGATAGCAGCATATACATGCACTACCCGGATGGCATCTGCTCACAGTCACGCTCCACTGTTCTGTCTGACTTCACTTGCAAAGCACAAGTTCAAACACACACAGTGACAGCAGAATATGAAACTAAGTGTGGGCCCAAGTACAGAGCCCTGTGCTGCTTGAGAGGCCACATGCCTAGGTAGCCAGCCCTGATTATAAGGTATTGTCTGTGCCTTGAAAACAAAAACAAACTTATGGTGACCAAAGGGGGAAGGGCCTTGGGGGGGACAGATTAGGAGTGTGAGAGTAACATATACACACTGCATGTGTGAATGCTAAGTCACTTCAGTCATGTCCGACTCTTTGCAACCCTATGGACTGTAGCCTGCCAGGCTCCTCTGTCTGTGGGATTCTCCAGACAAGAATACTGGAGTTGGCAGCCATTCCCTTCTCCAGGGGATCTTCCTGAACCAGGGATTGAACCCTCATCTTACATCCCCTGCATTGGCAGGTGGGCTGTTTACCACTAGTGCCACCTAGGAAGCCCCCAACATATACATACTGCTATATATAAAATAGATAATCAACAAAGACCTACTGTATAGCGCATGGAACCACACTCAGTATTTTGTAATAATCTATAAGGGAAAATAATTTAATAAAGAATGGTGGTGGTTTAGTAGTTAACTCGTGTCTGACTCTTGCAATCCCATGGACTGTAGCCTGCCAGGCTCTTCTGTCCATGGGATTCTCCAAGAAAGAATACTGGAGTGGGTTGCCATTTCCTTCTCCAGGGGATTTTCCCGACCCAGGAATCGAACCTGGGTCTCCTGCATAGCAGGCAGATTCTTTACTGACTGAGCTATGAGGGAAGATTGAAAAAGTGTGTGTGTGTGTGTGTGTGTGTGTGTGTATAACTGAATCAATATGTTGTACACTTGAAACTGTTAATAACATGACATTCTAAATGGACTACACTTCAGTTTTTTAAAGTGGAAAAAAGAAGGTATTATCTTTGGACATTTTGTTTCAGGTGTGTGAATGAGTTTGTCCTATGTGTGTCCTGGAATTGTA
Source organism: Bos taurus (assembly GCF_002263795.3). Classification (NCBI taxonomy): domain Eukaryota; kingdom Metazoa; phylum Chordata; class Mammalia; order Artiodactyla; family Bovidae; genus Bos; species Bos taurus. The sequence continues at coordinate 19,399,705 of NC_037357.1, read as the reverse complement.
ATCAAACTTTGAGAGGCCCTGCTTCTCCCCTCTCCCTCCTCTACTAGGGGCTGGAGCTTTTTCTGGGAGGAATAAAGTTATTTTAGAATAGAAGTGAAGCCAGCTTTTCAGTGTGGAGTAAGTTATCTCCATGTTATCCCTTAACCCCTGCATCTCCTGGGCAGTTATGACATGAAAGGCCAGGATCACCTCCTATTACGAGCAGGCACCTTCGACTTTGCCCAAAGAGGAAAGCAGTATGGGCCAAGCAGAAAATGGTAGGCCTGGGCTCCAAAAACAATGTAGATGGTGATGCAGCCATGAAATTAAATGACGCTTGATCCTTGGAAGAAAAGCTATGACCAACCTAGATAACAAATTAAAAAGCAGAGACATCACTTTGCCAACAAAGGTCTGTTATAGTCAAAGCTATGGTTTTTCCAGCAATCATATACAGATGTGACAGTTGGACCATAAAGAAGACTGAGCGCTGAAGAATTGATGCTTTCAAACTGTGGTATTGAAGAAGACTCTTGGGAGTCTCTTGGAAAGCAAAGAGATCAAACTAGTCAATCCTAAAGGAAATCAACCCTGATTATTCATTGGAAGGACTGATGCTGAAGCTTTGGCCATCTAATGCAAAGAGCCAACTCATTGGAAAAGGCGCTGATGCTGGGAAAGATCAGAGGCAAAAAGAGAAGGGGGCAGCAGAGAATGAGATGGTTAGATAGTATCACTGACTCAATGGACATGAATTTGAGCAAACTCTGGTAGCTAGTGAAGGACAGAGGAGCCTGGCATGCTGTTGTCCATAGGGTCAGAAAGAGTAGGACGTGACTTAGCAGCTGAACAACAGCACAACCTTAGTTCTGCTGAGGCCTACTTTTGGCCTAAATTCCTTTAATCTCAACGGACAAAACTGCCCTTTTCAACTCACACATAATGCAGGTCAGTTTAGAAGAATACATAACTATTCAGTAATTCAGTACTGAGTAGGCTCTTTCCTGGACCCTTTGCTGATTATATTCTTCCTACTCTTAGGAATCTGTGGGAATTGGGCAGCAAGATGAACTTCAGGGATACATAGAACTTTAACCATACCTGCCTTTTCCACTCTTAACATAATTGACCTTGGCATAAATTTTACTTTTTATTGTAAAAGTTCTACAAGCTCTGTAGAGAATTGAGAAGATACAGAAAATTATACAGAAGAAAATAAAAATTGCTTATCACCTGTCATTTCATCATAACTGCTATTAACCTATTTTTATATTTTCTGCCAGTCATTTTTCTATGAGTATAAACTGCAATAAAGCACAATGGACTATTTTGTGTATAGAAGTTGAAATCTGTTTTTTTTCACTTCAGCCAGTTCAGTCACTCAGTCATGTCCAACTCTTTGTGACCCAAGGACTTCAGCATGCTACATTTCCCTGTCTATCACCAACTTCCAGAGCTTGCTCAAACTCATGTCCATCGAGTCAGTGATGCCATCCAACCATCTCATCCTCTGTTGTCCCCTTCTCCTCCTGCCTTCAATCTTTCCCAGCAGCAGGGTCTTTTCCAATGAGTCAGTTCTTGGCATCAGGTGGCCAAAGTATTAGAGTTTCAGTATCAATCGTTCCAGTGAATATTCAGGACTGATTTCCTTTATGGTGGACTGGTTGGATCTCCTTGCATTCCAAGGGACTCTGAAGAGTCTTCTCCAACATCACAGTTTGAAAGCATCAGTTCTTCAGCACTCAGCCTTCTTTACGGTCCAACACTCACATCCATACATGACTACTGGAAAAACCATAGCTTTGACTTTACAGATCTTTGTCAGCGAAGTAATTTCTCTGCTTTTTAATATGCTGTCTAAGCTGGTCATAGATTTTCTTCCAAGGAACAAGTGTCTTAATTTCATGGCTGCAGTCACCATTTGCAGTGATTTTGGAGCCTAAGAAAATAAAATCTGTCACTGTTTCCATTATTTCCCCATCTATTTGCCATGAAGTGATGGGACCAAATGCCATGTTCTTCGTTTTTTGAATGCTGAGTTTTAAGCTAACTTTTTCACTCTCCTCTTTCCCTCTCATCAAGAGGCTCTTTAGTTCTTCTTCGCTTTCTGCCATAAGGGTGGTGTCATATGCATATCTGAGGTGATTGATATTTCTCCCAGCAATCTTGAATCCAGTTTGTGCTTCATCCAGCCTGGCATTTCTCATGATGTACTCTGCATATAGGTTAAATAAGCTAGGTGACCATAAACACCCTTGACGTATCCCTTCCCCAATTTGGAACCAGTCTGTTGTTCCATGTATGGTTCTAACTGTAACTTCCTGACCTGCATGCAGATTTCTCAGGAGGCAGGTAAGGTGGTCTGGTATTCCCATCTCTTTAAGAATTTTCCACAGTTTGTTGTGATCTACACAGTCAAAGGCTTTAGTGTAGTCAATGAAGTGGAAGTAGATGTTTTTCTGGAACTCTCTTGCTTTTTCAGTGATCCAGTGGATGTTGGCATTTTGATCTCTGGTTCCCCTGCCTTTTCTAAATCCAGCTTGAACATCTGGAAGTTCTCGGTTCATGTGCTGTTGAAGCCTAGCTTGGAGAATTTTGAGTATTACTTTGCTAGCGTGTGAGATGAGTGCAATTGTGTGGTAGTTTGAATGTTCTTTGGCATTGCCTTTCTTTGGGATTGAAATGAAGACTGACCTTTTCCAGTCCTGTGGGCCACAGTTGAGTTTTCCAAATTTGCTAGCATATTGAGTTTTTTCACTTAATATTATGAGATTCAGTCTCTCTCTCTCTTATTGCTGCACACGTAGCAAAAATATCCCCCTCTCTCTCCTGCTATCATCTATAAAGATACTTTTCTTCAGATGAATTAAGGTCATTGATTCAGTTAAAGTTTAAGCAGATTGCTTTATAACTAGGAAGAATTTTTTCCCACCTGTTAGTTTCCCTGTCAGAGGAGATCCTTACACCAAATTTCATCAAAGGTGAGGATTCTCCCTTGGAGCTACAATCAGATTTCTACACTAGTTCAACTTTTTGTCAAAAGAACATATCTTTTTATGTTATTTTCACATATTTTTTGATATTGATTTCTAACATAATTCCATAGTGATAAGAGAACAGACTATATAATTTCAATACCTTTAGACCATGAAATTTTTGTAGCTTGTTTTATGTGTCTGGATATGTTCCAGTGTCTCTGGTTTATAATCTATGGGAACTTGAATAGAATTTGTATCCTGTTGCTGTGTGAAAATTATATAAATCTTAGTTATGTTGAATTGGTTCATAGTGCTTTTCAGGTCTACTATATCCCTCTACTTCCCTGTCTACTCATTCTATTAAGTTTTGAGAGTTTGATATTAAAACTTCCCCTAAAAATCTTACTTTATCTATTTTAAAATAATTGCAATGTATACTGGAACCATATGTAACTTTGTTCTGTATTTTCCAAGTCTCTTGTAAATGTGTTATCAAGCTTTCATAATTTAAAAAATTAAAATTAAAAAAGAATATATCCCTTTATGACAACTTTATAAACACCAAAATGGTTTTTTTTTAATTAATTTACTTATTTTATTTGGAGGCTAATTACTTTACAATATTGTAGTGGTTTTTGCCAAACACTGACATGAATCAGCCACGGGCGCACATGTGTTTGCCATCCAGAACCCTCCATCCCATCTCTCTCCCCATCCCATCCCCCAGGATCATCCCAGTGCACCAGCCCTGAGCACCCTGTGTCATACATTGAACCTGGACTGGTAATCTGCTTCACATATGATAATATACACATTTCAACGCTACCCTCTCAAATCATCTCACCCTCGCCTTCTCGCACAGAGTCCAAAAGACTGTTCTTTACATCTGTGTCTCTTTTGCTGTCTTGCATATAGGGTCATTGTTACCATCTTTCTAAATTCCATATATATGCACTAGTATACTGTATTGGTGTTTTTCTTTCTGACTTACTTCACTCTGTATAATAGGCACCAGTTTCATCCACCTCATTAGAACTGATTCAAATGCATTCTTTTTAATGGCTGCATAATATTCCATTGTGTATATGTACCACAGCTTTCTTATTCATTTGTCTGCTGATGGACATCTAAGTTGCTTCCATGTCCTGGCTATTGTAAACAGTGCTGCAATGAACATTGGGGTACACGTATCTCTTTCAATTCTGGTTTCCTCGGTGTGTATGCCCAGCAGTGGGATTGCTGGGTCATAAGGCAGTTCTATTTCCAGTTTTTTAAGGAATTTCCACACTGTTCTCCATAGTGGCTGTACTAGTTTGCATTCCCACCAACAGTGTAAGAGGGTTCCTTTTCCTCTGCACCCTCTCCAGCATTTATTGTTTGTAGACTTTTTGATAGCAGCCATTCTGACTGGTGTGAGATGGTTTTATGGTTTTGATTTGCGTTTCTCTGATAATGAGGGATGTTGAGCATCTTTTCATGTGTTTGTTAGCCATATGTATGTCCGTAAACTTCCTGATGTTCAAGCTGGTTTTAGAAAAGGCATAGGAGCCAGAGATCAAATTGCCAACATCGGCTGGACCATGGAAAAAGCAAGAGAGTTCCAGAAAAGCATCTATTTCTGCTTTATTGACTATGCCAAAGCCTTTGACTGTGTGGATCACAATAAACTGTGGAAAATTCTGAAAGAGATGGGAATACCAGACCACCTGACCTGCCTCTTGAGAAATGTGTATGCAGGTCAGGAAGCAACAGTTAGAACTGGACATGGAACAACAGACTGGTTCCAAATAGGAAAAGGAGTTCATCAAGGCTGTATATTGTCACCCTGTTTATTTAACTTCTATGCAGAGTACATCATGAGAAATGCTGGACTGGAAGAAACACAAGCTGGAATCAAGATTGCCAGGAGAAATCTCAATAACCTCAGATATGCAGATGACACCACCCTTATGGCAGAAAGTGAAGAGGAACTCAAAAGCCTCTTGATGAAAGTGAAAGAGGAGAGTGAAAAAGTTGGCTTAAAGCTCAACATTCAGAAAATGAAGATCATGGCATCCGGTCCCATCACTTCATGGGAAATAGGTGGGGAAACAGTGGAAACAGTGTCAGACGTTACTTTTCTGGGCCCCAAAATCACTACAGATGGTGACTGCAGCCATGAAATTAAGATGCTTACTCCTTGCAAGGAAAGTTATGACCAACCTAGATAGCATATTCAAAAGCAGAGACATTACTTTGCCAACAAAGGTCTGTCTAGTCAAGGCTATGGTTTTTCCTGTGGTCATGTATGGATGTGAGAGTTGGACTGTGAAGAAGGCTGAGCAGCAAAGAATTGATGCTTTTGAACTGTGGTGTTGGAGAAGACTCTTGAGAGTCCCTTGGACTGCAAGCAGATCCAACCAGTCCATTCTGAAGGAGATCAGTCCTAGGATTTCTTTGGAAGGAATGATGCTAAAGCTGAAACTCCAGTACTTTGGCCACCTCATGCGAAGAGTTGACTCATTGGAAAAGACTCTGATGCTGGGAGGGATTGGGGGCAAGAGGAGAAGGGGACGACAGAGGATGAGATGGCTGGATGGCATCACTGACTCGATGGATGTGAGTCTCAGTGAACTCCAGGAGTTGGTGATGGTCAGGGAGGCCTGGCATGCTGTGATTCATGGGGTCACAAAGAGTTGGACACGACTGAGCAACTGATCTGATCTGATCTGATGTCTTCTTTGGAGAAATGTCTGTTTAGTTCTTTGGCCCATTTTTTGATTGGGTGGTTTATTTTTCTGGAATTGAGCTTCAGGAGCTGCTTGTATATATATATATGTGTGTATATATATATATATATATATTTTTTTTTAAAGATTTCGGCGGCGGCGGCGCGTCCAGCCAGTCCTGGCTGAGTGTCGCCGGCGGCAGCAGCTGGAGGAGGAAGAGAAGACGGCCGAGGCCCTGGGGCCAGCGCGAGAGGCTGTCCGCTGCTCCTGCTTGTATATTTTTGAGATTAATTCTTTGTCAGTTGCCTCTTTTGCTATTATTTTCTCCCATTCTGAAGGCTGTCTTTTCACCTTGCTTATCGTTTCCTTCATTGTGCAAAAGCTTTTAAGTTTAATTAGGTCCCATTTGTTTATTTTTGCTTTTATTTCCATTACTCTGGGAGGTGGGTCATAGACGATCCTGCTGTGATTTATGTTAGAGAGTGTTTTGCCCATGTTTTCCTCTAGGAGTTTTATAGTTTCTGGTCTTACATTTAGATCTTTATTCCATTTTGAATTTATTTTTGTAAACACCAAAACTTTAAATGTAGTGCCCATTAAATCTGTTAACCAAATGTAAAACCTTACTTATATACATTTTTTGGTAACTTAATAGCCCTTTATCCTTTCTTGTCTTTAAAACCTGACCTAAACAATAAGAATTTTTCTTCTCCTTATGGCTACCTGCACTTTCCTCCACCTCTTGTCTATGTGCTGACTGGGAAGGCAAAAACAGTGTTTTATTGATATAGAACTGTGGTTTTTAAAAGATGTAAATAGATGAATTATAATAGTAGTGACAAGAAGTAACTACACCTTTCTCCCCAAATCTGATTTTTGAAACACAGTATACAGAAGAAAAACAGTTTTGAAATAAATACAACAGAGTCCCTTTCCACTATTAGAGGCTTTGACTCACTCCATGGTTCTCGAAATGAGTTTCCTCCCCTCATGTTCCTCTTTCCCCCACTTCTAAGGATCACTACCCAGTTTCCTCCTAAGAGTTAACACTAGTCAAAGATTCAGGATGATCGGGCCCTTGTGTAGCCCATTATATCCAAACAAGGCAAGAGTATTTGGATAGGACTTCTAAGGAAATGCCTCTGACCATATTGTTATCACAAGAACATTTTAGAATAGATTAGAAATAATGGTGGCAACCATCCAAGGATCTCATAACTCTAGTTATCTTTAGTTTGCAGAGTATGAAAATCATAGAATGTCAGACTATGGAAATCATCCCATCCTACTACTTCATTCTGAAGATACACGGAAACAGATCCAGGAAGTGAAGGAATAGATTTGAAGGTCACACATAGTTAGTGACAGATCTGGAGCTAAAATATCAGGTTATATGACTCTGAGTTCAGAATTTTTATCTCTGCCAAACTATCTTAAACTGAGATTTGGTCCACTTGCAGAGTGATTTTAGGCGCTGATGACCAGCAGTATGCTGAACGGCTCAAGAGCCAAAGAAGAATACTGCCACCTGCTGGTAGCACATATGAATGATCGGGCCGTTGTTAAAAGGGAAATTGGTTCCTTCAGTTATTCTTTTAATTCCATGAATATTTGCTATCACGCTGGCATGTGTCAAGACCATCCCCATGGAAAAGAAATGCAAAAAAGCAAAATGGCTGTCTGGGGAGGCCTTACAAATAGCTGTGAAAAGAAGAGAAGCCAAAAGCAAAGGAGAAAAGGAAAGATAAACATCTGAATGCAGAGTACCAAAGAATAGCAAGAAGAGATAAGAAAGCCTTCTTCAGCGATCAATGCAAAGAAATAGAGGAATACAACAGAATGGGAAAGACTAGAGATCTCTTCAAGAAAATCAGAGATACCAAAGGAAAATTTCATGCAAAGACGGGCTCGATAAAGGACAGAAATGGTATGGACCTAACAGAAGCAGAAGACATTAAGAAGAGATGGCAAGAATACACAGAAGAACTGTACAAAAAAGATCTTCACGACCCAGATAATCACGATGGTGTGATCACTGACCTAGAGCCAGACATCCTGGAATGTGAAGTCAAGTGGGCCTTAGAAAGCATCACTAGGAACAAAGCTAGTGGAGGTGATGGAATTCCAGTTGAGCTATTCCAAATCCTGAAAGATGATGCTGTGAAAGTGCTGCACTCAATATGCCAGCCAATTTGGAAAACTCAGCAGTGGCCACAGGACTGGAAAAGGTCAGTTTTCATTCCAATCCCAAAGAAAGGCAATGCCAAAGAACGCTCAAAGTACCACACAATTGCACTCATCTCACACACTAGTAAAGTAATGCTCAAAATTCTCCAAGCCAGGCTTCAACAATATGTGAACCGTGAACTTCCTGATGTTCAAGCTGGTTTTAGAAAAGGCAGAGGAACCAGAAATCAAATTGCCAACATCCACTGGATCATGGAAAAAGCAAGAGAGTTACAGCAAAACATCTATTTCTGCTTTATTGACTATGCCAAAGCCTTTGACTGTGTGGATCACAATAAACTGTGGAAAATTCTGAAAGAGATGGGAATACCAGACCACCTGACCTGCCTCTTGAGAAATGTGTATACAGGTCAGGAAGCAACAGTTAGAACTGGACATGGAACAACAGACTGGTTCCAAATAGGAAAAGGAGTTCATCAAGGCTGTATATTGTCACCCTGTTTATTTAACTTCTATGCAGAGTACATCATGAGAAACGCTGGGCTGGAAGAAACACAAGCTGGAATCAAGATTGCCGGGAGAAATCTCAATAACCTCAGATATGCAGATGACACCACCCTTATGGCAGAAAGTGAAGAGGAACTCAAAAGCCTCTCGATGAAAGTGAAAGAGGAGAGTGAAAAAGTTGGCTTAAAGCTCAACATTCAGAAAACGAAGATCATGGCATCTGGCCCCATCACTTCATGGGAAATAGGTGGGGAAACAGTGTCAAACTTTATTTTTCCGGGCTCCAAAATCACTACAGATGGTGACTGCAGCCATGAAATTAAAAGATGCTTACTGCTTGGAAGGAAAGTTATGACCAACCTGGATAGCATATTGAAAAGCAGAGACATTACTTTGCCAACAAAGGTTCGTCTAGTCAAGGCTATGGTTTTTCCTGTGGTCATGTATGGATGTGAGAGTTGGACCGTGAAGAAGGCTGAGCGCCGAAGAATTGACGCTTTTGGACTGTGGTGTTGGAGAAGACTCTTGAGAGTCCCTTGGACTGCAAGGAGATCCAACCAGTCCATTCTGAAGGAGATCAGCCCTGAGATTTCTTTGGAAGGAATGATGCTAAAGCTGAAACTCCAGTACTTTGGCCACCTCATGCGAAGAGTTGACTCATTGGAAAAGACTCTGATGCTGGGAGGGATTGGGGGCAAGAGGAGAAGGGGACGACAGAGGATGAGATGGCTGGATGGCATCACTGACTCGATGGATGTGAGTCTCAGTGAACTCCGGGAGCTGGTGTTGGACAGGGAGGCCTGGCGTGCTGCGATTCATGGGGTTGCAAAGAGTCGGACACGACTGAGCGACTGTCTGATCTGATCTGATCTGGCATGTGTAAGCAATATGCTGGGCACTCTGGGGCTTACCTTCACGGGGCTGACTTTTTTAGGGAGGTCATTACAAGAAGCTACTCTGTAAGATCGTGTAAGTGTATGCCGTGAAAGCAGCATAGATACAGCTATTGCAGTTTAGGAGAAAAACAAATGGTTTCTGATGGGAATCTGGAAAGGGCAGGGTATGGAGAAAGGACAGGTGAACTTGGTTTTTAAAGACAAATGGTTTAGGGTTTGTTGAGATGGAGATGAGTCAGAAAATTCAATCCTAGATCTGACTAAATATCTAAATCCTGGATTCTTAAACATTATGCTGTATAAGTCCTTTGCCTGGGCTGGAAACTTCAGGCTGTGAAATAGCATAGGGCCTTGAATGCCATGTTAAGTGATTTGGTTTAGTCTGTAGGCAACTGGTAGCATGGACTGTTTTAAAGAAGGTGGTCTCATGTGAACTGTGCTCTCAATCCCAAGGGGCTAAGTGCTTAGACCATTAGGCCCTGAGAGCAGATCAAAGACAACAGTGCAAAGGCCTGGGTTCCATCAGAAGCTCTGATGGCCGGTAGTTATTCTGAAGCTTTAATTGCTCAGAGCCTTTTGCTAAACTCCACCCTGTTACACTTGGCTGATCAAGTTAAGAGCTGTCAAATCTATTTCCTGAGCTGTAGAGTAAACCAGGAATTTCTCAGAGTTAGCTTTTCTTCAAAGAATGTTGTTTTATGTTTTCTCAGAGAAAAGCTTTATATTGTTTTTTAAATTAGAAAAAAATTTAATGTCATTTCCTGATTCCAAAATTTTTTAGCATTACAGAACTATACAAGTATTCTAGAAAGTGAAAGTGTCCTCTATTCTCTAAATATTTTTCTTGTATGTATAACAGTGCTTATTAAGGTAAAACAATTTTTAGATAAGCTACTCATACTATTTTTCTCATTTAATATAACATTATGTTTATTATTAATATTATTTTATTTATTTTAATTGGAGGCTAATTACAATATGGTGGTGGTTTTTGCTGTACATTGACATGAATCAGACATGGCTGTACATATGTTCCTCATTCTGAAACCCCTCCCACCTCCCTCCCCATCCCATCCCTCAGGGTCATCCCTGTGCACCAGCCCTGACCACCATCTCATGCATCGAACTTGGACTGGCAATCTGTTTCACATATGGTAATATACATGTTTCATTGCTATTCTTTCAAATCATCCCACCCTCGCCTTCTCCCACAGAGTCCAACAGTCTGTTCTTTACATCTGTGTCTCCTTTGCTGTCTCTCATATAGGGTCATTGTTACCATCTTTCTAAACTCCATATATATGTGTTAGTATACTGTATTGGTGTTTTTCTTTCTGGCTTACTTCACTCTGTATAATAGGCTCTGGTCTCTCTCATCCACCTCATTAGAACTGATTCAAATGCATTCTTTTTAATGGCTGAGTAATATTCCATTGTATAAATGTACCATAGCTTTCTTATCTTTCTTATGCCTTAAGTGTAGAGTTAGGTTATTTATTTGATTTATCTCCTATTTCTTGTATTTCTATGAACCTTCCCCCTTAGCACTGCTTTTACTGAATCCCATAGGTTTTGGGTTGTTGTGTTTTCATTTTCATTCATTTCTATGCATATTTTGATTTCTTTTTTTATTTCTTATGTGATTTGTTGGTTATTCAGAAGTGTGTTGTTTAGCCTCCATATGTTAACATTTTTAATAGTTTTTTTTTTCCCCTATAGTTGACATCTAATCTTACTGCATTTTGATCAGAAAAGATGCTTGAGATGATTTCAATTTTTTTTGAACTTCCCAAGGCTAGATTTATGGCCCAGGATGTGATATATCCTGCAGAAGGTTCCATGTGCACTTGAGAAAAAGGTGAAATTCATTGTTTTGGGGTGAAATGTCCTATAGATATCAATTAGGCCTAACTGTTCCATTGTATCATTTAAAGTTTGTTTACCTTGCTTATTTTCTGTTTAGTTGATCTATCCATAGGTGTGAATGGGGTATTAAAGTCTCCCACTATTATTATGTTATTGTTAATTTCCCCTTTCATACTTGTTAGCATTTGCCTTATATATTGCAGTGCCCCTATGTTGGGTGCATCTATATTTATAATTGTTATATCTTCTTCTTGGATTGATCCTTTGATCATTATGTAGTGTCCTTCTTTGTCTCTTTTCATGGCTTTTACTTCAAAGTCTATTTTATCTGATATGAGTATTGCTACTCCTGCTTTCTTTTGGTCTCAGTTTGCATGAAATATCTTTTTCCAGCCCTTCACTTTCAGTCTGTATGTGTCCCTAGGTTTGAGGTGGGTCTCTTGTAGACAGCATATATAGGGGTCTTGTTTTTGTATCCATTCAGCCAGTCTTTGTCTTTTGGTTGGGGCATTCAATCCATTTATGTTTAAGGTAATTATTGATAAGTATGATCCCGTTGCCATTTACTTTATTGTTTTGGTTTCAAGTTTATACACCCTTTTTGTGTTTCCTGTCTAGAGAAGATCCTTCAGCATTTGTTGGAGAGCTGGTTTGGTGGTGCTGAATTCTCTCAGCTTTTGCTTGTCTGTAGAGCTTTTGATTTCTCCTTCATATTTGAATGAGATCCTTGTTGGGTACAATAATCTGGGTTGTAGATTTTTCCCTTTCATTATTTTAAGTATGTCCTGCCATTCCCTTCTGGCTTGAAGAGTTTCTATTGAAAGCTCAGCTGTTATGCTTATGGGAATCCCCTTGTGAGTTATTTGTTGTTTTTCCCTTGCTGCTTTTAATATTTGTTCTTTGTGTTTGATCTTCATTAATTTGATTAATATGTGTTTTGGGCTGTTTCACCTTGGGTTTATCCTGTTTGAGACTGTCTGGGTTTCTTGGACTTGGGTGGCTATTTCCTTCCCCCTTTTAGGGAAGTTTTCAACTATTATCTCCTCAAGTATTTTCTCATGGCCTTTCTTTTTGTCTTCTTCTTCTGGGACTCCTATGATTTGAATGTTGGGGCATTTAACATTGTCCCAGAGGTCTCTGAGGTTGTCCTCATTTCTTTTAATTATTTTTTCTTTTTTCCTCTCTGCTTCATTTATTTCCACCATTCTATCTTCCATCTCACTTATCCTATCTTCTGATTCAGTTATTCTACTGTTGGTTCCCTCCAGAGTGCTTTTCATCTCAGTTATTGCATTACTCATTATTAATTGACTTTTTTATTTCTTCTAGGTCCTTGTTAAACTTTTCTTGCATCTTCTTAATCCTTGTCTCCAGACTATTTATCTGTAACTCTATTTTGTTTTCAAGATTTTGAAGCATTTTTACTATCATTATTCTGAATTCTTTTTCAGGTAGACTCTCTATCTCCTCCTCTTTTGTTTGGTTTGGTGGGCTTTTATCATGTTCCTTTACCTGTTGAATATTTCTCTGCCTTTTCATCTTGTTTAGGTTGCTGTGTTTGGGGTGGCCTTTCTGTATGCTGGAAGTTTGTGATTCCTCTTTATTGTGGAGGTTCCTCCCCGTGGGTGGGTTTGGACAGGTGTCTTGTCAAGGTTTCCTGGCTAGGGAAGCTTGCGTCGGTGTTCTGGTGGGTGGAGCTGGATCTCTTCTCTCTGGAGTGCAATGAAGTGTCCAGTAGTGAGTTTTGAGGTGTCTACGGGTTTGGTGTGACTTTTGGCCGCCTGTATTTTTGTGCTCAGAGTTATGTTCCTGTGTTGTTGGAGAATTAGCTAGGTATGTCTTGCTCTGAAACTTGTTGGCTTTTTGGTGGAGCTTGGTTTCAGTTTAGGTATCGAGACTTTTGTATGAGCTTTTGTCGATGAATGTTCCCTGGAGTCAGGAGTTTTCTGGTGTTCTCAAGTTTTGAATTTAAGCCTCCTGACTCTGGCTTTCAGTCTTATTCTTACAGTAGCCTCAAGACTTCTCCATCCATACAGCACCAATGATAAAACATTTAGGCTAATGGAGAAAAGATTCTCCACAGTGAGGGACACCCAGAAAGATTCACAGAGTTACATGGAGAAGAGAAGAGGGAAAAGGGAGATAGAGGTGACTGGGAGGAGAAGAGGGGGAATCAAAAGGGGAGAGAGCAGTCTAGCCAGTAATCAATTTCCTATTTGCTCTCCACAGTCTGGAACACTCAGAGAGGTTCACAGAGTTCCATAGAGAAGAGAAGAGGGAGGAAGGAGATAGAGATGACCAGGAGGAGAGGAGGGGGAGTCAAAAGGAGAGAGCCCAATCTAGTCATGATCAGTTCCCTAAGTATTCTCCACAGCCTGGAACACCCAAAGAGATTCACAGGGTTAAGTAGAGAAGACAAGGCAGAGGGAGGAGATAGAGGTGACCTGGGGGAGAAAAAGGAGAGTCAAACGGGGAAAGTGCAATCAAGCCAGTAATCACACTCCTAAGTAAAAATGGGTACTGAAGATTGGATTATTAAAGGTACAAAATTGATAACAAATACCAAAAAGCAAAGATTAAAAATCTAGAGTAGAGGTTAGACTCTCAAAAATACAATATTAAAAAAAAAACTCAGAAGATATAAAAAAATATGAAATTTGCTTTAAAAATAGGATCTTTTTTTTTGCATGTAATGGTAGGTTTTAAAAATGAAAATTAAAGGAGCAATAAAGAATTTTAAAATTAAAAAATGTTAATAGTAAAATATATCTAGAAATTTCTCTGGAGCTGTTGAGGGTAATGTGGGGTCAGTTCAGTTTCAGATAGTTCCTTGTTCCAGCTTATACTTCTTCTCAAGGTCTATAGGTCCCTTCCAATGTAGTCAATGCCAACTACAGGGTTTTAATCTGTTGTACCTGTAACTTCCAAAGTGGTTCCCTATTCTTTGTTTATTTTGGCTTCCTCTGTTTGCAAGTCTCTTCAGTATCTAACTTCTGCCCTGACACAAGGGAGTGAAGATGGTCATATATTTAGGCTCACTTGTTCAATTGTGCTGCGGGGAGGGAGGAACATTGGAAAAAAATATCACTGGCATGTGTGGGGAGTGCTCGCAATGTCTGGGCCACACTGGATTTGCCCCCACTCACAGCGTGTGTGCTTTCCTGGTCTACACTGCTCAGGCTCCAGGTTGCTCTGCAGGGGAACTGTCTAAAGCAGGCCCTGGGTTGTATGCACTTCCCAGGTCTAAGCTGCTCAGGTTCAGGTTCTTGCTGCTGCTGCTAAGTCACTTCAGTCGTGGCCGACTCTGTGTGACCCCATAGATGGCAGCCCACCAGGCTCCCCCATCCCTGAGATTCTCCAGGCAAGAACACTGGAGTGGATTGCCATTTCCTTCTCCAGTGCATGAAAGTGAAAAGTGAAAGTGAAGTTGTGTCCAACTCTTCGAGACCCCATGGACTGCAGCCCACCAGGCTCCTCCATCCATGGGATTTTCCAGGCAAGAGTACTGGAGTGGGGTGCCATCGCCTTCTCCATCAGGTTCTTGGGTACTCCACAAAGGCACAGACTAGGTTGGGCCTGCGTTTTGTGCGCTTCCCAGGTCCGAGCAGCTCAGGCAACCAGGTGCTTGGCGAGCACACTCTCCCCAGGTGGGGCAGTGCATCTTATCACCTCCTTGGTCCTGGCCATTTGGTTTCCCAGGTGTGCAGCAGGAGCACCATCTGAGGTGTGCTGTGTATCTCTTCTGGGGAGCTGATCTCTGGCTGCGACCCTCCTGGCAGATGTCAACCATCCAGGATCCCAGGAAGACTTGGTTAGCAACTGGAAGCCTGCTCTCAGTTTGGTAGAGGATGCCGTCTCTGGGGCCGAGTTTTCCCCTTGCCTCCCAGCCCTGGCTGTCACCCACCTGCTTCCTTGCCTCCAGCGGGGGATGGGCCAGTCTGCCGCCGGCTAGCTCTCCTCTAGTATTCGCTCAGTCCTTTGTTCTGTGAGTGGGCACGGTAGTGCCTTAGGTTAGAGCTTTTCGCGAGAAAGTTCTCTCTCTCTCTTTCTTCTTCTTCTTTTTCCTCTCTCTCTCTGGCTATCCCACATTTTGGGTTGCTATCTCTCGTTAGCTCCCCAGATTGCCCTCAGGGCAATCAGGCCCGGTCTTTACCCTAAGCAATGCAGCCTGCGCCTCCCTGTTCAGCCCCTGCTTGTTGGTGGTGGACACGAGCATCTGGACTACTTCTCCGCTAGGAGTTGCAGTTATGTGCGTAATCTGTGGGTTTTATTTATTTATATTTTCCTCCCTGTTATGCTGTCCTTTAAGATTCCAAAACTCCCCACAGACCTGCCAGTGAGAGGGTTTCCTGGTGTTTGGAAACTTCTCCTCTTTTATGACTCCCTCCCCGGGAAGGGTCTCCATTCCTAACTATTTTGCCTCTCTTTTTATCTTTTATATTTTGTCCTACTTCCTTTCGAAGACAATGGACTGCCTTTCTGGGTGCCTGGTGTCCTCCACCAGTTTTCAGAAGTTGTTTTGTGGTATTTGCTCAGCGTTCAAATGATCTTTCGATGAATTTGTGGGAGAGAAAGTGGTCTCCCTGTCCTATTCCTCCGCCATCTTAGGACCACCCCCATTCATACTATTTTTAAACTTTCTTCACTTATCTGTACAACATGGGCCATATGAGTACATGTAGATTTACCTAGTTTTTTTTTAAAATAATGCACTGTTGTATATTTTCTCAGTTGCTTTATGATAGACATTTGGACTGTCTCTATTTTTTCTAATGTGAACAGTACTGCAATAAACACCTTTGTACATAAATCTTTATGCATTTGTAACAATGTTTCTATAGGATAAATTTCTAGCACTGGAAATGTTGGATCATAGGATCTGAAAATTTATTTTTTAATAGATATTATCAAATTGCCCTTGGAAAATGTTATTCCAATTTTCACTTTCAGCAAGTGTGTTGGCTTATCCACATCTTCTTTGATGTTATCAAACATTTAAATCTTTCCTACTCTGATGGACAAAAAAGATATCTTATTGTGCCTAAAATCAATGCATATATGGTAAGAATCCATATTTAGGTGGTGCTGGAGAAGACTCTTGAGAGTCCTTTGGACAGCAGGGAGATCAAACCAGTCAATCCTAAAGGAAATCAACCCTGAATATTCATTGGAAGGACTGATGCTGAAGCTGAAGCTCCAATACTTTGGCCACTTGATACAAAGAGCTGACCATTGAAAAAGACACTGATGCTGAGAAGGATTCAGGACAGGAGAAGGGGACGACAGAGGATGAGATGTTTGGATGGCATCACTGACTCAATGGACATGAGTTTGAGCAAACTCCAGGAGATGGTGAAGGACAGGGAAGCTTGGCCTGCTTCAGTTCATGGAATCTCAAAGAGTTGAATATGACTGAGTGACTGAACAACAACAAGGAAGCTAGTGTTTACTAGCCTGTGTCAGTCTTCCACATAAGTTGCAAATATCTTCACAAAGTACCAAGGGCCATTTTTCCAGGACCTGGCACATTAGGTACACACTCTGGGACCACACATCAGACATATGTCTTGTATATATTACTTCATAGAGTTTGTATATAGGAATTTTAGATAGAAATGGATAATAGGCATGACTTATATTACATACTAGGTTGATCCAAGGAAACAAATTGCCCATCAAAAATCATAGATAAGAAGACCTAGTGAGTATAGTGGATCTGTCCTGGATCTGCCACTTAGCTCTTTGTCTTGTTTCATTAATATCATGTACAAATCATGTACAAATCACATTTTCCAAATGGTGACAGCACTTCACTAATACTGTGGCTCAAGTAATGTAATCACTTCGCCAAATGGCCTAGCATTGTTGGCTCAAACCCAAGATGAAGGCATAGATTCCAGCCAGAAAATGTAACAACTGTAACAAAACCATCTAAGCCCAAACATTTGGATACTTGACTCCCTGAACACAATAAGCCAATGGACTCACTTAGCACACAATAATCCTAAGTAATATGTTTAAGAGAAGTCTCGCACTCACCTAGCCAGTATTAGTCTAGCCACTGTTAGTCTAGCAGGTTCCTTTCATCTTTTGAGCACTTTGGAAGATTCCATTTCTCTTTTCCCCTTTGCCAATGAGAGGGACCATGTCACTCACTCTGGCCAATAACTTGTGAGATGAAGTGCTATTTCGTGACATATTTCAGTTTTTGCTGTGGGACCTTCTATTTTCCCTTCCCCCTTTCACAGTGATTGTGGAAGTGTAGGAGAGATACACACATGTATATCTGTGAGTCTATTTCTGTTTTATAAATAAGTTCATTTTATATTTTAGATTTCACATGAGTAATATCATATGATACTTTGTTTTTGTCTCACTACATTTATGATAATCTCTAGGTCCATCCATGTTGCTGTAAATGGCATTATTTCATGCTTTTCATGGCTGAGTAGTATTCTGTTGTATATATATATACCATATCTTCTTTATCCATTCATCTGCTGATGGACATTTGGCTTACATCCATGTCTTGGCTATATTCACAGCTAGTCATAATAGCCATTGCTCTTTAAATACAAATGGAAGGTTTCAATTTCCTTACTGGTGGTAGTATTTTCTCAACTGGTGAGATGGCCAACCATCACAGTATATGATGATGGAAATAATTAGGACAAGAATCCAGAGAGAAGAGTCTACACTAAGGTATGGAAGACCGAGAGCTTTCATTGCACTCGCCTATGATTTTTATAATTGACTGGATAATAAAGCTTTCTTAAGTGAACAATGCAAAGAAATAGAGGAAAACAACAGAATGTGAAAGACTAGAGATAGCTTCAAGAAGATTTGAGATACCAAGGGAACATTACATGCAAAGATGGGCACAATAAAGGGCAGAGATGGTATGGACCTAACAGAAGCAGAAGATATTAAGAAGAGGTGGCAAACATACACAGAAGAACTATACAAAAAATGTCATAATAATCCAGATGACCACAGTGGTGTGATCACTCACCTATTGCCAGACATCCTGGAGTCCAAAGTCAAGTGGGCTTAGGAAGCATCACTACGAACAAAGCCAGTGGAGGTGATGGAATTCCAGCTGAGCTATTTCAAATCCTAAAAGATGATGCTGTGAAAGTGCTGCACTCAATATGCCAGCCAATTTGGAAAACTCAGCAGTGGCCATAGGACTGGAAAAGGTCAGTTTTCATTCCAATCCCAAAGAAAGGCAATGCCAAAGAATGCTCAAACTACCATACAATTGCACTCCTTTCACATGCTAACAAGGTAATGCTCAAAATCCTTCAAGCCAGGCTTCAGCAGTATGTAAACCAAGAAACTTCCAGATGTCCAAGATGGATTTAGAAAAGGCAGAGGAACCAGAGATCAAACTGCCAACATCCATTGGATCATAGAAAAAGCAAGGGAATTCCAGAAAACATCTACTTCCGCTTCATTGACTACACTAAAGCCTTTGACTATGTGGATCACAACAAACTGTGGAAAATTCTTAAGGAGATGGGAATCTGAATACCCAGTCAAGACACAACAGTTAGAACCAGACATGGAAAGACAGACTTCTTCAAAATTGGGAAAGGAGTACAACATCAAGGCTGTATATTTTCACCCTTCTTATTTAACTTCTATGCAGAGTACATCATGTGAAATGCCAGGCTGGATGAATCACAAGCTTGAATCAAGATTGCCTGAGAAATAACAACACCACATATGTAGATGATACCACTCTAATGGAAGAAAGTGAAGAGGCATTAAAGAGCCTCTTGATGAAGGTGAAAGACAAGAATTAAAAAGCTGGCTTAAAGCTCAACATTCAAAAAACTAAGATCATAGCATCTGGTCCCATCACTTCATGGTAAATACATGGGGAAAAAGTGGTAACAGTTGCAGACTTCATATTCTTGGGCTCCAAAATCGCTGTGGATGGTGACTTCAGGCATGAAATTAAAAGATGCTTGCTCCTTGGAAGAAAAGTTATGACAAACCTAGACAGCATGTTAAAAAGCAGAGACATTACTTTGCTGATAATGGTCAATGTTAAAACTATGGTTTTTCCAGTAGTCATGTATGGATATGAGAGTTGGACCATAAGGAAGGTTGAGTGCCAAAGAATTGGTGCTTTAGAATTGTGGTGCTGGAGAAGACTCTTGAGAGTTCCTTGGACTGCAAGGAGATCAAACCCATCAATTCTAAAGGAAATCAACCCTGAATATTCATTGGAAGGACTGATGCTAAGCTGAAGCTCCAATACTTCGGCTGCCTAATGTGAAGAGCTAACTCATTGGAAAAGACCCTGATGTTGGGAAAGATGAAGGCAGGAGGAGAAGGGGGCAACAGAGGATGAGATGGTTGAATGGCATCACTGACTCAGTGGACATGAATTTGAGCAAACTCTGGGAGATAGTGAAGGACAGGGAAGCCTGGCGTGCTGGAGTCCATGGGGTCACAAAGAGTCGGACATGACTTAGCAACTGAACAACAACAACAAGTACTGGCTACATTGGTATTCCCTGCTGGCCCAGTGGTAAAGAATCCACTGAGCATTCTTTACCCCTGTGCTTTACCTCACTGCTTTCTTTACCTCAGGGGTAAAGAATGCAGGAGATGTGAGTTTGATCCCTGGGTCTGGAAGATCTTATGGAGAAGGAAATGGCAACCCATTCTAGTATTCTTGCTTGGGAAATCCCACGGACAGAGCAGCCTGGTATGCTACAGTCCATGGGGTTGCAAAAGTCAGACACGACTTAGTGACTAAACAACAACTGGCTGCCTTCTATAACAAGCTAGTGTACTTTGTTTTTATTTATTTTGATTTTAATTAGAGGCTAATTACTTTACAATATTGTGGTGGTTTTTGCCATACATTCACAAATGAATCAGCTATGGGTGTACATGTGTTCCCCATCCCTGACCCTCCCTCCCACCTCCCTCCCCATCCCATCCCTCAGGGTCATCCCAGTGCATCAGCCCTGGGCAACCTATCTCATGCAATTGAACCTGGACTGGTGATCTATTTCACATATGGTAATATACATGTTTCAATGCTATTCTCTCAATCATCCCACCCTCACCTTCTCCCACAGAGTCCAACAGTCTATTCTTAACATCTGTGTTTCCTTCACTGTCTCGCATATAGGGTCATCATTACCAGTTTTTCTAAACTGCATATATATGCGTTAATATACTGTATTGGTGTTTTCCTTTCTGACTTACTTCACTCTGTATAATAGGCCTTCAGTTTCATCCACCTCATTAGAATTGATTCAAATGAATTCTTTTTAATGGCTGTGTAATATTCCATTGTGTATATGTACCACAGCTTTCTTATTCATTTGTCTGCCATGGACATCTAGGTTGCTTCCATGTATGGCTACTGTAAACAGTGTTGTGATGAACATTGGGGTACACGTGTCTCTTTCGATTCTGGTTAACTCAGTGTGGATGCCCAGCAGTGGATTGCTGGGTCTTATGCCAGTTCTGTAACTCTCTTGCTTTTCCATGATCCAGCGGATGTTGGCAATTTGATCTCTGGTTCCTCTCCCTTTGCTAAAACCAGCTTGAACATCTGGAAGTTCATGGTTCACGTATTGCTGAAGCCTGGCTTGGAGAATTTTGAGCATTACTTTACCGAGCGTGTGAGATGAGTGCAATTGTGCGGTAGTTTGAGCATTCTTTGGCATTGCCTTTCTTTGGGATTGGAATTAAAACTGACCTTTCCAGTCCTGTGGCCACTGCTGAGTTTTCCAAATTTGCTGGCATATTGAGTGCAGCACTTTCACAGAATCCTCTTTTAGGATTTGAAATAGCTCAACTGGAATTCCATCACCTCCACTAGCTTTGTTCATAGTGATGCTTCCTAAGCACACTTGACTTCTCATTCCAGAATGTCCGGCTCTAGGTGAGTGATCACACCATCGCAGTTATCTGGGGTCGTGAAGATCTTTTTTGTACCGTTCTTCTGTGTATTCTTGCCACCCCTTTTTAATATCTTCTGCTTCTGTTAGGTCCATAACCATTTCTGTCCTTTATGAGCCCATCTTTGCATGAAATCTGGTATCTCTAATTTTCTTGAAGAGATCTCTAGTCTTTCCCATTCTGTTGTTTTCCTCTATTTATTTGCATTGATCACTGAGGAAGGCTTTCTTATCTCTCCTTGCTATTTTGGAATTCTGCATTCAGATGCTTATATCTTTCCTTTTCTCCTTTGCTTTTCTCTTCTCTTCCTTTCATAGCTATTTGTAAGGCCTCCTCAGACAGCCATTTGCTTTTTTGCATTTCTTCTTCTGGGATGGTCTTGATCCCTGTCTCCTGTACAATGTCACGAACCTCCATCCATAGTTCATCAGGCACTCTGTCTATCAGATCTAGTCCCTTAAATCTATTCTCACTTCCACTGTATAATTATAAGGGATTTGATTTAGGTCATACTTGAATGGTCTAGTGATTTTCCCTAATTTCAATTTAAGTCTGAATTTGGCAAATAAGCACTTCATGATCTGAGCCACAGTCAGCTCCTGGTCTTGTTTTTGCTGACTGTATAGAGCTTCTCCATCTTTTGCTGCAAAGAATATAATCAATCTGATTTCGGTGTTGACCATCTGGTGATGTCCACGTGTAGAGTCTTCTCTTGTGTTGTTGAAAGAGGGTGTTTGCTATGACCAGTGCGTTCTCTTGGCAAAATGCTATTCACCTTTGCCCTGATTCATTCTGTACTCCAAGGCCAAATTTGCCTGTTACTCAAGCAAGAGAGTTCCAGGAAAAAAACATCTATTTCTGCTTTATTGACTATGCCAAAGCCTTTGATTGTGTGGATCACAATAAACTGTGGAAAATTCTGAAAGAGATGGGAATACTAGACCACCTGACCTGCCTGTTGAGAAACCTATATGCAGGTCAGGAAGCAACAGTTTAGAAGTGGACATGAAACAAGAGACTGGTTCCAAATAGGAAAAGGAGTATGTCAAGGCTGTATATTGTCACCCTGCTTATTTAACTTCTATGCAGAGTACATCATGAGAACACTGGGCTGGAAGAAACACAGCTGGAATCAAGATTGCTGGGAGAAATATCAATAACCTCAGATATGCAGATGACACCACCCTTATGGCAGAAAGTGAAGAGGAACTCAAAAGCCTCTTGATGAAAGTGAAAGAGGAGAGTGAAAAAGTTGGCTTAAAGCTCAACATTCAGAAAACTAAGATCGTGGCATCTGGTCCCATCTCTTCATGGGAAATAGATGGGGAAACAGTGGAACAGTGTCAGACTTTATTTTTCCGGGCTCCAAAATCACTGCAGATGTGACTGGCAGCCATGAAATTAAAAGACTCTCACTCCTTGGAAGGAAGTTATGACCAACCTAGATAACATATTCAAAAGCAGAGATATTACTTTGCCAACAAAGGTCCGTCTAGTCAAAGCTATGGTTTTTCCAGTGGTCATGTGTGGATGTGAGAGTTCGACTGTGAAGAAAGCTGAGCACCAAAGAATTGATGCTTTTGATCTGTGGTGTTGGAGAAGACTCTTGAGAGTCCCTTGGACAGCAAGGAGATCCAACCAGTCCATTCTAAAGGAGATCAGTCCTAGGTGTTCATTGGAAGGACTGATGCTGAAGCTGAAACTCCAATACTTTGGCCACCTCATGTGAAGAGTTGACTCACTGGAAAAGACCCTGATGCCAGGAGGGATTGGGGGCAGGAGGAGAAGGGGACGACAGAGGATGAGATGACTGGATGGCATCACCGACTCTATGGACATGAGTTTGAGTAAACTCCGGGAGTTGGTGATGAACAGGGAGGCCTGGCGTGCTGTGATTCATGGGATCGCAAAGAGTCGGACACGACTGAGTGACTGAACTGAACTGAAATGAACTGATGGCAGTTCTATTTCCAGTTTTTCAAGGAATCTCCACACTGTTCTTTGTAGTGACTGTACTAGTTTGCATTCCCACCAAAAGTGTAAGAGGGTTCCTTTTTCTCCGCACCCTCTCCAACATTTATTGTTTGTAGACTGTTTGATAGCAGCCATTGTGACTGGCGTGAAATGGTACCTCATTGTGGTTTTGATTTGCATTTCTCTGATAATGAGTGATGTTGAGCATCTTTTCATGTGTTTGTTAGCCGTCTGTATGACTTCTTTGGAGAAATGTCTGTTTAGTTCTTTGGCCCATTTTTTGATTGGGTCGCTTATCTTTCTGCAATTGAGCTTCAGGAGTTGCTTGTATATTTTTGAGATTAATTCTTTTTCAGTTGCTTCATCTGCTATTATTTTCTCCCATTCTGTAGGCTGTCTTGTCACTTGCTTATAGTTTCCTTCGTTATGCAAAAGCTTTTAAGTTTAATTAGGTCCCATTTGTTTATTTTTGCTTTTATTTCCATTATTCTTGGAGGTGGGTCATAGACGATCCTGCTATGATTTATGTCGGAGAGTGTTTTGCCTGTGTTTTCCTCTAGGAGTTTTATAGTTTCTGGTCTTACATTTAGATTTTTAATCCATTTTGAGTTTATTTTTGTGTATGGTGTTAGAAAGTGTTCTAGTTCCATTTTTTACAAGTGGTTGACCAGTTTTCCCAGCACCACTTATTAAAGATACTGTCTTTTCTCCATGGTATATTCTTGCCTCCTTTGTCAAAGATAAGATGTCCATACTGCTGCTGCTAAGTCACGTCAGTCATGTCTGACTCTGTGCGACCCCATAGATGGCAGCCCACCAGGCTCCCGTCCCTGGGATTCTCCAGGCAACAATACTGGAGTGGGTTGCCATTTTCTTCTCCAGTGCATCAACGTGAAAAGTGAAAATGAAGTCGCTCAGTCGAGTCCGACTCTTCGCGACCCCATGGACTGTAGCCTACCAGGCTCCTCTGTCCATGGGATTTCCCAGGCAGGAGTACTGGAGTGGGTTGCCATTGCCTTCTCCAAGGTGTCCATAGGTGTGTGGATTTATCTCTGGGCTTTCTATTTTGTTCCACTGATCTATATTTCTGTTTTTGTGCCCGTACCATACTGTCTTGATGACTGTGGCTTTGTAGTAGAGCGTAAAGTCAGGCACATCGATCCCTCCAGTTCCATTCTTCTTTCTCAAGATTGCTTTGGCTATTCAAGGTTTTTTGTATTTCCATACAAATTGTGAAATTATTTGTTCTAGTTCTCTGAAAAATACCGTTGGTAGCTTGAGAGGGATTGCATTGAATCTATAGTTCGTTTTGGGTAGTGTACTCATTTTCATTATTTTGATTCTTCTGATCCATGAAGTTGGTATATTTCTCCATCTATTTGTGTCATCTTTGATTTCTTTCACCGGTGTTTTATAGTTTTCTATATATAGGTCTTTTCTTTCTTTAGGTAGATTTATTCCTAAGTATTTTATTCTTTTCATTGCAATGGGGAATGGAATTGTTTCCTTAATTTATCTGTTTTCTCATTGTTAGTGTATAGGAATGCAAGGGATTTCTGTGTGTTAATTTTATATCCTGCAACTTTACTATATTCATTGATTAGCTCTAGTAATTTTCTGGTGGAGTCTTTAGGGTTTTCTATGTAGAGGATCATGTCATCTGCAAACAGTGAGAGTTTTACTTCTTCTTTTCCAATCTGGATTCCTTTTATTTCTTTTTCTGCTCTGATTGCTGTGGCCAAAACTTCTAAAACCATGTTGGAATAGTAGTGGTGAGAGTGGGCACCCTTGTTTTGCTCCTGACTTTAGGGGAAATGCTTTCAATGTTTCACCATTGAGGATAATGTTTGCTGTGTGTTTATCATATGTGACTTTTATTATGTTGAGGTATGTTCCTTCTATGCCTACTTTCTGGAGGGTTTTTTATCATGAATGGATGTTGAATTTTGTCAAAGGCTTTCTCTGCATCTATTGAGATAATCATATGGTTTTTATCTTTTAATTTGTTAATATGGTATATCACATTGATTGATTTGCAAATATTGAAGAATCCTTGCATCCCTGGGATAAAGCCCACTTGGTCATGATGTACGGTCTTTTTCATATGTTAACTACCTAGTGTACTTTGAAAAAGCTATGCATATAATAAAGCTTCTATGAATCTGACAATGAAATTTTGTTAAAAAGCTTTTCTATCTCAATAATCCATCTTCTTGTTTAAAAATATTCATTTTTATTTACTTATTTGACTGAACCAGTTCTTACTGTGGCATGTGGGATCTAGTTCCCTGGCCAGGGAAACAAACTGGGGACCCCTGCACTGGAAGTGTGTTTTAGCCACCAGACCACCAGGGAAGTCTCAATAATCCATTTTCTCATTGTATCCCAAAACTTAGAGTCCCTAAGTGTGTGCATGCTAAGCCTCTTCAGTTGTGTCCAATTCTGTGACCCCAAGGACTATAGTCCACCAGGCTTCTCTGTTCATGGAATTCTCCAATCAAGAATACTGGAGTGGGTTGCCATGCCCTCCTTCAGGGGTTGAACTTGAGTCTCCTGCATTGGCAGGTGGGTTCTTTACCACTAACGCCACCTGGGAAGCCCAGAGTCCTTAAGAAGCTTTCATTAAGAGAGTCATTTAATTTTACTGTAGTTTAGTTTTAACAGTGTAGACTCTGAAACCCAGACTAAATGGAGTCAAATACTGGACATACTAGATGATAGCTCTGTTTTCTTAGGCAAGTGATGTAACCTCTATGTGCCTTGATTTCCTCATTTGTAAAATGACCACAATAATAGTACCTTCATCATAGGATTCTTTGGGTATTAAATGAGAACATTTCTATGCTGCTTTGTATTATTACCTTTCTATCTACATGGTCTGTCTCCCCAACTAGGTTGTAGCATATAACATTGAGGGCAGGAACTGTGCCCTATTTATCTTTGGAGTCGATGTCCAATAGACATTTGTTGTTGATTATCAGGAAACCTGAAGTAGTATTTTTCTTTCATACATCGATTTTGAAAGACAGATCTCTGCAAGTGACATGAAATGGGTTTTAGTTGACACTTTCAATTTAGACTGAATGTAGGTCAATGAAATGGGTCATCTGCCATCTTCACTTTACAAAACAAAACCAGACACTCTTCATACAATAATGAGTGTCTTAACAACACACGTAACCCAGTATATGGCATGAAATTTTGGCCTTAATCCTGAAGAAACTTCAAAGGATGAAAGTGTATTTAGCCAAGTAAAGGATTTCTGCTTTGGGTATAGTCTTGTACAGAACTGGTAGGTTTGCTTCCTAAAGAAAGTATCTTTTTGTGACAAACATCTAATTAGTTACAGACAAATCCATCTTGATTTGTTGCCTAGTGATGGCCAAAAGAAGTCACCCTCTGGTGAACTGAAAGTCTGTTTGCCATTACAGTTTCACACAAAAAGTCTTGAAGCCATGTTTGGTGAGAGCAAGAGAGGCTTCATTTGATCCTCAAATTGTTGCCTTGGGGAAGTCCTTTATTCTGAACCCCTAGCTTTCTCTGGGGGTGCCCTACAACCACCAGAAAAAGTTGGGTTGACATAAGAAAGAGTCTAGTGGCTTAGTGAAGCCCCTAGTTACCTGGCATAACTCTTTATAAATCTGGGGTATTTTTTTTGAAACTTCAGGGTAAGTGATCATTCTGTACACCCCCTCAAAGGTGGATTCTTAACCATTGGGCCACCAGGGAAGTCCCCAGTCCATCTTTAGCTATTGGCCTTTTTTCTTCCTTCAAGATCATGCTCCTCAAAAAATTGTCTGTATTTGCTGCCTTCATATCTGACTTATTTACTCCTCAACTACTTCAATCTGACTTTTACTCCCCATCATTCTATTGATATAGCTTTGATAATACTGTCTTTTTTACTGGTCATCTCTCTAGTATTGGACATTGTTGATTGCGGTCCTCCTCTGCTCCACTCTCAAAATTATCTTTCAGGCACGACTTCTTACTGAGCCTGAACAGCAAGATCCAACCCTTCAATTATTTTCTTGCTACTATCACTTTCTGGCTTCCTTTACCCTTCAGTGCTACATAGTTGGAAAACTCCATCACGCTTCTTTTACTGAAAGACCTCATTGTTTCTCCCTGTGGTTCATCTGTCCTCACTGCAAAACGAGTAGAAAACACAACTTATTTTGACTGCAGATGTGCTCCTGGTGATCATTGCCAGAAGGGCACACTTTCAAGTTACCCAAATATTGGAGCATAAGAAGCACTGATAGGCATCAGAAAGACTAAAACTGAAGCATGGAAAACGTCCACTCCTTCACCTCCATATCATGACCCAGCATTACTTAATACCCATTCAGTTGAATTTACCACGAGAACACAGCAATTAGATTTTTCTGTCATAGGCAACTAAAGGATTCCTATGCAGAAACTGGTCCCTAGTAGGGTCTGGCAAAGGAGCAAGTCAAATAATGTAGGATTGTCTAAGCCTCAGTTCAGTTCAGTTGCTCAGTCGTGCCTGACTCTTTGTGACCCCATGAATCACAGCATGCCAGGCCTCCCTGTCCATCAGCAACTCCTGGAGTTCGCTCAGACTCATGTCCATCGAGTCAGTGATGCCATCCAGCCATCTCATCCTCTGTCGTCCCCTTCTCCTCCTGCCCCCAATCCCTCCTGGCATCAGGGTCTTTTCCAATGAGTCAACTCTTCACATGAGGTGGCCAAAGTATTGGAGTTTCAGCTTCAGCATCAGTCCTTCCAATGAACACCCAGGACTGATCTCCTTTAGAATGGCCTGGTTGGATCTCCTTGCAGTCCAAGGGACTCTCAAGAGTCTTCTCCAACACCACAGTTCAAAAGCATCAATTCTTTGGCGCTCAGCTTTCTTCACAGTCCAACTCTCACATCCACACATGACCACTGGAAAAACCATAGCCTTGACTAGATGGACCTTTGTTGGCAAAGTAATATCTCTGCTTTTGAATATACTATCTAGGTTGGTCATAACTTTCCTTCCAAGGAGTAAGCGTCTTTTAATTTCAAGGCTGCAGTCACCATCTGCAGTGATTTTGGAGCCCAGAAAAATAAAATCTGACACTGTTTCCACTGTTTCCCCATCTATTTCCCATGAAGAGATGGGACCAGATGCCATGATCTTCGTTTTCTGAATGTTGAGCTTTAAGCCAACTTTTTCACTCTCCTCTTTCACTTTCATCAAGAGGCTCTTTAGTTCCTCTTCACTTTCTGCCATAAGGGTGGTGTCATCTGCATATCTGAGGTTATTGATATTTCTCCCGGCAATCTTGATTCCAGCTTGTGCTTCTTCCAGCCCAGCGTTTCTCATGATGTACTCTGCATAGAAGTTAAATAAGCAGGGTGACAATATACAGCCTTGACATACTCCTTTTCCTATTTGGAACCAGTCTGTTGTTCCATGTCCAGTTCTAACTGTTGCTTTCTGACCTGCATATAGGTTTCTCAAGAGGCAGGTCAGGTGGTCAGTCTAAGTCTAGGTTGGCTAAATGAGAGTGAAAGCCCTCTTTCTTGAGTTGCTAAATGGGCAAACCAGTTATGTGACTTCAAAGAGATCATTTTTTGTTAACTTTGTGTCTAGTAAGGTTAGGGCTTTATGGGATTTTGTACAGAATTGAGGTACTGGTGTTGTTTTAGTTTCTCCTTGTGGCATTCAAAAAGGTGCTACAAGCAAGAGGCAAGTTTTGGGTGGTGAAGCTGATCCGTCTGAAAGCAGAGACGGAAGAAAATACAGCTCTCCTAATAGAAGCCCTGCAGTCGACACTCCAAGTTGGCTGAGTCAGACAATTGTGCACAATGGACAAAGCCCAATGTATCTGCCCCAAGGTGAAGATAGGACTAGTAAAGGCAGAGACAGAGGCCTTGGAGGAGCCAGAACCTGATCCTTTCAGCTTTTACCAAACACCTTAGGCTGGACATCCCCAGCCTGGGAAAGACAACAATTACCCTCCTGCAGCCCCTCCATCCCAGGGTATTTCTGTGAATCATCCTAAAGCATAAACCAAGGAAGTCATTAAAATCAGAAACAGGGGAATGGGCTTAGCCAACAAGTACTTATGCTACGAGACAAAATCACCTAGTCTGGAATCTAGTGTTTGGTAAATGTCTGCTTTAGTCATCAGTCTATAGAATTGACTAGAAGAAAAGAGATGTCTTGAAAAGAAGCTGCCTTTACTTTCTTGGGCTCCAAAATCACTGCAGATGGTGACTGCAGCCATGAAATTAAAAGACACTTGTTCCTTGGAAGAAAAGCTATGACAAACCTAGACAGCATATTAAAAAGCAGAGACAGTACTTTGCTGACAAAGATCCATATAGTCAAAGCTATAGTTTTCCCAGTAGTCATGTATGGATGTGAGTTGGACCATAAAGAAGGCTGAGCACTGAAGAATTGGTGCTTTTGGACTGTGGTGTTGGAGAAGATTCTTGAGAGTCCTTTGGACTTCAAGGAGATCAAACCAGTCAATCCTAAAGGAAATCAACCCTGAATATTCATGGGAAGGACTGATGCTGAAGCTGAAGCTCCAATACTTTGGCCATCTGATGCAAAGAGCCAACTCATTGGAAAAGTTGATGCTGGAAAAGACTGAAGGCAGGAGGAGAAGGGGATGACAGCAGATGAGATGGTTGGATGGCAGGACCAACTCAATAGACGTGAGTTTGAGCAAACTCTGGGAGATGGTGAAAGATGGGGAAACCTGGCATACTGCAGTCCATGGGTCATAAAGAGTCAGACAGGACTGAGTGACTGAACAACAACAACAAAGAGATGTCTAATCTCCTCAGTAGATAAAGGGATCATCTTGCTGGAGAAACCTCCAGCCTCACCATCAAGGACCTGTGAGAGCTTACCCCACCACACATGTAGCCTACCAACAAATGGGCTGCTACATCCCGGAAGGGGACTCCTTCCCCATGCCTTCCTCAGATGTGGCCATAACAAAAATGGACAAGGATGATCTTTTGAGAGAACAGAAGCCAGGGGCAACAGAAATGTAGCCCAAGTAACTCATGCCTTCTTCAGGGAGCCCCTCCTTCTCTTCTCCAGCAGAACATGAGGTCTGTGAGAATTTGGGGACCATCATGGACAGAGGAGCCTGGTGGGCTGCAGTCCATGGGGTCGCTAAGAGTCAGACATGACTGAGCGACTTCCCTCTCACTTTTCACTTTCATGCATTGGAAAAGGAAATGGCAACCCACTCCAGTGTTCTTGCCTGGAGAATCCCAGGGACGGGGGAGCCTGATGGGCTGCCGTCTATGGGGTTGCACAGAGTCGGACACGACTGAAGCGACTTAGCAGCAGCAGCAAGGGTGGTTTCTCCCTTCCTCCTTTCTAAATGGGTATTGAATTGCACATATTCTGTTATCTTATTCTCACCTTGTATTGAGACTATTGGGGATGTTTAATGTCATCCTTAACACTAGGTCTTTAAATTATGAGGTGTCATGTTCAGAAAGAAACAATAAGTATCATCATCCAGAGGTACTGCAGCTGAAGCTTGATGTAAAACAAGGATGAGACTTTGGGTTATTTCCTTTGGGAAGGGGGTGAGTGCCCTTGGCATAACGTGGGTGACCTGGGCTTCCCAGGTGGCGCTAGAGGTAAAGAATCCACCTGCCAATGAAGGAGATGCAAGAGACACAAGTTTGATCCCTGGGCTGGGAAGATCCTCTGGAGTAGGAAATGGCTACTTGCTCCAGTATTCTTACCTGGAAAATTCCATGGACAGAGGAGCCTGGCGGGCTACAGTCTATGGGGCCACAAAGAGTCAGAAACAACTGAGCACAACAACAACAACAAGGTGACACAGTGATGTTATGATGAGGAGAATTTCTGCAAGTAAATGAATGAAAAGAAGAGGACACATGGGGATGCTAGGCAGCTGCTGGAGGCTGGGGGTGTGGGGAGAGGTTAGAAGACAGTGAGCATCAGTTATTTCACATAATTTGTGCATTATTTCCCCATATTCTGGTAGGAGCAATGGCACCTTGATGACGGTCTGTGCACAATGAATTTTCAATCATTTGGATCATTTCTTTAGGATGGTATCCAAAATGGGAATTTTAGAAGGTACAAAGAGTTTCATGAAAGTGAAAGTGAAGTCGCTCAGTCATGTCCAACTCTTTGCGACCCCGTGGACTGTAGCCCACCAGGCTCCTCCGTCCATGGGATTCTCCAGGCAAGAATACTGGAGTGGGGTGCCATTTCCTTCTTCAGGGGATCTTCCCAACCCAGGGATCGAACCCAGGTCTCCTGCATTGCAGGCAGACGCTTTAACCTCTGAGCCACCAGGGAAGCCCCTAAAGAGTTTCATGGCTCTTACTAAATATTTGAAAACTGTTTCCAAAAAGGATTATAGCAATTGATATTCCTGCCAATAATATACAAGAATGTTCCCATATATTTTATCAACTACTTCTGAAGTTTAACACTCCATAGATACAGCCTTCAGCTTTGAGGGAACAGGTGATCCTCTGTGGTTATTCTCTACATAGACTACGAATCATCCCTTCAAGATGGATCTTCTCCCAGTTTCCCTTAGATCAATTTTGCTGCTTCTGCCAGAGGGACTAATGGATCTAGTTCTTTTCAGGCAGTGATTTTTGGAGCATCACTTCACTTCTTGCCTTTTACTCTTGGTATCTCATTCAAATCTCCACACTCTAAGATAGAAATTGAAACATTAAGGTCTACTCTAGTGTGATGTGAGGCATCTCAGGGTGCCAGGTAGATACTCTTTATAGGTGATACCTCAGTCACATCTTGCTTTGTTTCAAATTAGCTTCTAAGTCAGGCTTTCCCATTGGAGAAGGAAATGGCAACCCACTCCAGTGTTCTTGCCTGGAGAATCCCCGGGACAGGGGAGCCTGGTGGGCTGCCGTCTCTGGGGTCGCACAGAGTCGGACACGACTGAAGTGACTTAGCAGTAGCAATAGCAGGCTTTCCCAAGTTTGGGAAACATAAACAAAACTTAAAATTACAAACTCAAAATGATACATGCTTGTGCCATTAGTCCAAAAATCAGTCTGCTGAGAAGGAAATGAGATCTCCAAAGGTTAAGGGTCTTGCCCAAGTGCATGCAATTAGAAAAGGACTCAGATTTCTGGACTGGGTCTATGATGGTGCCTAACATGTCAGTCATTACTCATTACCTGATCCTCACATCCAGGAAAATCCAACTTCCCTCTACTCTTGGCTCCACAAGCTGGCTAAGACTGGGGCTACTCTCAAAGTTGGAAGAGATCTTTCTCCCTGAAGACCCTTTCAGTTTAGGAGCTTGCAAACACCCTTCTGCCATCATCAGATTTTGCTGCCTCCAGCCATCCCATCAGTGCTTCCATCCTCTGCCTGGATAATGTCAAAGAAACTTCAGATACATGGACAACCCCAGGCTCAAAGCTGTCTTTGAAGAATTGGGGGGAAGTAGGGGTGAAGGAATGTCTTTCATCAGCTTGCTACTTCAGAGTCTCAATCCAGGAAACCTTTAGATCAGTGGATCTTATATTTCTTTTGACCACAGGCCACCTTAGGAAACTGATGAAAGTGACAGACACTCTCTCAAATTCACATTAGCACAAAATTGTACCTACAATTTCAGGGCCATGAAAGACTATCTGAATCCCATCCATGGTGAACAGGTAATTGTAAGAGATTTGATCACTGGCTACATCCTGGTCTTAAGCAGAGATACTTTCTAATAATCATTGGAAGAATTTGAACCCTGAGGGTTACTTCCTCATCTCAAACAAAACATGGATAATTGTTGTGTCTGGAGTGGAAGGTGGGGGATTTTTTCCTGGTAGATTTTTTTCCCCTAGGCTCATTCACACAACCAGCCTCCTACAGAATTGTGAGGATGTTATCACAATGAACAGCCATCTAAAGTCTTCTTGCTAGTGTACCTCTTGAGCACAAGATGCATTATTCTGCACTGATTGTCAAAAATATTTTCAGGCTTCAGGAGGGGCTTTAACATTGGGAACAGAAAGCTGCTTATAATTGCTTTTTGATTAGCTTGTAAGGTTATAGCTGAGTTGGGACTTCCCTGGCAGTCCAGTGGTTAAGACGCCAAGCTTCCGCTGCAGGTTGCAAAGGTTTGATCCCCGGTCAGTGAACTGGGATCCCACATGCTGTTTGGCATGGCCAAAAAATAACCACCACAACAAAAACTTGCCCCCCCCAAAGATTATAGCTGAGTTAACTCATAGTTATTTTTGCAAAGAGTAGTAAAGTAAGCTTTCCAGAAAAAGCCCAATGCCTCTTCACTATTTGCTATGTTTATGCTCCTGAAAACCATCATGGTAAGAGAATTTACAGTTGGCAAACTTAGAACTTCACAGGGAAAAGTAGAATCAGGAAGCAAAGGTCAAATGTATTCTTATAAAAGCTCTTAGAGAAAGGGAGAATTGAATTGAATCTAAAAGTGGAAGGATCTTAGTTCCCTGACCAGGGATGGAGCCCATTAAAAAAAAAAAAAGCTCTTAGAAACATTTTTGGCTTTCACTAAAATGAAATGCTAAAGATGGCACATTGAATAAAAAGAACGTTGATGTTGTATATGTTGTTGTTCAGTCACCAAGTCATGTCTGACTCTCTGCAACCCCATGAACAGCAGCACACCAGGCTTCCCTGTCCTTCACTATCCCCCTGAGTTTGCTCAAACTCATGTCCATTGAGTCAGTGATGCCATTCAACCATCTTATCCTCTGTCGCCCCCTTCTACTCTTACCCTCAATCTTTCCCAGCATCAGGATCTTTTCCAGGATCTCTTTGTATCAGGTGGCCAAAGTATTGTTTTATATTAGAAATTTTAAATTAGGTTTTAAATTAGAAACAGCATGAATAGTTCTGTACAATTTTCATCTACCATTCCTTAATCATTAGAGCATTTTTAGGAACCCTCTCTTGCTCTGTTTTATCTTTATCACTGCTATTTATTTTTAAAGTAGCTCTATTAACAGTTTACTTGTATAGAAGTGCTGTAAAGTAAAAAAGCAAGTCTCTCAATCTCACTCCCCAGTCATAGTCACTAGAAATGGAAGGACAATTAGGCTGTTTCCAATTTGGGCGTCTTTTGGTTCATTTTTCAGGTTGATTTTTTTTTTTTTTTATAGCTACTGTGATTTCAAGGCTGCTGAATTTTAAGGGTTCTGTGAAGCTGGAGAGAAGTGGATGGGAATCAGTTAAGTTCCGTCGCTCAGTCGTGTCTGACTCTTTGTGACCCCATGAATCGCAGCACGCCAGGCCTCCCTGTCCATCACCAAATCCTGGAGTTCACTCAGACTCACGTCCATCGAGTCAGTGATGCCATCCAGCCATCTCATCCTCTGTCATACCCTTCTCCTCCTGCCCCCAATCCCTCCCAGCATCAGAGTCTTTTCCAATGAGTCAACTCTAGCCCAAGTTAAAAAGCCACCAACCCTGCTGTTCTTACTGGTCTTATAATATTCAGCAGTTTTGCTTGAATGAAAGCATCTCAGAGTGTTGCAAGCCTTTGGTTAATTTTCAGAGTTCTGAACAAGTGGACTTTGACCATTTCTGCCAGCATTTCTTTGGCTTTATAGAGATATTCACCCTGCCATTCAAGACTTCCCATCACTACCCAAGCCTTTAAAATTTCTCTCTTTCAAAAAAATATGGAGGCCACTTGGCAAGGAACTGTGGGAAGCCTCAAGGAGCTAAGAGTGACCCCCAGCAAGAAAGTCGTAAAACCACAAAGAAAGGCATTCTATTAACAGCCAGGGATCCTGGAAGAGGACCCTGAGGCTCAGATGAAACTTGCAGCTTTGTTTATATCCATGGCAGAGAACCCAGCTAACCTATTCCCAAGCTCCTGACTCTTGCCCTATTTTCCTTGGCCTACCCCTTTCTTTGCCAAGGCCCCAGTTAAGAACAGATACCCTGCTTCCAGGACCATTAAGGGGCTTTGCATTAATGGAATTTTTCACAAATATCTTCAAGGATCCACAGAAATCAGAAGTCTTTCATTCTTGGAAGTTGTGGGAAAGTGGCCAGGCTGTGAGGAAAGAATTTATTTTTCAGAGTAGCACTTATTACTTACCCCTTCAAATACTAGTGGCCCTACATAATTTACAGAGGCCTGGAAAAATTACTTTAGTTAAGGGATCATTGTTCCTCAGCTTAATCAAGGGCAGTATAGATTTCAACAAGCACTTCCCTGTTATTCTCATAAACTGATAGAGACATTAAGGGACACAAAGAACTCTGAGCACTTCATGTCCACAGTCACCATCTGCTTTGCATGCTGAAATTCAGCAGGAACCCCTGAGATATCTCAAATTATTCAAATTCTTCAGACCTCACTAGTCAGATGAAAGCTGCTTCTGCTGATCAGTGGCCATAGGTGACTATAACCCACCCCAGCTAATCTCACAAGCATAAGTACCATTGCCTTTCTTCCCAGCAGAGGAACGCATTTTACATTCATAGATACTGTACATGAAACAGCCACATTCTCATCTGGAAAGGTATAGGAAAAAACCACGAACAATCAAATGTTGCCAGACTTCCACAATTGGACACAGTGCATGGACTTGAACTTTGGAAAAAGGCACAACAGTTCTTTAACATAAATCTATCAACTTCAGCAAATCATGTCCAGAGAAGCTTTAAGTCATTTCAAAATGTAGGGTGCTTCTCTCCTGATCCATGCATGCGTCAGTGCTTGGCATTCTCCAGGCAAGAATACTGGAGTAGGTTGCCATGCCCTCCTCCAAGAGATGTTCCCAACCTAGTGATCCAACCCACATGTCTTATGTCTCCAGCATTGGCAGGCGAGTTCTTTACCACTAGCACTGTCTGGGAAGTCCCCCTTGATTTATACCCACATCCTATTCATGTTGAGAAAAATGTACTTTAGTACTTGATAGAAGACTCCCCTGCTCTTCCAGCATTTCCTTCTATTCCACTGGAAAAACCATCAGTGAAATGTTTAGCTTTCATTGAATAAAGCCCAGGAGGAGGGGAGAAGTCCTGGGGTTTATTTTCTTCCCTCCTTATCACAATCTTTGGGTTCAGTTCATTTCAGTTGCTCAGTCATGTCCAACTCTTTGTGACCCCATGGACTCCAGCACGCCAGGCTTCTCTGTCCATCATCAGCTCCCAGAGCGTGTTCAAACTCATGTCCATCGAGTCAGTGATGCCATGTAACCATCTCATCCTCTGTCATCCCCTTCTCCTCCTGCCTTCAATCTTTCCCAACATCAGAG
The DNA here is from genome assembly GCF_002263795.3 of Bos taurus. NCBI lineage: Eukaryota > Metazoa > Chordata > Mammalia > Artiodactyla > Bovidae > Bos > Bos taurus. Next base: position 19,363,423 of record NC_037357.1, on the reverse strand, counting down.
TCTTTCCCAGTGAGTCAGTACTTCGCATCAGGTGGCCACAGTGTTGGAGCTTCAGCTTCAGCATCAGTCCTTCCAATGAATATTCAGGACTGATTTCCATTAGGATTGACCGGTTTGATCTCCTTGCAGTCCAAGGGACTCTCAAGAGTCTTCTCCAACACCACAGTTCAAAAGCATCAATTCTTCGGCACTCAGCTTTCTTTATAGTCCAACTCTCACATCCATACATGACCACCGGAAAAACCATAGCCTTGACTAGACAGACCTTTGTTGGCAAAGTAATGTCTCTGCTTTTTAATACGCTGTCTAGGTTGGTCATAGCTTTTCTTCCAAGGAACAAGCATCTTTTAATTTCCTGGCTGCAGTCACCATCTTAAATGGTTTTGGAGCCCAAGAAAATAAAGTCTGTCACTGTTTTCATTGTTTCCTGTCTATTTCCCATGAAGTGATGGGACCAGATGCCATGATCTTAGTTTTTTGAATGTTGAGTTTTAAGCCAGATTTTTCACTCTCCTATTTCAAGTTCATCAAGAGGCTCTTTAGTTCCTCTTTGCTTTCTGCCATAAGGGTGGTGTCATCTGCGTATCTGGGGTTATTGATATTTCTCCCAGCAATCTTGAATCCAGCTTGTGCTACATCCAGCCTGGCATTTTGCATGAGTTATTCTGCATAGAAGTTAAATAAGCAGAGTGACAATATAAAGGTTATGTACTCCTTTCCCAATTTGGAACCAGTCCATTGATATATGTCTGGTTCTAACTGTTACTTTTTGACCTGCATACAGATTTCTCAGGAGACAGGTAAGGTGGTCTGGTATTCCCATCTCTTTAAGAATTTTCCACAGTTTGTTGTGATCTACATAGTCAAAGGCTTTAGTGTAGTCAATGAAGCAGAAGTAGATGTTTTTCTGGAACTCTCTCACTTTTGTGATAGCCAATGGATGTTGGCAATTTGATCTCTGGTTCCTCTCCCTTTGCTAAATCCAGCTTGGACATCTGGAAGTTCTCGTTTCATGTACTGTTGAAACATAGCTTGGAGAATTTTGAGCATTACTTTGCTAGCATGTGACATGAGTGCAATTGTGCAGCAGTTTGAGCATTCCTTGGCATTGCCTTTCTTTGGGATCGGAATGAAAACTGACCTTTTCCAGTCCTGTAGCCACTGATGAATTTTCCAAATTGGCTGGCATATTGAGTGCAGCACTTTCACAGCATTCTTTCAGGGTTTGAAATAACTCAGCTGGAATTCCATCACTAGCTTTGTTCATAGTGATGTTTCCTAAGGCCCACTTGACTTTGGACTCCAGGATGTCTGGCAGTAGGTGAGTGATCACAGCACTGTGGTTATCTGGCTTATTAAGATATTTTTTGTATAGTTCTTCTGTGTTTGCTTTCCACCTCTTAATATCTTCTGCTTCTGTTAGGTCCATACTGTCTCTGTCCCTTTTGTGCCCATCTTTGCATGAAATGTTCCCTTGCTATCTCTAATTTTTCTTGAAGCTATCTCTAGTCTTTCCTATTCTATTGTTTTCCTCTATTTCTTTGCACTGATCACTTAGGAAGGCTTTCTTATCTCTCCTTGCAATTCTTTGGAACTCTGCATTCAAATGGGTATATCTTTCCTTGTCTCCTTTGCCTTTCACTTCTCTTCTTTTCTCAGCTATTTGTAAGGCCTCCTCAGACAACTATTTTGCCTTTTTGCATTTCTTTTTCTTGGGGGTGGTTTTGATCACAGCCTCCTGTACAGTGTTATGAACCTCTGTCCATAGTTCTTCAGGCACTCTATCTATCAGATCTAATCCCTTGACTCTATTTGTCACTTCTACTGTATAATTGTAAGGGATTTGATTTAGGTCATACCTGAATGGTCTAGTGGTTTTCCCTACTTTCTTCAATTTAAGTCTGAATTTTGCAATAAGGAGTTCACGACCTGAGCCACAGTCAGCTCCCAGTCTTGTTTTTGCTGATTGTATAGAGCTTCTCCATCCTCGGCTGCAAGGAATATAATCAATCTGATTTTGATAGTGACCATCTGGTGATGTCCATGTGTAAAGAGTCTCTTGTGTTGTTGGAAGAGGGTGTTTGCTATGACTAATGCATTCTTTTGGAAAAACTGTTAACATGCTTCATTTTGTACTCCAAGGTCAAACTTTCTTGTTACTCCAGATATCTCTTGACTTCCTACTTTTGCATTCCAGTCCCCTGTGATGGAAAGCACATCTTTTTTTATGGTGTTAGTTCTAGAAGGTCTTTTAGGTCTTCATAGACCATTGAAATTCAGCTTCTTCAGCATTAGTGGTTGGGGCATAGACTCAGATTACTGTGATATTGAATGTTTTGCCTTGGAAACGAACAGGATCATTCTGTCGTTTTTGAGATTGCACCAAGTACTGCATTTCAGACTCTTTTGCTGACTATGAGGGAAACTCCATTTCTTCTGAGGGATTCTTGCCCACAGTAGTAGATGTAATGGTCATATGAATTAAATTCACCCATTCCAGTCCATTTTAGTTCACTGATTCCTAAAATGTCGATGTTCACTCTTGCCATCTCCTATTTGACCACTTCCTATTTACCTTGATTCATGGACCTAACATTCCAGGTTCCTAAGCAATATTGTTCTTTACAGCATCAGACTTTACATCCATCACCACATCCACAACTGGGCCTTGTTTTTGTTTTGGCTCAGCCTCTTCAATCTTTCTGAAACTATTTCTCCACTCTTCTCCAGTATCATATTGGACACCTATCGACCTGGGGAGTTAATCTTTCAGTGTCATATCTTTTTGCCTTTTCATGTTCTTCTCAAGGCAAGAATACTGAAGTTATTTGCCATTTCCTTCCCCAGTGGACCATGTTTTGTAAGAGCTTTCTGCTATGACCCATCCATCTTGGGTGGCCCTGTATGGCATGGCTCATACTTTCTTTGAGTTAGACAAGGCTGTGGTCCATGTGCTCAGTTTGATTAGTTTCCTGTGATTGTGGTTTTCATTGTGTCTGCCCTCTGATAGATAAGGATAAGAGGCTTGCGGATTCTCCCTGATGGGAGGGACTGTCTATGGGAGAATCCGGGTCTTTCTCTGATTAGGGGGGGGGGGCATGCTCAGTAAATGTTTAATCAATTTTCTGTTGATGGGTGGGTCTGTGTTCCCTCCCTGTAGTTTTGCCTCAGCCCAAAATATGGTAGGGATAATAGCAGTAATGGGGACCTCCTTCAAAAGGACTTATGCCTGAACCTCCCAAAGCTCCCAGGAGTGTTGTATTCTGTGCCCCTGAGCCTGCAGCAGGCCACTGTCAACCCACGTGTCTAGCAGAGACTCCTGGACCCTCACGGGCAAGTCTGGGTCAGTCTCTTGTGGGGTCACTGCTCCTTTCGCCTGGGTCCTGGTGTGCACAAGGTTTTGTCTGTGCCCTCCAACAGTCTGTTTCCCCAGTCCTGTGGAAGTTCTGTAATCAAATCCCTCTGGCCTTCAAAGTCAAATTCCCTTTGCTGGATCCCCAGGTTGGGGAATCTGTTGTGGGCCCTAGAACTTTTGCAACAGTGCAAGAACTTCTTTGCTATAATTGTTCTCCAGTTTGTGGGTCATCTGCTTGGTGGCTCTGTGGCAGGGATAATGGTGACTTCTTCCAAGAGGACTTATGCCACATGCAATACCTCCCAGGTCTGTTGCAGCCAGAGGCCCTGTCCCCTTGGCAGGCCACTGCTGACCAGTGCCTCCACAGGAGACACTCACACACAAAGGCAGGTCTGGATAAGTCTCTCGTGGGATTCTCTGTGTCTGGGTCATCTTCTGGTAGACTGTTGCAATTCAAATGAGTATGATGAGTCTAATTAAATAAATGTTGCCAGCCTGCTTACAACTGGCCTTAGGGTCCAAGGGCGTTGCAGACGAATCCATTCTTTGAGTCCTGGGCCAGGACACACCAAAACCACCATGATACCCTGCTCCTTGTTTTTCCCCATGTCAGTGTGGCCCCATGACAAGAACTACACCAAGCATTCCTCATCTCAGTGGGAGTGTTTCTGGATCAGGAATCAAGAAGCATGATATTGGATGCTTGGGGCTGGTGCACTGGGACGACCCAGAGGGATAGTATGGGGAGGGAGGGAGGAGGGGAGTTCAGGATGTAAAGTAATTAACCTCCAATTAAAATAAATAAATTTATATTTAAAAAAAGAAACTAAGTCTTTCTATTTAAGAATGTTTTGGTCTATCCAGATACAGAGAATAAACTAGTGGTTACTAGTGGGGAGGGATAGGGAAAAGGCAAGATAGAGGTAGGGGATTAAGAGGTACAAATTACAATGTATAAAATAAATGAGCAACAAGAATATACTGTACAGCAGAATGAATATAGCCAACATTTTATAATAACTCTAGATGGAGTATAGTCTATAAAAACATTGAATCACTATATTGTATATCCAAAACTAATATCATAAATCAACAATAATTTTAAAAATTAAAGACAAAATTATTTTATTAGGCTTAATTTAAAAAAGAGATTTTTGGTATATCCATTATATTTTAAATTCACCTTTCGAAGGAACAAGGCTGAAATGTTTACTGTATGTGGCAACTGTCCTGCCTAACAGCAGAAGCAGAAGTAATTGGTGATCTCATGTCCAAAGAATTGGACAGAAGTCCACACATGGCTCATCCCAGTCCTTGCCAGAAGGTGGAATCCTAGCGTTGAACTTCCACCAGCTTAGTGATATCACAACAACGAATGCCTGCCCTCTTAGACATATTCCCATTAGGCTACAAGACTCACCAAAGACAGTTTCTAGAAAGGACTGCAGTAAGGGATATTTTAGGAGAGGGAATGGTAAGGATCTGGTTTGACCTCAGTTCTGGAGAGCTTTGGTGTTAGGTAAGGTAGTAAGTCATGTCCTTTTTAAAAGATTTTGTTTTTGATGTTGACCATTTAAAGTCTTTGTTGAATTTGTTAGTGTATTGTTTGTTTTGGATTTGATTGAGAGGAATGTGGGATCCTATCTTTCCAACCAGGGATCGAATCCCCAATCTCTGTACTGGAAACCAAAGTCTTTATTTTTTTAATTAAATTTATTTATTTTAATTAGAGGCTAATTACTTTTTTATTTTTAAAAAGATTTGTTTATTTCTTGTTGGCTTCACCAGGCCTTTGTTGCTTTGGTCAGGCTTTTCCTAGTCCTGGTAAGCAGGGCCTACTCTTTGTTGCAGTGCCTGGGCTACTCACTGCTGTGGCTTCTCTTGTTTTGGAGCACAGGCCCTAGGGTGCCAGGGCTTCAAAAGTGTGGTGCCCTGGCTTCGCTGCTCCATAGCATGTGGGATCTTCCCAGACAAGGATCGAACCCATGTCCCTTGCACTGGCAGGTGGATTCTCAACCACCAGACCACCACAGAAGCCCTGGAAGGTGAAGTCTTAACTACTGAGCCACCAGGGAAGTTCCACAAGTCATGGATTTAGATGCAAAAACATACGACAGGGCGTTTCGTCTCAAAAACAAAGCATGAACTTGTCCTCTGTGGCCAGAGAGGAATCTGCCACAGGGTACAACAGACTAGAATAGTGCAGAAACACCTGAGCTGAAAGTGAGGCAATTTAGTTGCTAACTTTGGATCTTCCACCCTTATTTGTGTGGATTGGGTACATCATTGTGAGTCTTCTAGGTTCATTTGTAAAATATAGTTCAATTATGTCAAGTCTTGGTCCCAAGGTACCAAGGAGTTTTGCTTTGCTAAGTCACTTCAGGTAATGTCTGACTCTGTGTGACCCCATAGACGACAAGCCCACCAGGCTCCCCTGTCCCTGGGATTCTCTAGGCAAAGAACACTGGAGTGGGGTTGGCCATTTCCTTCTTCCAATGCCATGAAAGTAAAATGCAAATGAAGTTGCCTCAGTCGTGTCCGACCCTCAGCGACCCCATGGGACTGCAGCCTTCCAGGCCTCCTCCCATCCATGGGATTTTCCAGGCAGGAGTACTGGAGTGGGGTGCCATTTGCCTTATTCCGACCAAGGAGTAGTATTTTTCAAACTGCTAATGTGCACTGGAATCACCAGGAATATTATGAAAGTGCAGTTGATTCAGTAGGTCTGTGGTGGAGGCTCAGAGTCACAAAGTTCCCAGGTGATGCTGATGCTGCTGGTCCCTCGGACCACACTTTAAGTAGCAAGCAGGCATAAACTACATAAGTGGTTCAGGGCCTCTCACTGCTGCTGAGGATGAAAGGACAAAGGTAGGCCTCAAGTCACCATTCAGTTTCAGTCAGAGATGCCCACCTTTTGAGGTCCTGAGACTGAGCAGCTTGACTGACCAGCTCTAAATCAAGCTGATCACTAACAAAGACGGGTCCTCGTGTACAGACTGTGTCCATAGGTCAGCCACCATGTTTGGTGTTCACTGAATGATGTGGAGTGGGTTGCCAACACAATGTCACCAGGGCTTTCTGATGTAGTTCAAGAAATCCACCTGCAAATGGCTCTGCTTCACTAGGTTTTTGAAGTATAAAAGGCTGTGCAGCCTCACATTGACATTTACTACCCCCACTCCTTTCCTGTGTCCCAAGACTTCTCTTTCTTCTCCTGTCCATATCAAAACTGGCTGTGCACAGCTGACTGTCCCTGTCATTGAAGGCCTTGGCAACACAACTACGGCAGGGATTTGTGATGTAGTTCAAGGAATTGTCCAGCAGAGGGCGCTGCTCCAGTAGGTTTTCGAATTATGTGAGACTACACAATACATGTAGTCAAGGCTATGGCTTCGCTGGTGGCTCAGAGGGTAAAGCGTCTGCCTGCGATGCAGGAGACCTGGGTGCGATCCCTGGGTTGGGAAGATCCCCTGGAGAAGGAAATGGCAACCCACTCCAGTACTCTTGCCTGGAAAATCCCATGGACGAAGGAGCCTGGTAGGCTAGAGTCCATGGGGTCGCAAAGAGTCAGACTCGACTAAACGACTTCGCTTCACACAATACATGCAGGTCAGGAAGCAACAGTTAGAACTGGACATGGAACAACAGACTGGTTCCAAATAGGAAAAGGAGTACGTCAAGGCTGTATATTGTCACCCTGCTAATTTAACTTATATGCAGAGTACATCATGAGAAACGCTGGGCTGGAAGAAGCACAAGCTGGAATCAAGATTGCTGGGAGAAATATCAATCATCCTCAGATATGCAGATGACACCACCCTTATGGCAAGAAAGTGAAGAGGAACTAAAAGGCCTCTTGATGAAAGTGAAAGAGGTGGAGAGTGAAAAGTTGCTTAAAGCTCAACATTCAGAAAACTAAGATCATGGCATCTGGTCCCATCACTTCATGGGAGAACAGTGGAAACAAGTGTCAGACTTTATTTTGGGGGGCTCCAAAATCACTGCAGACAGTGACTGCAGCCATGAAATTAAAAGACGCTTACTCCTTGGAAGGAAAGTTATGACCAACCTAGATAGCGTATTGAAAAGCAGAGACATTAAGTTTGCCAGCAAAGGTTCGTCTAGTCAAGGCTTTGGTTTTCCCGTGGTCAGTGTATGGATGTGAGAGTTGGAACTGTGAAGAAAGCTGAGCGCCGAAAGAATTTGATGCTTTTGAACTGTGGTGTTGGAGAAGACTCTTGGAGAGTCCCTTGGACTGCAAGGAGATCCAACCAGTCCATTCATGAAAGGAGATCAGTCTGGTGTTCTTGGAAGGAATGATGCCTAAAGCTGAAACTCCAGTACTTTAGCTACCTCATGTGAAGAGTTGACTCATTGAACAGACTGATGCTGGCGTAGGGATTGGGGGGCAGGAGGAGAAGGGGACGACAGAGGATGAGATGGGCTGGATGGCATCACTTGACTCGATGGACATGAGTCTGAGTGAACTCCGGGAGGTTGGTGATGGACAGGAGGCCTGGCGTGCTGCAATTCATGGGGTCGCAAAGAGTCGGACCACGACTGAGCGACTGACCTGAACTGAACTAGACACAATCCATTGACATCTACATCCCCCACCTCAATCATGTGCACCAATATAACTGTCTTCTTTTTCTTTCTTTGCGCTTCACACAAACTGGCTGTGCTTGGGTGAATGTCCACGTAGAAGAGAGGTCTTGGTAACATCTCTTCCCCAGTGCTCTCTGCTGCAGTACAGAGGATCCAGCCTAAGTGGCACTTCTCCAACTAGGTTTTTCTGATGATAACAGTCTCAAACACCTCACATTGACATCTGGGCTACCTGCTCCCTCCCTGTGCTACAAGACCTCGTTTCCCGTTTTTCTCTTGCTTATATTATAACTGGCTGTGCACGCGTGAGTCTCCATGTCACTGAGTGACATGGTAACACAACACCTCCAAGCTTGTTGAGATAGTGGAACTAATCCACCAGGACATGACACAGCTGCATTAAATTTTCGAGTTCTGTGAGGCACTATAGACTCACATTGCCATTTTCTCCTCCCACTCCCTGCTTGTGCTCAAGACCTACGTTTCTCTCTTCCCTTCCTCATAAAAAAACTGTCGATGCTGTATGACTATCCCTGTGGCTGAAATGCTAAGCAAAATAACACTCGAGGGCTTTTTGATGTAGTTCCAGGAATCCACCAGCAGATGGCGCTGATTCACTACGTTTTAGAGTTATGGGATTCTCTCCACCCTTCCACTGACATCTACTGACCCCACTCCCTTCCTGTGCGCCGAGCCCTCTCTTATCTATTTTTTCTTGTCCATATCAAAACTGACTATGGACGGGATATTGTCTGTCCTTGCCATTGAATGCCTTGAAAAACAACTTCCCGTGAGATTTCTGCTGAATTTCATGAAATTCACTGGTAGATGGTGCAGCTCCACTAAGTTCTCAAATAATACAAGGTCCTAAACATTCCCATTAACATCTACTAAACTACCTCTTTCCTGTGCCCCAAGATCTCTACTCTTTTTCCCTTAACAAAACTGGCTGTGCTTGGGTGACTTTCCAGCTGCTAAATGCCTTGACAATACATCTTTCCCAGGGCTTTCTGCTGTACTTCAAGTAATCTACCAGCATTGGCTCTGCTTCACCAGGTTTTCAAGTTGTGTGAGACTCTACGTGTTCCAACTGATATCTACTCCCCTCGCTCCCTTTCTATGCCCCAATGCATCTCTTCTATTCCTTTCTTTGCCCTTAACACAACTAGCTGTACATGGTGAATGACCACACTGATGAAATTCTTGGCAACACCTCTTCCCAAATGCTTTATGCTGCAGTTCAAGGAATTCAGCCTAGGTAGCACTGTTTCACTACGTGTTCTGGTGATAACAGTATCTATCACCTCATATTGACATCTGGCCTACCCGATCAGTCCCTGTGACACAAGACTTCATTTCCTGTTTTTCTCTTGCCCATATTATAGCTGACTGTGTGAGGGTGAGTCCCCATGTCCCTGAATGACATGGCAACACAATGCCTCCATGGCTGGTTGAGGTGGTGGATGTAATCCAACAGGAGAAGGCGCTGCTGCATTAATTTTTCGAGTTCTATGAGTCACTACAGCCTCATATTGGCATCTTCTCTTCCCATGTCCTGCTTGTACTCAAGACCTACCGTTTCTTTCTTCTCTTCCTCATATCAAAACTGCCGGTGCTGGATGACTTTCCTTGTGGCTGAAATGCTAGGCAAAATAACATTCTAGGGCTTTCTGATGTAGTTCCAGGAAATCACCAGCATGTGGAGCTACTCCACTATGTTTTTGAGTTATGGGATGCTCTACCCTCCCACTGACATCTACTACTGACACTCCCTTCCTGTCCACCGAGACCTCACTTACCTATCTTTCCTTGTCAATATTAAAACTGGCTATGCACTGTTTATGATAGCCAGGACATGGAAGCAACCTAGATGTCCATCAGCAGATGAAAGAATAAGAAAGCTGTGGTACATATACACAATGGAATGTTCAGTTCAGTTCAGTTGCTCAGTCATGTCCGACTCTTTGCAACGCCATGAATCACAGCACACCATGCCTCCCTGTCCATCACCAATTACCGGAGTTCACTCAAACTCATGTCCATCGAGTCAGTGATGCCATCCAGCCATCTCATTCTCTGTTGTCCCCTTCTCCTCCTGTCCCCAATCCCTCCCAGCATCAGAGTCTTTTCCAATGAGTCAACTCGTCACATGAGGTGGCCAAAGTATTGGAGTTTCAGCTTTAGCATCAGTCCTTCCAAAGAACACCCAGGACTGATCTCCTTCATAATGGACTGGTTGGATCTCCTTGCAGTCCAAGGGACTCTCAAGACGTTGTCTCCAACACCCACAGTTCAAAAGCATCAATTCTTCGGCGCTCAGCCTTCTTCACAGTCCAACTCTCACATCCATACATGACCACTGGAAAAACCAAAGCCTTGACTAGACGGACCTTTGTTGGCAAACTAATGTCTCTGCTTTTCAATATGCTATCTAGGTTGGTCATACATCTTTCCTTCCAAGGAGTATGCGTCTTTTATTTCATGGCTGCAGCTCACCATCTGCAGTGATTTTGGAGCCCAAAAAATAAAGTCTGACACTGTTTCCACTGTTTCCCCATCTATTTCCATTGAAGTGATGGGACCGGATGCCACATGATCTTCGTTTTCTGAATGTTGAGCTTTAAGCCAACTTTTTCACTCTTCTCTTCACTTCATACAAGAGGCCTTCTTTTAAGTCTCCTCTTCACTTTTCTGCCATAAGGGTAGTCGTCATCTGCATATCTGAGGATATTGATATTTCTCCCGCAATCTTGATTCCAGCTTGTGCTTCTTCCAGCCCAGCGTTTCTCATGATGTACTCTGCATATAAGTTAAATTAGCAGGGTGACAATATACAGCCTTGACGTACTCCTTTTCCTATTTGGAACCAGTCTGTTGTTCCAAGTCCAGTTCTAACTGTTGTTTCTTGACCTGCATACAGGTTTCTCAAGAGGCAGGTCAGGTGGTCTGATATTCCCATCTCTTTCAGAATTCTCCACAGTTTATTGTGATCCACACAGTCAAAGGCTTTGGCATAGTCAATAAAGCAGAAGTTACTCAACCATTAAAAAGAATGTATTTGAATCAGTTCCAATGAGGTGGATGAAACTGGACCCTATTATATAGAGTGAGGTAAGTCAGAAAGAAAAAGACCAATACAGTATACTAACGCATATATATGGAGTTTAGAAAGATGGTAGTGATGACCCTATGTGTGAGACAGCAAAAGAGATACAGATGTAAAGAACAGTCTTTTGGACTCTGTGGGAGAAGGCAAGGGTGGGATGATTTGAGAGGGTAGCAATGAAACATGTATATTATCATATGTGAAATAGATTGCCAGTCCAGGTTTGATGCATGAGACAGGGTGCTCAGAGCTGGTGCACTGGGATGACCCTGAGGGATGGGATGGGGAAGGAGGTGGGAAGGAGGGTCAGGATGGGGAACACATGTGCACTCATGGCTGATTCGTGTCAATATATGGCAAAAGCCACTACAATATTGTAAAGTAATTAGCCTTCAATTAAATAACCCAAGCAAAGTGGCTCAGAGGGTAAAGCATCTGCCTGCAGTGCAGGTAGACCTGGGTTCGATCCCTGGGTCAGGAAGACCCTATGGAGAAGGAAATGGCAACCCACTCCAGTACCTTTGCCCGGAAAATCCCATGGACGGAGGAACCCGACAGGCTGTAGTCCATGGGGTTGCAAAGAGCTGGACACGACTGAGCAACTTCACTTTCACTTAAAATAAATAAATTTAAAATAAATAAATAAATCCAACTTGTAAAAAAAACAAAAACAAACTGGCTGTTATTGTCCCTGCCATTGAATGCCTTGGAAACACACCTTCCCATGTTATTTCTGATGAATTTCAAGGGATTCACTAGTCAATGGTGTCGCTCCAATATTTTCTTAAGCAGTACAAGGTTCCAAAGGTTCCCATGACATTTACTGCCCTGCATCCTTCTTGTGCCCTAGGTCTCCATACTCTTCTTTCCCTAAACAAAAATGGGCTGTGCTGGGTGCCAGTCCAAGTCACTGAACGACTCAACAACATATTTTTTGCCAGAGTTTTCTGCTGTAGTTCAAGGAATCCACCAGCAGATAGCTCTGCTCCAGTAGGTTTCTGAGTTATGTGAGCCTCTACACATTCCCACTGAGATCCACTTCCACCACCCTGTGCCCAAATACCTCTCTACCTTTTCTTTATTTGTCCTTCACAAACCAGGCTGTGCTTGACTGAATGTCCCCGTCAGTGAAGGTCTTGGCAACACCTCTTCCCAAATGCTTTCTGTTGCAGTTCAAGGAATCCAGCCTAGGTGTCACTGCTCCACTAGGTTTTATGGTAATAACAGTCGTGACTACCTCACATTGAAATCTGGTCTACCTGATCCCTCCCTGTACCACAAGACCTCGTTTCCTATTTTTATCTTGCCCATATTATAAATGGCTGTGCACAGGTGAGTCTCCATGTTGCTGAATGACCTAGTAAAACAACACCTTCAAGGCTTGCTGAGGTAGTGGAATTGATCCACCAGGAGATGCTGCTGCTCCATTAAATTTTTGAGTTCTATGAGGCACTACAGCCTCACATTGACATCTTCTCCTCCCACTCCCTGCTTGCGCTCAAGACTCACTTTCTCTTTCTTCTCTTTCTCATATTAAAAATGTGCATTCTGTATGACTATCCCTGTGGCTGAAGTGCTAGGCCAAAAAACTCTTGAGGGCTTTCTGATGTAGTTTGAGAAATCTACCAGCAGATGGCCCTGCTCCACTACTTTTTTGAGTTGTGGGATGCTCTACACCCTCACATTGACATCGATTACTTTCACTCTCTTCCTGTGCACTGAGCCTTCTCTTATCTATTTTTTCTTGTCCATATTAAAACTGGCTGTGGATGGGTGATTGTCCCTGCTGATGAATGCCTTTGAAACACAACTTCACATGGAATTTCTGCTAAGATTAAAGGAATTCACCAGTAGATGGTGTTGCTTCACTAAGTTCTTGAGTAATACAAGGTTCTAAATGATCCCTTTGGCATCTACTACTCTACACCCTTCCTGTACCCCAAGATCTCTATTCTCTTATTTCCCCTAACAAAATGGACTGTGCTTCGGTGCTGTCCAAGTCGCTGAACACCTTGACAACACATCTTTTCCAAGGCTTTGAGCTCTAACTCAAGTAATCCACCAGCATTGCGTCTTCTCCACTAGGTTTTCGAGTTATGTGAGACTCTACGTGCTTCCAATGACATCTAGGTCCCAACTTCCTTCCTGTGCCCACACCTCTCTTCTTTTTCATTCTCTGACCTTCACACAACTGGTTGTGCTTGGGTAAATCCAGGTTGATGAAGGTCTTGGTAACACCTCTCCCAAAAAGCTTTCTGCTGCAGTTCAAGGAATCCGTCCTAGATGGCGCTGTTCCAATACAGTTTTTGGTGATCACAGACTCTAAAGTGTCACATTGACATCTGGTGTGCCCACTCCCTCCCTATGTAAGGAGACCTCGTTTCTTGTTTTTCTTTTGCCAATATTATAACTGGCTAAGCATGGATGAGTCTCTGTGTCGATGTATGATATGACAACACAACACCTCCATGGCTTGTTGTTGAAGTAATCCACCAGAAGATGACCCAGCTCCATTAAATTTTAAAGTTCTATGGGTCACTAGAGCCTTATACTGACATCTTCACCCCCGGTTCCCTGCTTGTGCTGAAGACCAACCTTCTCTTTCTTCTCTTCCTCATAAAAAAACTGTCAGTGCTGGATGACTGTAACTGGCTAAAATGCTAGGCAAAAAAAAAAAAAAAAAAAAAATTGCAAGGGCTTTCTGATGTGGTTCTAGGAACCCAACAGAAGATGGCGCTGCTCCACTACTTTTTCGAGGTTCAGGATGCTCTACACCCTTTCATTGACTTCTACAACCCCACTCCCTTCCTGTGGACCAAGCCCTCTTTTATCTGTTTTTTTCTTCTCCATATAAAAATGGCTGTGGACTGGTGACTGTCACTGCTGGTGAAAGATTTGGAAAAATATATTCCCGTGAGATTTCTGCTGAGTTTCAAGGAATCCACAAGTAGATATCACAGCTCTATTATGTTCATGTGTAAGTACAAGGTTCTAAATGTTCCCATGACATCTACAGCCATACTTCCTTCCTGTGCCCCAAGATATCCATTCTCTTATTTCCTTTAACAAAACATGCTGTGCTTGGGTGACTGTCCAAGTCACTGAACGCCTTGGTTACACATCTTTCCCAGGGCTTTCTGCTGTAATTCAAGTAATCCACCAGCAGATGCCTCTGCTTCACTAGATTTTCCAGATATGGGATACTCTACACTTTGCTTTTGACATCTACTTCCACCACTCTCTTCCTGTGACCCAATAACTCTCTTCTTTTCCTTTCTTTGCCCATCGCATGCTGGTTTTGCTTGTGTAAATGTCCACTTCGATGGTCTTGGCAACACTTCTTCCCAAATGTTTTCTGCTGCAGTTCAAGCAATCCAGCCTAGGTGTTTCTGCTGCACTAGGTTTTTTGGTGATAACACGCCTTACTGCCTCATGTAGATGTCTTGTCTGCCCACTCCATCCCTGTGCCACAAGACATAGTTTCCTGTTGTTCTCTTGCCGATATTATAACTAGCTGGGCACGGGTAAGTCTCCATGTTGCTGAATGACATGGCAACACATTTCCATTCCTTGTTGACTGGAAGTAATCCACCAGGAAATGACGCTGCTCCACTAAATTTCCGAGTTCTATGAGGCACTACAGCCTCACACTGACAGCTTGTCCTCCCACTCCCTGCTTATGCTCAACACCTACCTTCTCTTTCTTCCCTTCATCGTATCAAAACTGTCCACGCTGAATGACTAAACCTGGGAGTGAAAAGTTACATTAAAAAAACTCTCGAAGGGCTTTTTGGTGTAGTTCCAAAATCCACTAGCATATGGCGCTGCTCCTCCTCCACCCTCCCACTGACATCGACTACCCCCACTACTTTCCTGTGCACCGAGCCCTTTCTTATCTATTTTACCTTGTCCCTATCAAAACAGAATGGGACATGTGATTGACCCTGCCTCAAATGGTTTGGAAACACATCTTCCGATGAGATTTCTTCTGAGTGTCAAGCAATTCACTGGTAGATGGCGCCGATCCACTAAATACTCAAGTTCTGGGAGGTTCTAAATGTTCACATTGACATGTATTACTTTACGTCCTTCCTGTACCCCCAAGAGTTCCATTCTCTTCACTCTTTTCACAAAAGGAGTTGTGCTTGGTTTACTGCCAAAGTCTCTGAATGGTTTGAAAACATATTTTTCCAAGGTGTCCTGATGCTGTTCAAGTAATCTTACAGTAATGGCTCTTTTCCAACAGGCTTTCGAGTTATGTGAGACTCTACACGTTCTCATTGACATCTACTTCCCCAACTTCCTTCCTGTGCCCCAACAGTTCTGTTCTTTTTCTTCCTTTCCCTTTACACAATGAGGTGTTTTGGGGTGAAGGTTTTAGCAAAACGTCTTCCCAAAAGCTTTCTATTGCAGTTCAAGGAATCCAGCCTAGGTGGCGCTGCTCCAATAGGTTTTCCGCTGATACCAGTATCTACCGCCTCACATTGACTTGTCTACCCGCTCCCTCCCTGTGCCACAAGGCCTAATTTTCTGTTATTCTCTTACCCATAGTAAAACTGGCTGTGTCTGAGTGAGTCTCAGTGTCACTGAATGACATGGCAACACAACAACTTCCGTGGTTTTGTTGAAGTAGTTGGAAGTAACACAACCAGGCAATGATGTCTGCTCCATTAAAATTTGTTAGACTTCTATGAGGCACCTAGACTGTCACACTGACATCTTATTCTCTTAGCCCTGCTTGTAATCAAGATCTTCTTGTTCTCTCTTCTCTTGCTAGTTATCAAAAGTGTGCACATTGGGTAACTATTTCTGTGGCTGAAATGCGAGGCAAAAAATATACTCAAAGAACTTTCTGATGTAGTTCTGGAATCCACCCGTAGAAGACAGTGCTACACTTACGTTTTCGAGTTATGGGAAGTTCTCAGTTCAATTCAGTTCAGTTGCTCAGTCCTGTCAAGACTTTTTGCGACCCATGGACTTCAGCATGCAAGACTTCCCTGTCCATTACCAACTCCCAGAGCTTGTCCAAACTCATTTCCATCAAGTTAGTGATGCCATCCAACCATCTCATTCATCTCATCCCTTTCTCCCCCTGCCTTCAATCTTTCCCACACATCAGGGTCTTTTCCAATGAGTCAGTTCTTCTCATCAGGTGGTCAAAGGTATTGGGACTCACCTTCAGCATCAGTGCTTTCAATGAATATTCAGGAATGATTTCCTTTTGGATTGACTGGTTTGATCTACTTGCACTCCAAGGGACTCTCAAAAAGTTCTCTCCAACATCACAGTGCAAAAGTATCAATTCTTCAGCACTCAGCTTTCTTTACGGTCCAACTATCACATCCCATACATGACTACTGGAAAAACCACAGCTTTGACTAGAAGGACCTTTGTCACCAAAGTAATGTCTCTGCTTTTTAATATGCTGTCTAGGTTGGCCATAGCTTTTCTTCAAGGAGCAAGCATCTCTTAATTTGATTGGCTTCAGTCACCATCTTCAGTGATATTGGAGACCATAAAAATAGTCTTTCACCATTTCCATTGCTTTCCCATCTATTTGCCATGAAGTGATGGGACTGGATGCCATGTTCTTTGCGCTTTTGAATGGTTGAGTTTCAAGCCAGCTTTTTCACCTCCTCTTTCACTTTCATCAAGAGGCTCCTCAGTTACTCTTCACTTTTGCTGTAAGGGTGGTGTCATCTGCATATCTGAAGTTAATAGATATTTCTCCCAGTAATCTTGATTCCAGCTTGTGCTTCATCCAGCCCGGCATTTCACATGAGTTACTCTGCATATAAGTTAAATAAGCAAGGTGAAACATAAAACCTTGACGTATTCCTTCCCCAATTTGGAACCAGTCCTTGTTCCATGTTTGGTTCTAACTGTTTACTTTTTGACTTGCCATAAAGATTTCTCAGGAGGGAGAGGTAAGGTGGTCTGATATTCCCATCTCTTTAAGAGTTTTCCACAGTTTATTGTGATCCACACAGTCAAAGGCTTTGGCATAGTCAATGAAGCAGAAGTAGATATTTTTCTGGAATTCTCTTGCTTTTTGTAATGAATGCAGTGGATTTTTGGCATTTTGATCTCTGATTCCTCTGCCTTTTCTAAATCCAGCTTGAACATATGGAAGTTCTCAGCTCATGTACTGTTGAAGCCTAGCTTGCAGAATTTTCAGCATTACTTTGCTAGCATGTGAGATGAGTGCAATTGTGAGTAGTTTGAACACATTCTTTGGCCATTGCCTCTACTTTGGGATTAGAATAAAAACTGACTTTTCCAGTCCTGTGGCCACTACTTGAGGCTTTCCAAATTGGGCTAGCATATTGAGTTTCAGAACTTTTAGGGCATCATCTTTTAAGATTTGAAATAGCTTCAGCTTGGAATTCCATCACCTCCACTAGCTTTGTTTGTAGTGATGCTTTCTAAGGCCCACTTGACTTCGCACCCTAGGATATTACTCTAGGTGAGTAACTCACACCCATCATGGTTATCTGGCTCATGAAGATCTTTTTTTCTATAGTTCTTCTGTATATTCTTTCCACCTCTTCTTAATAATAATCCTTTCCTTGAAAAAAAAAATAATATCTTCCTTGGTGGCTCAGATGGTAAGCGTCTGCCTACAGTGGCAGGAGATCCGGGTTCAATTCCTGGGTTGGGAAGAATCTCCTGGAGGAGAAGGAATGGTAACCCACTCCAGTATTCTTGCCTGGAAAAGTAGATACAAGGTTCATCTGATTTAAATTCACCCATTCCAGTCCATTTAGTTTGCTGACTCAAAAAATGTTGATGTTCACTATTGCCATATCCTGTTGAATGCTTCCAATTTTGCCTTGATTTCATGGACATAACAGTCCCAGGTTCCTAGGTCATATTGCTTCTTTGCAGCATTGGACTTACTTCCGTCACCAGTCACATCCACAACTGGGTGTTGTTTTTACTTTTCTCTCCATCTCTTCATTCTTTCTGGAGTTAGTTCTCCACTGATCTTCAGTAGCATATGGGGCACCTACTGAACAGGGGAGTTCATCTTTTAGTGTCCTATCTTTTGCCTTTTTCATACTGTTTCACTGGGGATCTCAAGGCAAGAATACTGCAAGTGCTTTGCCATTCCCTTCTCCAGTGGACCACATTCTGTCTGAACTCTGCACCATGACCCATCTGTCTTGGGTTGCCCTACAAGGCAATGGCTCATAGTTTCACTGAGTTAGACAAGGCCTGTTTTCCATGTTAACAGATTGGTTGGTTTTCTGTGATTGTGATTTTCAGTCTGTCTGCCCTCTGATGGAGAAGGATAAGAGGCTTATGGAAGCTTCCTGATGGGAGAGACTGCTTGAGGGGGAATCTGGGTCTTGTTCTGAAGGGCCTGGCCATGGCTCAGTAAATCTTTAATCCGTTTTTTCTGTTGAAGGGTGGGGGCTGTGTTCCCTCCCTGCCTTTGACCTTTTGAAGGAAGTGCCACTATCTATATTACCCTCTAACCATATTTTGGCCTCATTTCAAATGACAGGGGAGGAACACAGACCTGCCCTTCAATATTTCTTACCAGTAGTAAACAAATCATAGGACTTGAGAAAGATTAGGCAATTACCCAATGAAAAGAACTGAGGATAGTTCTTGCTTCTATTAATCTTTCTATCAGTGGTGGTTGTGGTGGTTTTCTATTAGCATCATCACAAAAAGACCACTACATGGCCACCACCATCATCATTTCCAGGAGGCTAACATGCCTCTCAAAATGACTGCTGCTATCCTAATGATACTAGTGTCCTGCATAGAACAGGAAAGCAGTATAAAAAAGAAAGATACACCATTTAAAAGGTCTTGCCTTCAAGTGCCCAATATTACCCATTTCTCTGTCACCCACATAAATCAAGGGCAAGCATGAGCTCATACAGGTAACTTAGTTTGAAGACATTGTAGTTTAATTACCATTGCCACCCGAAGAAAACACTTATCCAATACATGCCTCAGGAGGCTAAGTGACAAGGCAGGCCTAGGGCTCAACACCTGGAATAGCACAGAAGAGCCAGGTCACATCTGACCTATACTGAGTAGTGTCCCCTTCTCTTATTCAAGAGTGTGAGTTTCCTTGAGACGGCTGCCAATTGGCAAAACACTGTTTTCAACTACTCTGCTTTGTGACTGCCTTCCTAAAAATGCCTATAGTCAGCCAGAAGTACCCACGAAACAATTCACTGAGGCCTTCCCCACAGCCCTCTCCAATGCAGAGAGTACAACTGTGATGCGATGCACAGCTGGCACAAGCCTGTGTGGAAAGGAGAGAAGGGGCCACAGTTATTGTTAAGTTTCACAACTCTTTTGACTAGCAAATAGCCCAGCTTTGGTCACCATCATGTCTCTTGGTGAAGGAACAAAGGTTAGGAGAAACCTTTCTCTCTGTATTCTAGGTTTCAGTTTGTCACTCCATGAGGCATCCACAACGAACCCATCGTCCAAGAGTTTCAAGTCATTTAACGCATTACAGATATAAACCAAAAACAGTATGAATGTCAATGTGCTGGGAAAAGAACACACACTCTGGTTTCACATCAACAAGGAAATATGCAACTTGTAACATGAGTGGGTGAAGTTCAGCTTCTGTGATGCCAGCTTGGACTGAAAATTGTAACCACTAAGAAAGCAGGGGAACAAGTGTTATCTATTGAGACTAAAGTTTTAGAAGGCTCTTTGAGAACATTTTAAATAGTGCACTATTTTCTCCTCCCCTTTCAGATGAGCAACAGACGATCACTTAAATGTTGATAAATTAACACCACAAAGAAAAGTAGTAACATTGTGTAAAGAGAAACAGTAGACACCTTTCTGGCCACTGCCAGGTAACAGGCACCCTCTGGCCTGCGCAGGATTCAGTCTGTAAATGATCCTCAATAGGTGCAGATGCGAAGTCGTGTCATCCTCCAGTGAGGTGTCCGAGATGACCAGAGAAGAACGTCACTCCCAGCAAGGCAAAGCCTGGAGTCCTGGGCTGCCTCTTGCTTCACAGCAGGACTAAGACATCTGGTTTGCAATGAGATGCTTGGGTACCTCCTGAGGTAACTGGCTGGCCCTGAGAAAGGAAACAAGCATGTAAATGAAATGATGCCAAAGTCCAAAGGACCTAGGGCAGGAAAAGGAAACAGTGGCAAGAAAGAGTTGAAGCAAAACCATCCCTTTCTTCTTCAAAAGGTGATTCACGAAATAGGGGACTAACATTCCTTGAGCACCACTTGTGCCCTAAGTCCATTAACAAAGGTTATCACACTTGATTCTCACAACATCCAAGACACCATGCTAGAAATCCATTGTGTAAATGGAGAAGGAAGTGAAGTTCAAAGATGATAGTAAGAGAGAGCCGAGAGACTTTCAGACTCAGACACTGGAGGCAACTTGTGGATGAAACACAAGGTATGGTCCAGAAATATCAGCAAGCAAACACACGACCAAGAATTACTGGAAGGGGTGAAAATTTGAAGGAGTGTTGACTCCATGACTTGACGATTACTTTCTGCTGTATTTCCCAGGATCCTTATCACGCATGGAAGGGTCTGGGAAACCACCATTCGCCACCACCCACTTGGTCACAGGCCCCCATTTTATTCTTTTTTCATAGACGGAAAAGTTTTCCAATGACCTTCAGATCCATAGTTGTCATACTAGGAAAAAGGGCACCCAAGCACACATTCTGCATTCATGAGGTTTATTTTTCAACAGGCCGATCAAGTGCATCTTGAGAATAAAAAGAGAGGTCAACCCTTTGATGGGAAATTGTCAAAATTACTTGATTTTGAAAACTGACATTTTAAAGTCAATGTGTCTGCAACACTGGCACACACAATGAACAGAGGATCATGATTAAGGATTGGACAAAGATACCACTGTCTTGTTTAATGAACTGATTCCATTAACGATTTCTACCACAGAATTAGCAAGCCTGCGTCCAGAGGAGACCTTGACACTGTTTTTCCTAGAGACCCAGGAAAGCATTTTGTCACCATTTTCCATTTTGCTACAGGTGACAGGGAACAAGTCCTGCCCTCTGCCCAGCACCTGTGGCCCCACATAAGTTGGCTCTTACTTGTCTGGTGGATCAGGCCAGTTGGTTTCACATCCACTCTTTAGTTGACAGTCCTCTATAGGTCCTGAAGGAGATCTGCAAGAAGATTGCCTGTGGGTATTCAGACTAGCACAAACTGCAGGGAAATTAAGTAACTTGGAAAATGCATATAGGTGTGTGTGTGTGGGGGGGCAAACCCCCCATTTCCCTTATGTAGAGAAGCTTCTGAAAACACTGAACTCAGGAGCGCAATCATGCTACCTCTGCCCATTAGACTGGGCCAAATGTTATGAAAGGTAACATAAGACAGAGACTGATCTTCAGAGAATATGGCTTCCCCTTCAAATGAACCACTGGTTCATCCTGTTTAAACCAAACATCACAGAGTAATTATGGAACATTACAGTCAAAGGCCATGACCCTTGCTTGAAGAAGGACAGTCTCAGAGAAGACTTTTTTCTTTTTTCACAGCTTGGACCAGTGGGACAGCTTGACGCTAGTCACTGTTGTTTAAACAAGGGTTAAAAAGCCAATCAGAACATTTTTTTCCTTATTTATGCAAAGAAGATAATGAAAAACTTTATAGAAATCTTATGAAACAGCCAAGGACCCACCTTCAACTGGGGTAATGATACCAAATTGCAATTTCCTTTAGCAAAAGAATATCCCAAACTCTTTAAATGGCAGACACAGTCAGATGAAATGCAATCAATCTGAAAACACATCAAAGACAAAGTCACATAATTATGTTTTGTAAAAGATGGTAACGACAACCTTGTATGCAAGACAGCAAAAGAGACACAGATGTATAAAAACAATCTTTTGGACTCTGTGGGAGAGGAGGAGGGATGATTTGGGAGAATGGCATTAAAACATGTATAATATCATATAAGAAACAAATCGCCAGTCCAGGTTCGCATGCAGGATACAGGATGCTTGGGGCTGGTGCACTGTGATGACCCAGAGGGATGGTATGGGGAGGGAGGTGGGAGGGGGCGTTAGAATTGGGAACACGTGTACACCGTGGCAGATGCATGTTGATGTATGCAAAAACCAATACAATATTGTAAAGTAAAAAAAAATAATAATTTAAAAAATAAATAAAATAAAAAGACAACTAAATTAAAAAAAAAATCAAGACTATCCCCCAATGTATATTCTCAAGGAGCTTTATGAAGAGGGAACAACATCCAGAATATAAACAAAATAACTCTATCAAACAAGAAATTATAATTAACAAAATCAAGCATAATCAGAGGTGAAGTTCATTTCCTGTAAATTGATATTTACACAAAACCATTTAAAGAAAGTTCTGAGGAGCCAGCAGGAACAAACTTAATTGAATACCGTGAGATGAACATGTAAATTGAAATAATAAGAGCATCCAGTCTTGGCGGACAAGAGGAGGCTCATTCACATCCACTGTGACTGTGTAAACTCCAGCACCCAGGCAGTCCATTTAATACACAATATGCCCACTGAAAATATGTTTATTTGCAGAGTAGTTGTGAAACATGAACAGGATCACATTAAGCAAAGTCAAAATGACTGCAATGCCCTGAAAAGGCACACCCATTATAATGTATAGTTAAGGGAAAGGAAAACACTGGGTGCTTGTTTCTCTTCGGGTTTGAAAGAAAGCAACAGCCCAAGAGACTGCTGTTTCTTATTTGTAACCTGCAAACATCACCAAATCTTTATAAGGGCCATTTGTGATTCAATAAAGGATCTTAAACACACACAGAATTCAAAAGAGCCTTCCAAGGTGACTGAAGACCACATCCAGGGTCCATGAACAAGCCCTGAGCCAATCAAGCCATCTGCTTACTCAATTTTCATGTTAAAATCTCAGGATTTGTGTTCCGTTTTAAGGCAACACGTGAAGAAGACCATTAGAAAAGTTAATGAACAATGATATTAACTTAAAGCATGTTTTAAATAAAACACAAAACACCAAGGCAGCCAAGGGCCGTCAGCTGTCTTAACAGGGCACCCGCTACCTCAGAGACTTAACTTTCTCGTTTCACGTGGAAAATAACAGAAACACGCTCAATGATAAGAAAGGTCACAGAAATGGCTAAGATCAACACTTGAAACCTATATCCGGCAACAACATATCCAGCCCAAACACCCTACAATACAAGGTGGAATCAGCTCCATGATGACCAACGGTCACAGACTGTCTGGCCTTCCCACACCACTCAGCCAACTGCATGCACACTTCCCTCACACTAGGCGCAAGTACTACAAAATATTAACACCGTTAATGGGAGGGGCTCTGCAAGACCCACAATTAAACAAAGAAAATCGTCAAGGTTCATCGGGCTGTTACATAAGGCCCAACACAATCCAGGAAGTGCCTGAAGATACCTTCTTGCCATCCACCCAGGAGCCACTAGACATGATTCTTCATGGTGTCCAAGTAGGACACCCCATCTCCCCGACTCTCCAAATCACACACAGACAGCCAAATACAAAAGTAAGAAAATGTACACTTCTGAGATCTCGGGAAAGGGAGCCACCACATTAAATCCTAACCAAGGAGAACGGTAGACGGAAGCCCCACAGGACACTCCAAACAGTCGGGAGCTTAGTCTCTGTGCTTATTCACATGCTAGGGCTTCCTCCACAATGTTTCCATGGCACCACCTCTCAACGTCATCATTGGTGGGCCTGTGATGATTGACAGGGAGATTGGCCATTCCTCTCAGGTAGGTCTACTGGTGGGAATCTGTCTGTTTCAAAAGCCCCACCTGAAGTAATGAAATCTCTACTCCTACTCCTGTCTTTCTATATCCGTGTCCATCCCTCAGTGCCTAGCTCTACTTCTTAGGTCTTTGCACAGATCTTTTGCTTTGTTTCTTGTCATCTTAGATTTTGGAAAGCATGCACATTCAGTTTACCCAGGCCTAGGGCAATTGAAGAAGGCTGAGCGCAGACGAATTGATGCTTTTGAACTGTGGGTGTTGGAGAAGACTCTTTGAGAGTACCTGGGACTGCAAGGAGATCCAACTCCAGTCCATTCTGAAGGAGATCAACCCTGGGATTTCTTTGGAAGGAATGATGCTAAAGCTGAAACTCCAGTTCTTTGGCCCACTCATGTGAAGACTTGACTCATTGGAAAAGACTCTGATGCTGGGAGGGGATTGGGGGCAGGAGGAGAAGGGGACGACAGAGGATGAGATGGCTGGATGGCATCACTGACTCGAACGTGAGTCTGGGTGAACTCCGGGAGTTGGTGATGGACAGGAGGCCTGGCGTGCTGCAATTCATGGGGTCGCAAAGAGTAGGACACGACTGAGCAACTGAACTGAACTGAAGGGCAATTACATCCCTCTCCAGGAAGCCATCCAAGCTTAACTCCTCCAGGCATAATGTGAGTTCTTCATATTAGATATGGACTGGAGATATACCAGAGCAGAGTTCAGGGGATTGGTTATGAGCTCTGGATCAAGAGAGACTGGGCTGGCACTTTGTGAAGGAGCCATGGTTTGCACTTGGAAATTTGGAAAGTCAGATCAGGTTGCAGATATTTTGGGAAGACCATGGAACACTGAACAACAAGCTACTCACAGAACATCTAGATAGGTACCCACCCTTCTCAGGATTTTCATATCCTTTCCTGCTTTTCTATCTGGAAAATCATGTCTTCCTTATAAGGCCTAGCATAAATCACTTACCTAACTCTTTCCTGAATTCATGTCCCCACCCCAACAAGAAGCATTATTTATCCTGTTGCTATAGAATAAACATAGGAGGACTTCATATCTCTGCTGCAAAGGTTGCGATACTTCAGTTATTAGAGTGGAGCTGGAAGCCCACTTCTTTCCCTGGAGCTGGTGTTGAAGATCTCTGCACCTGCTCTCAATTTGTGAGTTGTAACAAACAGGAAGGTGCAGCTCCCTAGGGCTTGACTACTTGAGTGTTTAACTCATCTACACTCTACAGAGTGTGCAGACCCCATAGCCCATGTTTCCTTTAGCTGGACTGCATGGTCACAATTGCACAGTCCTTCTAGGAAAGATGATCTAATCTAGCACTGTCCTTCCCATGGGGAAAGATCATGTAGGAGGGCGTTTGAAGGCTTCAATGGTGTACACTAGTGTTATGCAGCAGTCCATGGTGCTGCCCATACCCACTGTGATGGTCAGTTGTAATGTGCCAGCTTGCTGGTCATGGAACATCCAAATAAATCATTACTTTCTGGTGTAACTGTGAGGGTTGGTTTCTAGATGAGATGAGCATTTGAATTGGTGACTTAGTAGAAATAGAAGGCCTTCCCCACTGTGGGTGGGGCATCATCCCAAGGCCCCAAATGGAACAAAAGGCAGAAAAAGGAAGAATTCTTCCCCTTTTCCTATCTCATTGCTTTAGATAGAACATTTCTCCTCATTTCTTTTCCTCAACTAGGATTCACACCACCAGAACCCCTGATTCACAGCCTACAGACTGGGACAGAGTTACTCAACTGGCTTTCCTGGATTTACACCTTGCAGACAGGAGATTGTGGAATTTCTAAGCCTCCATAAATAGGGAACTACATTTCTCAAGGTAACCATCTTTGTATATATATATGTAGAAGTACCTATGTGTGTGTGTATGTACATAAACATATATTTATGGGGTGTAAAATGTCTCTTATTGGCTCTATTTCTTTGAATAACTCTGGATGATAAACCTGGAACAGGTTTATTGTTGTTAAACTTTGCTAACATAAGTCCTCAAAATAGAACTTGGAAGAAACAGCAAATCAAGTACTTGAAAACTATATCCAAACTATGGCTTCCAAACTAAGATACCAGAGAACAGCCAAATATTGGCCCAGAGGATTTTCTTTTCCATTGGAGATTAGCTGCTCTTTGTCAAGGCCAGAGAAAGCTATAGGTGAGCTCTCTAAACCTTGGGTTGTTGGGTGAGCCTTTGACAAAGAGCCTGAGGGCAGGAGAGTTGTTTCAGGCCTTCTGCAGTAATCTGTAAAGGTTGATTAATCCACATGGGGAGGGATGACAGGAAGATTGGGCTGTTGATATTAATCCTGTCTCAGGATCTGCCAAGTCTTCCCCATGTGTGAATTCAGCTTGTCCCTTGACTGGTATTAAACAAATGCATATATGCTGGACCCTCTCAAGCCCTAGCATGCAATGACCACTACCACACAGGTTCCTATCTTTCGTATCACCAGTGTCTCCTCAATCTGTGGTCACCATTTATTCCTTTTTTTTTGCATGTGTCACCATGGAACTTTGGGCTCCAGTTCCACAACCAGGGATGGAACCTGGACCCACAGCAGTTAAAGTGCTGAGTTTTAGCCGCTGGACCAATCAGGAAAGTCCTGCTAATTCATTCTTGTCTCATTTATTACTTCATTCCAAGTTCATGGTCTGTCTGCAGAAAATAATGTCTTCTTATCTACTGTGTGCAGTAGATGGGCTTGAGGTATACTGTTTGGATTCACACAATTACTAATCCTACCAGCTGAATATACTTCATTGTTTTTTTACCTCAGTATCCTAAGAAGTATAGTGAGTATGCTAATAAAAAACTATGTCAAAATGCTGCCATGATCTTTGGTGAGTACACCCAAAGCATTTAGTCCAGAGCCTAACAGTCCTGAATATTCATTGGAAGGACTGTTGATGAAGCTGAATGCCAATTCTTTAGCCACCTGATGCGAAGAGCTGACTCATTAGAAACAACCTGATGCTGGGAAAGATTGAATGCAGGAGGAGAAGGGGCCAACAGAGGATGAGATGGTTGGATGGCATCACTGACTCGATGGACATGAGTTTGAGTAAACTTCGGGAGTTTGTGATGGACAGGGAAGCCTGGCCTGCTGCAGTCTCTGGAGTGCAAAGTGTCAGACATGACTGAGTGACTGAACTGAACTGAACTAACACACATTTAGCTTCCAGATAAAGTTAACTAGGACTGTTGTTTTATCACCATGCAGGTCTCTGGTCAAATACACCCTGCTTTCTGAAGATTTATCATGCTAGCTTCACCAACAAGAGTCTACTTTCTCTGATTCTTTTCCTACTTAGCATTCATGTAACATAATCCACATCTTAGCAAATATTGGCCAGTTCACCACTTATTTTGTTCCACAACTATTACTTTCATCTATGCTGATGTTTCTGTTGACTTATTGACTTTTGCACATGTCTTCGTGTGTATGTCTTGTTCTTAAAATTTTTTGCCACCAGTTTTCAGTTCATCAGCTTAGTAGCTCATTTTTTCCTAATATAATATAATTATATAGAGCACAATATATATGAAGATTGAATAGCCCATAAGAAGACACTAAAATCGTACCTTTCATTAAGAGATCCCCAGTGATATTCCCCACTGAGATTGTCATAAACCCCACTGTCTACTAATTGCTTTGGCAGAAGGCACACAGTGGGTGGTATCTGATAGAGGAACTAGCAAAAATGTGAAGATTTGGTAGACTATATCAGGTCTGTCTGTCAAGAAAAGATGCAAAGGCTGAAATGTGTGTTGCCCGAGAGTTGATGGAGAATGTGTGAGAGAGAGAGGAGTTGGTTTAAAGGATTTAGGATGAGCAAGTGCACAGGGGCAGGAATGTGAAAGAAAATAGCCTTCTCAGCGAAGAACACATATTATGGCCTCATGGGAGAAGAGAGTTAATGATATAACCTGCAAAAGAAGAAGGGAAAACAGATAAGTGGCCCAAGGCAAAGAACCATGTGTTTGATGTGGTGAATTCCATTAAGATTCAATTTATTTACAAATCTACCATTTGGATGTCAGTGTGCAGAACAGATCAAAAGAGAGGGGTCAGAAGAAAAGGGAGACTGAGCACCCATGATTGCTTTGCTCCAAAATCATGTGAGCCTTGTGCATGCAGGAGCACACCATGGCTGCTGCCACGTGGAAAAGGGCCTGGCTGTGGATGCGGGAGTGGAAGGCAAGGACCATGGTATCACCAGAGAATCAGCATAGGCAACTGTCAACCGCATGTTAAACCAGGTCTAGCCTGTCAGGACCATCTTGAGCAGAGGAATGACAAGCTCCCTGGCCGCCCAAAAGCACTGCTTGAATCCAAGAGTCAGATGCATCTTGAGTTCCAGCAGCCATGTACGGAGGCCCCAGTTGATTGACAGCCTCTAGTGGAGGCCTCCAAAAGCCCCCGAGCCAGGCTCTAGCCTCTGCCCTCACCACCTCCCTGAGGGCTGGCCTCCAGATGTCCTGGGGGATCGACCTGCCTAGGCCATGCTTCTGGTACTTCTCTTTATGGGCCTGGCATGCCCCCAACTCCTGGCATCCCTTCCTAGGGTCAGGTGTGGGCCTGTGACCCACACACCTTGCCTTTCTGCCCAAATCTTGGATGCTCCTCCTTCTGCCAAGGGGTTAAGTGTCCACATTGAAGTAGTTTGCACCAGGGCTTCCACATGCACAGGCACACACACACACACGCACACACACACAGACACACACACACATTCTCAACTTTATATAATATGTGCAAACCTCCTACAAAGATGTCTCCCAAACTCGATCCACACATGAATGGAACGAAGGTACCTGTTTCCCTGCATTTTGAATGTTAGATTTTCCAACCATCATTGTATATCTTACAGGGAAAAGGCATGTCTTAATTTCTTTGGTTTGAAGCAGACTAAATAACATTTGAATGAAAATTATACCAGATATTCATTGCACTTCTGTAACGATCCTCTGTGGATTGCCTGATCAAGAACGTGGCCCATCTATCAGTTGGCCAGTGTGATGGTGTCCCTGGTAAACCCAGACTTGTGTCTGGTTTCTTTAGGGATGGCATTCTGGCTTACGATTGTAACCTTAACCTCTGAAGTTCAGCATAACTCTGGATCATTAGTGTCAGAGTTGCCACCCTCCTCCTTCCTTTCATGAGATGGTTTCTATGCTGCCACAACATAGGGCTAGACCAGGGTATGAAAATTGTCGTGGTTCATCTCGGGACTTGGTTCAGTCACTGAGAGTAAATCTACATCTGGAAGAGTAATGGCTGCCCTAAGTTGATCCAAATCACTTGTCCCAATCAGAAGAGAAACTCAGACCCCACATAGCAGGAAACAGACCTTCATGTCTGTGTCACTGTGGCTGGAGACCAGGATGAAACCGAAGCCCGAGTCCCTAGCCTGTATTTTTGGGAAACATGCTATGCTATGCTAAGTCACTTCAGTCGTGTCTGATTGTGCGACCTCATAGATAGCAGCCCACCAGGCTCCCCTGTCCCTGGGATTCTCCAGGCAAGAACAGTGGAGTGGGTTGCCATTTCCTTCTCCAATGCATGAAAGTGAAAAGGGAAAGTGAAGTCGCTCAGTCGTGTCCGACTCTAGCGACCCCATGGACTGCAGCCTACCAGGTTCCTCCATCCATGGGATTTTCCAGGCAAGAGTGCTGGAGTGGGGTGCCATTGCCTTCTCCATTGGGAAACATAGAGATGGAAAGATAGATCGCTGGAGGGATACAGAGACAGAAGTAAGAATGGGGAGGTGGGAGGAAGGCTGAGAGGACACCAGTGCTGGAAGTAAGGCACAGACTAGCCTGCATTTGCCTCTGTCTGGAGGAGACTTGTGCCCCAAGGTCTTCCAAGATACTAACAGTCTTTCCAGTCTGAGTCCACCCTTCCTCCAAGCCTCACCAGAATCCTTTTGTGCCAGGATATCCATCCAGAATGTCATGAGATGACCACCAGTCACTCCCAAATTCTTGAAAGAAAGGTGCTCCAAGCCTTTCAAGTCTTGGCGTTCCTAGGGTGGGGAAAAGAATCAGAACAAAAAGCAGAGAAGGAACCCAGAATGGGCAGGTCCCTACTCATCCCTTTTTCCTGTAAGCTTCCTCTCACCCACTCATTTATCTCCAAAGTGAGACCACATTCAAGGGAAAAGGAGAATAGAAGGTGGCAGGGACCCCCTGCTCTCTGTATGTGTATATGTGTCTGTGTGTGTGGAAGGGGCAGGTAAGCCTTAGCCATATATGAGATCCTTGACCTCCATCAAAATAACAAGTTCTACAGGTGCACCCCTGGTCCAGGAGTTATGTGCACTGCTACAGGAATGTGCCTGTGCACTGAGACCCTGCTTCTGAGTGCTAGGATATCCTGTGTTTCACATAGATGCCCTTGTATCATCACGTTTATCCCCACATCAATAGTTATGAGGGAGATACATACAGCTTGGGCCATAGAAAGCCCTCAATAAATGGAAAAAATTATGCTCACTCCTCTCAAGTCTTCCCCAGGTCCAAAATCCCTTGGTCTCATATATAACACAGAGTGGGTCCATTGATTAATTATTTAATTAATACCCACCAATCCTGTATTGGGAGTACAGGTGAGAAGTAGACCCACCCCCTCCAACATCCACATCTAAGCATGTTTCTCTCCTGCCTGCTGACTTGAACTTGCATAGCAAGTCGGGTAGCTCACATCTTAATCGATAAGTTCTTCTTTAACTGGAGTATGTCATAGTACTGGGACACAGAAAGAAATTCCAGCTATAATGAGAGTATAGAAGAACTTCTTCGACCTTCACATACTGAGGAAGCCCTCAGACAGGAGGTCACAAGTTGCAGCTTTAGGGACCCCTAGACCATGATGGCAAGATGTGTGTTGCTTACACCCGCAGTCTTGAAGATTTTTATGCAAAATCTGGGAGAGACCTGAGACCCAGCGGGCACATGTTCAATCAGCACAGACTGACAGTCTTGCTTTCTTTCCCCAGGAGGACAATGTTAATGAGTACAAGGTTTTATGACCGCCCTCTGCTCTCCCTGCCTCAGGTTGTCTGTGCACCCAACTTGTGCTGCTTCACTACAAGTTCACATGAGCCTTGCGCGTGCACGAGCCTGCCATGGCTGGTGGCCATGTGGAACAGGGCATGCCTGTGGATGTGCGCATGGAAGGCAAGGTCATTGGCTTTGCACAAGGAGAAGAATGGGCAGCCACAACCCCATGTTGGACCAGGTCAACACAAGTCTGGACCACCTGGAGGAGAGAAATGAGCACCTCCCTGGCCACCTCTCAGAGTGCTTGAACCTAACTGGTAAACACACCTTGAGTTCCAGCAGCTGCTCAGGGAGGCTGGAAGCAATTGGCAGTCCCTAGTGGAGCCCTCCAAGGGCCTGGAGCATGGCCTCAACCCTGCCTCCATGAGCCATGCTCTAGCCTGAGCCCTCACCACCTGACTTGGGGCTGGACTGCAGATGTCCTGGGGGATCTGCATGCCTAGGTCCTCCTTTTGGGACTTCCCTTAGCATGCCTGGCATAACCCCACCTCTTGGCATCCGTACCTCATGTCAGCTGTGGGCTTGTGACCCACCCAACTTGCCTGCCTGCAAAAGTTCTATGTTTATTAGGCAGATTAAAGTGTTATCTTAAAATTCTCTGAATTACTATTCCTGTACCATGTTGCCACTTGAATGGCCATTTCACAAAATTTGATCAGCATGCTCAGCTCTACAAAGGGTTTATAAATTTACTATTAGAAATTTTATACATTGTGTGCAAAATCTTCATTTAAAAAAAATTTATCTGTTTTTATTGATGGATATTTGCTTTATAGAATTTTGCTGTTTTCCATCAAACCTCACCTGGGATCAGCCACAGGTATTCATATATTCCCTCCCTTTTGAAACTCCCTCCTATCTCACTCCACATCCCACCCCTCTAGGTTGATAAAGAGCCCCTGTTTGAGTTTCCTGAGCCATACAGCAAATTCCCCTTGGCTATCTATTTTACATATGGTAATGTAAATTTACATGTTACTCTTTCCATACATCTCACCCGCTCATCCCTTTTGCCATGTCCATAAGTCTGTCTGTTTCTCCATTGTGGCCTTGTAAATAATTTCTTCAGTACTGTTTTTCTAGATTCTGTATATATATATATATGTTGGAATATGTTATTTATCTTTCCCTTTCTGACTCACTTCACTCTGTAAAATAGGTTCTACCTTCATTCACCTCATTAGAACTGACTCACATGTGTTCTTTTTTATGACTGGGTAATATTCCATTGTGTATATATACCACAACCTCTTTATCCATTCATCTGTGGATGGACATCTAGGTTTCTTCTATGTTCTAGTTACTGTAAATAGTGCTGCAAATTACAATGGGATACTTGCGTTTCTTTCAATTTTGGTTTCCTCTGGGTATATGCCTAGGAGTAGGATTGCTGGATCATCTGGGGGTTTTATTCCTAGTTTTTTTAAGGAATCTCCATACAGTCTCATCTATGGTGTCGCACAGAGTCAGACATGACTGAAGCGACTTAGCAGCAGCAGCAGCATACCATCTTCCCTAGTGGCTGTATCAATTTACATTCCCAGCAATAGTGCAAGAGTGCTCCCTTTTCCCCACATCCTTTCCAGCATTTATTTTTTGTAGACTTTTTGATGAGGGCCATTCTGACCAGTGTGAGGTGATATCTCACTGTAGTTTTGATTTGCACTTCTCTAATAATGAGCGATGTTGAGTACCTTTTCACGTGTTTGTTACCCATCTGTATGATGTCTTTGGAGAAGTGTCTGTTTAGGTGTTTTTCCCACTTTTGGATTGGGTTGTTTGTTTTTCTGGTATTGAGTTGCATGAGCTGCTTGTATATTTTGGAAATTAATCCTTTGTCAGTTGTTTCATTTGCTATTATTTTCTCCAATTCTGAGGGTTGTCTTTTCACTGTGCTTATAGTTTCCTTTGCTGTGTAAAAGCTTTTGTGTGTGTGTGTGTGTGTGTGTAAAAGCTTTTAAGTTTAATCGGTTCTAACTTCTTTACTCTTGTTTTTATTTCCATTACTCTAGGAGGTTGGTCACATAGAATGCTGCTTTAATTCATGTCATCACGTGTTCTGCCTATGTTTTCCTCTAAGAGTTTTATAGTTTCTGGTCTTACATTTAGGTCTTTAATCAATTTTGATTTTATCTTTGTGCATGGTGTTAGGAGCTGTTCTAATTTCATTCTTTTACATGTAGCTGTCCGGTTTTCTGAGGACCATTTATCAAAGAGGCTGTCTTTGTACCATTGTATATTCTTGCCTCCTTTCTCAAAAATAAGTTACCCATAGGTGCATGGTTTTATTTCTGGGCTTTCTATCTTTTTCCATTGGTCTATGTTTCTGTTTGTGCCAGTACCATACTGTCTTGATGACTGTAGCTTTGTAGTATAACCTGAAGTCAGGAGGCTTGATTCCTCCAGCTCCATTCTTCTTTCTCAAGACTGCTTTGGCTATTCAGGGTCTTTTGTGTTTCCACATGAATTGTGAAATTTTTTGTTCTAGTTCTGTGAAAAATGCCATTGGTAATTTGATAGGGATTGCATTAAATCTGTAGATTGCATTTGGCTGTATAGTCATTTTCACAATATTGAGTCTTCCTACCCAGGACATGGAGTATATCTCCATCTGTTTCTTTCTTTCATTAGTGTCTTATAGTTTTCTGTGTACGTTTCTTTTGTTTCCTTATGTGAGTTTATTCCTTGTTATTTAATTCTTTTTGTTGCAATGGTGAATGGGATTGATTCCTTAATTGCTCTTTCATTGTTAGTATATAGAAATGCAAGTGAGTACTGTGTATTGCTTTTGTATCCTGCCACATTGATAAATCTCTGATTAGCTCTAGTAATTTTCTCATACTATCTTTAGGGTTTTCTATGTACAGTATCATATCCTCTGCAAACAGTGAGAGCTTTACATCTTCTTTTCTGATCTGGATTCTTTTTATTTCTTTTTCTTCTCTGATTGCTGTAGATAGGACTTCCAGAACTATGTTCAAAAATAGTGGTGAATGTGGACACCCTTGTCTTGTTCCTTGTTAGGGGGAATGATTTCTGGTTTTCACCATAGACAATAATGTTTGCTGTAGGCTTATCATATATGGCCTTTCCTATGTTGAGGTAGGTTCGTTCTATGCCCATTTCTTGAAGAGTTTTAATAAAAAATAGGTGCTGAATTTTGTCAAAGGCTTTTTCTGCATCTATTGAGATGATCATGTGGTTTTGATCTTTCAATTTGTTAACATGGTGTATCACATTGATTGATTTCCATATATTGAAGAATCCTTGCTTCCCTGGAATAAACCCAACTTGATCATGGTGTATGAGGTTTTTGATGTGTTGCTGAATTCTGTTTGCTAAAATTTTGTTGAAGATTCTTGCATCTATGTTCATGAGTGATATTGGCCTGTAATATTCTTTTTCTGTGTGTTGTCTTTGTTTGGTTTTGGTATCAGGGTGATGGTGGCCTCATAGAATGAATTTGGAAGTGTTCCTTCCTTGGCAATTGTTTGAATAACTTTTAGAATGATAGGCATTAGCTCTTCTCTAAATGTTTGACAGAATTCTCCTGTGAAGCCATCTCATCATGGGCTTTTGCTTTTTGGGAGACTTTTGATCACAGATTCAATTCAGTGCTTGTAATTGGGTTGTTCATAATTTCTATTTCTTCCTGGTTCAGTTTTGGCAGATTGAACTTTTAAAAGAATATGCCCATTTCTTCCAGGATATCCATTTTATTTCCACATAGTTGTTCATAATAGTCTCTTATAACCCTTTGTATTTCTGCATTGTCTGTTTAACCGCTCCTTTTTCATTTCTAATTTTGTTCCTTTGATTATTCTCTCTTTTTTTTCCTTGAGGAATCTGGCTAAGGGTTTGTCAATTTAGTTTATCTTCTCAAAGAACCAGCTTTTAGTTTTATTAATCTTTAGTATTGTTTCTTTAATTTCTTTTTCATTTATTTCTGCTCAGATCTTTATAATTTCTTTCCTTCTACTAATTTTTGGCTTTTCCCCCTTCTTTTTCCAGTTGCTTTAGGTGTAAGGTTAGGTTGTGTATTCAATGTTTTTCTTGTTTCTTGAGGTAGGATTGTACTGCTATAAACTCCCATCTTAGAAGTCCTTTTGCTGCATCCCATAAGTTTTGAGTTGTCATGTTTTCATTGTCATTTGTTTGTAGAAATTTTTTTGATTTTCGTTTTGATTTCTTCAGAAACCTGTTGGTTATTTAGAAACGTGTTATTTAATCACAAACATGTGTTTGTGTTTCTTATAGGTTTTTTTTTCTTGCATTTTATATCTAGTCTCATAGTGTTGTGGTCAGAGAAGATGCTTGATAAAATTTCAATTTCCTTAAATTTATTGAGGTTTGATTTGTGACCCAAGATGTGGTCTATCCTGGAGAATGCTCCATGTGCACTCAAGAAGAAGGTGTATTCTTCTGAATTTGGATGGAATGCCTGAAGATGTCAATGAGATCTGTCTCATCTAATCTATCACTTTAGACTTGGGTTTCCTTATTAATTTTTTCTTTTGGTGATCTGTCCATTGGTTTGAGTGGGGTGTTAAAGTCTGTTACTATTATTGTGTTACTGTCAATTTCTCATTTTATGTCTGTTAGTGTTTGTCTCATATATTGAGGTGCTCCTATGTTGGGTGCATAGATATTTACAATTGTTATGTCTTTCTCTTGGATTGATCCTTTGATCATTATGTAGTGTTCTTCCTTGTCTCTTGTAATCTTTATTTTATGGTCTGTTTTATCTTAAATGAGGATTGTTACTCCAGCTTTCTTTTGCTTTCCATATGCATGCAATATACTTTTCCATCCTCTCTCTTTCAGTCTATAAGTGTCTTTAGGTCTAAAGTGTCTTGCTTATACACAGCATATATATGGGTCTTGTTTATGTGTCCATTCAGCCAGTCTGTGTCTTTTAGTTGGAGCATTTAATCCACTTACATTTAAGGTAATTATTGATATATATGTTCCTATTGCTGTATTCTTAATTATTTGGGGTTGATTTTGTAGATCTTTTTTCTTCTGCTGTATTTCTTGACTATATAAGTCCCTTTAACAGTTATCGTAAAGCTGGTTTGGTGGTACTGAATTCTCTTCACTTTTGCTTGTCTGAAAAGCTTTTGATTTCTCCATCAATTTTGAATGAGATCCTTGCTGGGTACCGTAATCTTGGTTGTAGATTTTTCCCTTTCAGTACTTTAAATATATCTTGCCATTCCATTCTGGCCTGCAGAGTTTCTGCTGAAAGATCATCTGTGACATGTATGGGGTTTCTCTTGTATGTTACTTGTTGCTTCTCCCTTGCTGCTTCCAATATTCTTCATTTGTGTTTAGACTTTGCTAGTTGGATTAGTATGTGTCTTGGCTTGTTTCTCCGTGGGTTTATCCTGTATGGGACTCTTTGTGCCTCTTGGACTTGATGGGCTATTTCCTTTTCCATGCTGGGGACATTTTCAAATATAATCTCTTCAAAAATTTTCTCATACCCTTTCTTTGCTTCTTCTTCTGTAACCCCTATAATTCAAATGTTGGTGCATTTAATATGGTCCCAGAGGTCTCTGAGACTGTCCTCAGATCTTTTTATTTTTTTTTCCTTTATTCTTCTCTTCAAAAGTTATTTCCAAAATTTGATCTTCCAGTTCAAGGATTCGTTATTCTGCTTCAGATATTCTGCTATTGATTCCATCTAGAGTATTTTTAACTTCAGTAATTGTGCTGTTTGTCTCTGTATTCTTATTGTTTAATTCTTCTAGGTCTTTGTTAACTGATTCTTGCATTTTCTCCATTTTGTTTTCAAGGTTTCTGATCATCTTTGATGATTATCATTATTATGAATGCTTTTTCAGGTAATTTTCCTATTTCTTCTTCAATTATTTGGACTTCTGTGTTTCTAGTTTATTACTTCACTTGTGCAGGATTTCTCTACCTTTTCACTTTTTTATAAGTTATTGTGTTTGAGGTCTCCTTTTCGCAGGCTTCAAGGAACGTCCAACCTTTCCTTGAAGAAGGTTGAATTTTTTCTTCCTTTTGGTTTCTGCCCTCCTAAGGTTGGTCCAGTGGTTTGTGTGAGTTTCGTATAGGGTGAGATTTGTGCTGAGATTTTGTTTGGTTGTTTGTTTTTGCTCTGATGGGCATGGCTGAGTAAGGTGGCATTTTTGTCTGACAATGATTGGGATAGTATTTTTGCTTTCTTTGTTGTTTAGATGAGGCATCCTGCACAGGGTGCTACTGGTGGTTGGGTGATGCCAGGTCTTGTAATCAAGTGGTTTCCTTTGTGTAAGTTCTCACTATTTGATACACCCTAGGGTTAGTTCTCTCGTAGTCTAGGGTCTTGGATTCAGTGCTCCCACTCCAAAGGCTCAGGGTTTGAACTCTGGTCAGGAATGAAGATTCCACAAGTGGTTTGTTATGGCATTAAGGGAGAGAAAAGCAAATATCCAAAAATGAGAAACCAAAGTTGAACTCCAGACAAATGGCAGTTACAAAATCAAGCAAATAATAATTAAAATGATGGACCATACACCTATACATAAACACCCATAAGCAAAGTGAAACCAGTCCAACAAAAACGCAGTACAGTAGATAGAGCTAGTGAACAAAGGATATAAAAAATATATTCATTTGTTAAGAACAAAACTAACTTAAGCACAAACTCAAAAACAAAACAAAAAATGGTGCCAAGTGGGGAATAAAGCAATGAAAACAAGCTAACAAATATGTTGAGAGGAAAGAAAAGGAAGAAAAGAAGGAAAGAATAGATATTTAAATTTAAATAGAGGTAGATGAAGATTTATATACATTAAAGATTAACTGCATGGGGAAAAAACAGTAGGAAAGGCAAATGAATGAATAAATGTTGAAAAATACAATAGGTTTTAAAAATTAAATTTAAAAAATGAGAAAAGAAGAAAAAAAGAGAAAAACTCCACAGAACAGCAAAAGCCCAACACAGAGGCAGAGGTTTATGACAACAATAAAAAATGTGACTGAGGAAAAAGAAAAAAATGTTCAAAAACTTAATTGGATTTCTTAGTGCCAATAAAATGGACAACTACAACAGAGGGGTGGAAAAAAGAAAAAATTCCAAAAGAATCTGTAGAATTCTACAAAAAATAAGAATAATAAATGTTTTTCTTGAATCACTGCTGTCAGAGTCCTTTCCCACGCTGGGTACCACACTCCGCCTTACCCTCCCTAGGATGCCCTCCAACACTGTGCTGATCTCTGGACTTGCCTGTGGGGGTTGCTTAGATTATAATCTGGTCCTACTCCCATGTGTTCTTGCCTCCAACGTCCACAGCTATCAGAGCTACTGTGTTTTCTTTTGTGGGAGCTCTCAATGTCCCTTTATAAATTCCATAGACACAGAGTCAGCTTAGTTGATCATGTGGATTTAATCGGCAGCTTGTACAGCTGGTGGGAAGGCATTGGTTCTTCTTCTTTAGCCACAGTGCCCCAGGGTTTCAACTGCAGTTTTATTTGCACCTCTACAGGTGGGTTGTCCACTGGGGTTTAGCTCCTGAGGCTGCCCTGAAGGGCTTGGGTTTGCCTGTTAGGTTCAGGTGTGGAAGTCAAGCAACTGCTTGGGTGACAGGGGTTCTGGTAGCACCAGGTACTCAGGGCTGGGAGGGTGGGGGGGTTGGCGGTTACAGCAGCAGGAAATACAGTTCTCTAGAAAGGTGTGACAAACAGTACTGGCCATTACACTCTGGTATTCTTGCCTGGACAACTCTGTGTCTGACAGAGAAGACTGGCAGGCCACAGTCTGCTGCTGCTGCTGCTGCTGCTAAGTCACTTCAGTCAGACAGAACAGAAGTGACCCTGCGCACATAAACACAAGATTTTTTTTTTTTTTTTTTGCCTCTAGCAGCTCTGTCCCAGTGAGAGCTGAACGTGAAGGTGGTGCAGCTGCTTGGCTTGCAGGGACCCTGACAGTGCCAAGTGTTCAGGGACACGCCTGCCTTCATAGCAGGAGTTATGACCCTATCAGAGTCTTTTTTTGAGCCTCTTGTACATGGTGATCAGGACTCTTTGGCCAGTCTTTCTCTGGAGATCTGCCCACTCAGGCACTTGGAGGGGGTCCCTTCGTTTTGATATTTTTTAAATCACCACTCAAAGGCAAAAACTTCAGCCACTTAGTTACTGGTTCAATTGTGTTCATTCATAATCTGGTAATGAGTGATATGTAGTGGCTAACTCCTAATACTCAAAGGACTGGAATCTATTAAAAATTGGACCAGGAACTTATTGTGTGCTTCCAGGTTTTTGTTCCCATTACTTCTGATGTTCTCCAGAACCACACCAGGCAACTGCTTGTTTCCTCACCCTCAGCCGGAATAGGAGATACACCCTCCCAACACACATGATATCCAGGTATGCATCTGGCATCCTAATGACATGGCCAGAAGGGTCACTTCTCCTAGGGAGCTGTCAGATTACCTATCATTCTTTTTACTTTAACGAGGGGAGAACTTCAGTTCCAGCCTGTAGACCCCTCCCCCTGCCACACACCACCTCTCATCAATGCCCAGATTACTGAGCCCAGAGTTCCACTCGGTATCTGGTGTAATACACACACAAAGCCACGTTATCATCGATCATGCCTGGAATCGTCACAAAGAATAACATGTATAACAGGACCTTTTCCATCATACACATTTTATTGAAAATCAATATTTTACAAATTTAAAACATTTTGAACAATCGACTGTTCCTATCTGACATGAGCGGAACAGTACATCTTTCACTTGCCAAGACTGGTGATATCAGCATACTAACTGAAACTGTCTGCAAACAAGGCCTCTGGTTATATTTCATACTGCAAGTGACCACAGAGAACTCGCCACAAGAACACAGGTATTGGTAAAATATGATCGAGCTGTAGGGTGAACAATGGATCCTACTTATTCTTTTTCCTTGAGGAACCATTGGATCAAGTTCAACTGAAGGAAGTTCCCCGTGGCCTGAGTTTGGCCCAGGGTGTGGCAGGCACAATTTGTGGGGGACAGACACCCGTGGGTACCTGGTATCTCATATAAGGGTATTGCAGGGGAAATACAGCAGGTACACAGGGGCAAAGACAGCTACAGCCTGGGGGTGTAGCCCTCTCAAGCAAGAGGAAAACAAGGTCTTCATCCTCCAATCGTCACATCTGATTTGGTAGTTTCCTGGACATCCAGGCTCATTGGTGCATGCCCGGAGGGAAACAAATGACCCCTATAAAGGACGGCTCATTGACAAGACCCACCTGACCTCATTTTTCCAACCAATGTGCAGAGTGTGTCCAGTGGAAGAGTGCTGAAAGCAAATGTGGGAAGATCTAACCACACACCTACACAAAAAGCTGACACACCTCATGATTCACATCATGCCCCTGATCTGCACAATGGCACAGAATTCTGACAGCAGGCAACTCTCAACTTCTGCCCCAGAGCCTACATTACCCATGGCCTTTGCAGAACAGATATCTGATTCAGGCCAGAAATACCTTACCATCCAGACCCAACAAATTCCATAACCTTTGCTTTAGAGCAGTCTGACAGAAGCTGGAGCCAACTCACACCCTGAACATCTCATTTTGAATGCCCCATGCAGCACTGAAGTCTGACTCACCAAAGCTAACTTAACATCTGGATCCAACATGTCCCATGACCCTTATTTTAGTGAAGTTTGACTCAGGCTAGAGTCTGCGTGGGCACAGGAGGGCCTAGAGGAGCTATCCCACATTGAAGGTCAGGAAGGGCGGCGGTGAGGAGATACCCCTCGTCCAAGGTAAGGAGCAATGGCTATGCTTTACTAGAGCAGCCGTGAAGAGATACCCCACGCCCAAGGTAAGAGAAACCCAAATAAGACAGTAGGTGTTGCAAGAGGACATCAGAGGGCAAACACACTGAAACCATACTCACAGAAAACTAGTCAATCTAATCACACTAGGACCACAGCCTTGTCTAACTCAATGAAACTAAGCCATGCCCGTGGGGCAACCCAAGATGGGCGGGTCATGGTGGAGACATTTGACAGAATGTGGTCCACTGGAGAAGGGAATGGCAAACCACTTCAGTATTCTTGCCTTGAGAACCCCATGAACAGTAGGAAAAGGCAAAATGATAGGATACTGAAAGAGAAACTCCCCAGGTCAGTAGGTACCTAATATGCTACTGGAGATCAGTGGAGAAATAACTCCAGAAAGAATGAAGGGATGGAGCCAAAGCAAAAACAATACCCATCTGTGGATGTGACTGGTGATAGAAGCAAGATCCGATGCTGTAAAGAGCAATATTGCATAGGAACCTGGAATGTCAGGTCCACGAATCAAGGCAAATTGGAAGTGGTCAAACAAGAGATGGCAAGAGTAAATACCAACATTCTAGGAATCAGCGAACTGAAATGGACTGGAATGGGTGAATTTAACTCAGATGACCATTATATCTACTACTGCGGGCAGGAATCCCTCAGAAGAAATGGAGTAGCCATCATGGTCAACAAACGAGTCCGAAATGCAGTACTTGGATGCAATCTCAAAAATGACAGAATGATCTCTGTTCGTTTCCGAGGCAAACCATTCAATATCACAGTAATCCAAGTCTATGCCCCAAACAGTAATGCTGAAGAAGCTGAAGTTGAACGGTTCTATGAAGACCTATAAGACCTTTTAGAACTAACACCCCCAAAAGATGTCCTTTTCATTATAGGGGACTGGAATGCAAAAGTAGGAAGTCAAGAAACACCTGGAGTAACAGGCAAATTTGGCCTTGGAATACGGAATGAAGCAGGGCAAAGACTAATAGAGTTTTGCCAAGAAAATGCACTGGTCATAACAAACACCCTCTTCCAACAACACAAGAGAAGACTCTATACATGGACATCACCAGATGGTCAACACTGAAATCAGATTGATTATATTCTTTGCAGCCAAAGATGGAGAAGCTCTATACAGTCAGCAAAAACAAGACCAGGAGCTGACTGTGGCTCAGACCATGAACTCCTTATTGCCAAATTCAGACTTAAATTAAAGAAAGTAGGGAAAACCACTAGACCATTCAGGTATGACCTAAATCAAATCCCTTATGATTATACAGTGGAAGTGAGAAATAGATTTAAGGGCCTAGATCTGATAGATAGAGTGCCTGATGAACTATGGAATGAGGTTCGTGACATTGTACAGGAGACGGGGATCAAGACCATCCCCATAGAAAAGAAATGCAAAAAAGCAAAATGGCTGTCTGGGGAGGCCTTACAAATAGCTGTGAAGAGAAGAGAAGCGAAAAGCAAAGGAGAAAAGGTAAGATATAAACATCTGAATGCAGAGGTCCAAAGAATAGCAAGAAGAGATAAGAAAGCCTTCTTCAGCGATCAATGCAAAGAAATAGAGGAAAACAACAGAATGGGAAAGACTAGGGATCTCTTCAAGAAAATCAGAGATACCAAAGGAACATTTCATGCAAAGATGGGCTCGATAAAGGACAGAAATGGTATGGACCTAACAGAAGCAGAAGATATTAAGAAGAGATGGCAAGAATACACAGAAGAACTGTACAAAAAAGATCTTCACGACCCAGATAATTACGATGGTGTGATCACTCATCTAGAGCCAGACATCCTGGAATGTGAAGTCAAGTGGGCCTTAGAAAGCATCACTATGAACAAAGCTAGTGGAGGTGATGGAATTCCAGTTGAGCTATTCCAAATCCTGAAAGATGATGCTGTGAAAGTGCTGCTCTCAATATGCCAGCCAATTTGGAAAACTCAGCAGTGGCCACAGGACTGGAAAAGGTCCGTTTTCATTCCAATCCCAAAGAAAGGCAATGCCAAAGAATACTCAAACTACCACACAATTGCACTCATCTCACATGCTAGTAAAGTAATGCTCAAAATTCTCCAAGCCAGGCTTCAGCAATATGTGAACCGTGAACTTCCTGATGTTCAAGCTGGTTTTAGAAAAGGCAGAGGAACCAGAGATCAAATTGCCAACATCTGCTGGATCATAGAAAAAGCAAGAGAGTTCCAGCAAAACATCTATTTCTGCTTTATTGACTATGCCAAAGCCTTTGACTGTGTGTATCACAATCAACTGTGGAAAATTCTGAAGAGATGGGAATACCAGACCACCTGATCTGCCTCTTGAGAAATCTGTATGCAGGTCAGGAAGCAACAGTTAGAACTGGACATGGAACAACAGACTGGTTCCAAATAGGAAAAGGAGTACGTCAAGGCTGTATATTGTCACCCTGTTTATTTAACTTATATGCAGACTACATCATGAGAAACGCTGGACTGGAAGAAACACAAACTGGAATCAAGATTGCCAGGAGAAATATCAATAACCTCAGATATACAGATGACACCACACTTATGGCAGAAAGTGAAGCGGAACTCAAAAGCCTCTTGATGAAAATGAAAGTGGAGAGTGAAACAGTTGGCTTAACGCTCAACATTCAGAAAACGAAGATCATGGCATCTGGTCCCACCACTTCATGGGAAATAGATGGGGAAACAGTGGAAACAGTGTCAGACTTTATTTTTCTGGGCTCCAAAATCACTACAGTTGGTGACTGCAGCCATGAAATTAAAAGATGCTTACTCCTTGGAAGAAAAGTTATGACCAACCTAGAGAGCATATTCAAAAGCAGAGACATCACTTTGCCAACAAAGTTCTGTCTAGTCAAGGCTATGGTTTTTCCTGTGATCGTGTATAGATGTGAGAGTTGGACTGTGAAGAAGGCTGAGCGCTGAAGAATTGATGATTTTGAACTGTGGTGTTGGAGAAGACTCTTGAGAGTCCCTTGGACTGCAAGGAGATCCAACCAGTCATTCTGAAGGAGATCAGCCCTGGGATTTATTTGGAAGGACTGATGCTAAAGCTGAAACTCCAGTACTTTGGCCACCTCATGTGAAGAGTTGACTCATTGGAAAAGACTCTGATGCTGGAGGATTGGGGGGCAGGAGGAGAAGGGGATGACAGAGGATGAGATGGCTGGATGGCATCACTGACTCGATGGACGTGAATCTCAGGAACTCCGGGAGTTGGTGATGGACAGGGAGGCCTGGTGTGCTGCGATTCATGGGGTCGCAAAGAGTTGGACAGGACTGTGGCGACCTGATCTGATCTGACCTGAGTGTCAACTGATGCCCTGAACTCCACGTTTCCTATGTCGTTTGTGGCACAGAAATCTGACTCAGGCCAAAGGAAACTTAACTCCCAGACCTAACATTTCCCATGATCCTTGCTTTAGAATTCTGACTCAGGTCATTGCCAACTTACACCCTGAACCCCACATGTCCTATGTCCCTTTGAGAGGGTAGCAGGCAGGAAGGAAAGGGGTCTCCAAATGGAGGAAATAGGTTGCAAGTGCCAGATGTTTTTTTCTCTCTCCCTTAAGTGGCAGGAGGAAACAAACTACAAGTGTCAGATTTTTTCCCCTTCCCTAAACAAACTCACAAGTGGTTTCATTGAAATTTCTGTGTTGTCATAACAACATCTGGTTCTACCTGAACTTAGCTTTTATCAAACCCTGAGCTAACCAATGGTGTTTTTCTTATGGAAATGTTTTTTCTGAAGCTATGTTAATGAACTATGTATTTTACCCTAGACTCTGTCTTTTTTTTAAGTTCCTTCTGCCTAAAACTCAGAAGGGACTTGACAAGCCAGGATGTTTTACTCATGCAAATATTCTTTTAAGCTATGTTCAAGGAGACTATTTCTTTGCTGGGAAACTACCTTCTTCAAGATTCATGTCAATGGTTTTATGGCCCGGGACAAGTCACCTGTGCCAATGCTCTCTCAAATGCATGGTGTGGGTGAGGAGCCTGGTGCCAGTCTCTGAGTTTTGAGACATTTCCCTTTCTCTAATTAGCAGCATGCTGGTAGCGATATAACTTCCCACTAAAGACTAGCATGGGGACACTCTTTCTGCCCCCTTCTATGTCTACATCAGAGCTTACACTATCTCTTCCATACTTTAATAAAACTTTATTACACAGGGACTCTCTCTCCGCGTGCATGCGCGCGCTCTCTCTCTTTCTCTCTCTCTCTTTCTC
The DNA here is from genome assembly GCF_002263795.3 of Bos taurus. Lineage (NCBI taxonomy): Eukaryota > Metazoa > Chordata > Mammalia > Artiodactyla > Bovidae > Bos > Bos taurus. The sequence goes on along the minus strand of NC_037357.1, from coordinate 19,318,468 downwards.
CCTCCCACCACTTCTCTACTCTCTTCTCTTCGAGTCTTGGATTCTCCCTCCTATCTTATAATAAAATAGAGCTGTAACACTGATTTGCCTAAGAGCTGTAGCACGTTGTCCAAGACCTGAGAGCTGTGATGCGCCGAGGGCTTTATTGTCCGTTGCTCCAAATCTTTGTTGTGACGAGACAAAGAACCGAGGAACATACACTCGCGTGACATTTATGGTGCCCGTGACTCGGGTTTATACCTGGCTGAAACAACACTTTTATTTTCTTTCTTATTAATTTTTTCTAAGTTTTTTTTTTCTTTTTATATTAAAAAAAAAAAAAAAACTTATTAACACAAATACTCTGAGTGATCAGGCCTCATCCACTGCACCCCGACTTGAATTGCCTCTCCGTCACGAGCGCCAAGGAACCCTGCATTCTTTCCTGCTCAACAACAACCCTGTCACCTTGGGGCACACAAAGCACTGAATACAGGGCCAAGTGTTACCTACCACACTGCGAACCGCAATATTTCAAATGACCCATGCTTTAGAAAAAGTCCTGCATCGCGGACCAAGAATCAATTGATGGCCCTGAACCCCAATTTCCAGGCTATTTGTGCATACAATTTGACTCAGGCCAGAGCTAAATTTACCACCCAGACCAACATTTTTCCATGTTTCTTGGTGGCAGCAGAAGGTTTTGGACTCAGGCCGAAGCAACTTTATCACCCATGATGCAACATTGTGCATGCTCCTTGCAGCAGAGAAGCCTGACTCAGGCAAGAGCCTAATTTTAATACCTGGACCCAACATTTCAGATGACCCTCGCTTTAGTGAAGTCTGACCAAGGCCAGAGCTGACTTACTACCCTGACCAAACATTTCCAATGCCCTTTGTGGCACAGACGTTTGAATCGGGCCAGAGCATACTTACTACCCGGACCCAACATTTCCCATGACCCTTGCTTTAGAAAAGTCTGACTCAGGCCAGAGCCACCATAGGCCCGAAACCCCACATTTCCTAGGCTATTTGCAACACAAAGTCTGTCTCAGGCCAGTGCTAACTTACCGATTGGACCCAATATTTCCCATGTCTGTTGGCCCAGGGAAGTCTGACTCTGATAAGAGTCATTTGATACTCAGGACCCAACATTTCCCATATCTCTTTGAGACAAAAACATCTGCCTCAGGCTAGAGCCAACTTTCTCCCCAGGCCCATTATTTCCCATGACTCTCTGTGACACAGAATTCTGACTCAGGCTAGTGCCAACTTACCACCCAGATCCAACTTTCTACAAGCCCCATTAGACACAGAATTCTGACAACAGGCCACAGCCAAGGTTTGCCCTGAGCCAGCATTCACCATGCCCACATGCTGCCATTGCAACTCTGGGCCGTCTTTAAGACTTTCGCAAGGCACCTGTGATGTGTGAGCTTTGAAGGAAGTAGTGTCTGGCTGGTATATCAGTAGAATATACCAAGAATAGCTGCTGACTTTCAGTTGTCTCTTTATGGTGCACAGGGATATCTCAGCAGGAGAGGTGAGCACAACGGTGTACAATCAACTTCAGTGGGCGCCTCCCAGGAGACTCCCTCCCTCTTCTAGGTCACAGTATACAAAGGGCAGTGGCCTCCTTTCCTCAGCTGCTTTTCACAGCCTAAGGCAGTGTACAGACTGAAGCAGGAACACAAGAATTTTTCTAACATTGACATCCAAAAGTCTGGGGAATTCTCTAAAGTAGGGTAAAGCCCCCATTATTAAAGTCTCTCCCATGCCTGAAGGCAATTCTCATGTATCAGTCAATGAACATCATCAAGGATGTTCATTTTATCATTGGTCCTCATGCTCTGCCGATCCCAGGCAGGGACACAGATGTGGAAGGGGAAGAAAACACTTCTTTGAATATAAGAAGCTTCTCGTAACTTTCAGACCACAGTGCCTTGTCCTTAATCATTATCAGCAACTGCATCTAGTGATGCTCTTCCCCATCGTCTGCCCACCCGCAACCCGCAGGCCTCTGAAGGAAGGACCATGGTCTATATGCCATTCCACCTTTCCTGATCAGAGTGGCTCCTGCCCTGGTGTGACCCTGTAACCTCTATAAGCCTCTCTGTAAAGAAGAGACAATCAAACTGGCTGGCCAATCAGCCACGAAATCCATTTAGTTCAACATGTATTCTCCCCAATTTGGGGAGCATTTTCTTTACCAGTTGTTTCTACTACTGTAAAAATACATTGTGTCAACCCCAGATAGCCATATTGACTGGAAATGAAGAGGAGATGGAAGTGTTGGTAACCACTGCCTTTTTAAGCAAGAAAATGTTACTTAAGAAGGCTTCTCGCAGCTTAGTTATTAACATCACAAGATATGGGGCCAACTAAACCCAGCTCTAACACCCCTCTACACCATTTGCCAAAGGAGAAGGGCTCTGTTACCATGGCAATGTAAGGATCCATTCTGTACTATGAATGTCCCCTGCCAAATAGAGCATTATCTATTTCTTACAATTCAGTTCAATTTAGCCATTCAGTCATGTCCGATACATTGTGACCCCATGGACTGCAGCATGAAAGACCTCCCTGTTCATCACCTACTCCTGGAGTTTACACAAACTCATGTCCATTGATTTAGTGATCCCATCTAACCATCTCATCTTCTGTCATCCCCTTCTCTGCCTGCCTTAAATCTTTCCCAGAATCAGGGTCTTTCCAATGAGTCAGTTCTTTGCATCAGGTGGCCAAAGTAGTGGAGTTTCAGCTTCACCATCTGTCCTTCCTATGAATATTCAGGGCTGATTTCCTTTAGGATGGACTAGTTGGATCTCCTTGCTGTCAAAAGTCTCTGAAGAATCTTCTCCAACAACACAGTGCAAAAGCATGATTTCTTCAGCACTCAGCTTTCTTTATAATCCAACTCTCACATCCATATGTGACTACTGCAAAAACTATAGCTTTGACTAGACAGACCTTTGTTGGGAAAGGAACGTTTCTGCTTTTTAATAAGATGTCTAGGTTGGTCATACATTTTCTTCCAAGGAGCAAGTGTATATTAATTTCATGGCTGCAGTCACCATCTGCAGTGATTTTGGAGCCCCCCAAAATAAAGTCTGTCACTGTTTCCACTCTTTCTCCATATATTTGCCATGAAGTGACTGGACCAGATGCCATGATCTTAGTTTTCTGAATGTTGAGTTTTAAGCCAACTTTTTCACTCTCCTCTTCCACTTTCATCAACAGGCTCTTTATTTCTTCACTTTCTGTCATAAGGGTGGTGTCTTCTGCATATCTGAGGTTATTGGTATTTCTCATGGCAATCTTGATTCCAGCTTGTGCTTCATCCAGTCCATCATTTCTCATGATGTACTCTGCATACCAGTTAAATAAGCAGGGTGACAATATATAGCCTTGATGTACTCCTTTTCCTATTTGGAACCAGTCTGTTGTTCCATGTCCAGTTCTAACTGTTGCTTCTTGATCTGCATACAGATTTCTCAAGAGTCAGGTCAGGTGGTCTGGTATTCCCATCAGCTGAATAATTTTCATATCTCTTGAATAATCTCTTGAATAATTTTACATAGTTTGTTGTGATCCACACAGTCAAAGGCTTTGGCATAGTCAATAAAGTACAAGTTGTTGTTTTTCTGGAACTTTCTTGCTTTTTCAATGATCCAAAGGATATTGGCCATTTGATCTCTGGTTCATTTGCCTTTACTAAATCCAGTTTGAACATCTGGAAGCTCATGGTTCACGTACTGTTGAAGCCTGGCTTGGAGAATTTTGAGCATTACTTTGCTAGCTTTTGAGATGAGTGCAATTGTGTGGTACTTTAAGCATTTTTTTGGAATTACCTTTCTTTGGGATTGGAATAAAAACTGATCTTTTTGAGTATTGTTGCCAATGCTGAGTTTTCCAAATGTTCTGGCATTTTGTGTGTAGCACTTTCACAGCATCACCTTTTAGGATTTGAAACAGCTCAGCTGGAATTCCATCACCTCCACTAGCTTTGTTCGTAGTGATGCTTCCTAGGCCCTCTTGACTTTGCATTCCAGGATGTCTGGCTCCAGTGGCATGATGATAACACCATCATGATTATCTAGGTTGTGAAGATCTTTTTTGTATAGTTCTTCTGTGTATTCTTGCCACCTCTTCTTAATATCTTCTCCTTCTGTTAGGTCCAAACCGTTTCTGTTCTTTATTGTGACCATCTTTGCATGAAAAGTTCCCTTGGTATCTCTAATTTTCTTGAAGAGATCTCTAGTCTTTCCCATTCTATTGTTTTCCTTTCTTTGTATTGATCACTGAGGAAAGCTTTCTTATATCTCCCTGCTATTCTTTGGAACTCCACGTTTAAGTGGTTGTGTCTCTTCCTTTCTCCTTTGTCTTTTGATTCTTTTCTTTTCACAGTTGTTTGTAAGGCCTCCTCAGACAACCATTTTACCTGTTTGCCTTTCTTTGTCTTGGGGATGGTCTTGATCATTGCCTCCTGTACAATGTCACGAACCTCTATCCATAGTTCTTCAGGCACTCTATCAGATCTAATCCCTTGATTCTATTTGTCACTTCCACTGTAGAGTTGTAAGGGATATGATTTAGGTCATACTTTAATGGTCTAGTGGTTTTCCCTACTTTCTTCAATTTAAGTCTGAATTTGGCAACAAGGAGTTCAAGATCTGAGCCATAGTCAGCCCTGGTGTTGTTTTTTGTGACTGTATAGAGCTTCTCCATATTTAGCTGCAAAGAATACAATAAATCTGACTTCAGTATTGACCATCTGGTGATGTCTCTGTGTAGTTTTCTCTTGTGTTCTTGGAAGTGGGTATCTGCTACGACCAGTGCATTCTCTTGGAAAAACCCTGTTAGCTTTTGTTCTGCTTCATTCTGTACTCCAATGCTAAATTTGCCAGTCACTCCAGGTATTTCTTGATTTCCTACTTTTGCATTTTAGTCCCCTATAATGAAAAGGACATCTTTTTTGGGTGTTATTTCTAGAAGGTGGTATATATATTCATAGAACTGTTCAACTTCAGCTTGTTCAGCATTATTGTTTGGGGTTTAAACTTGGATTACTGTGATATTGAATGGTTTGCCTTGGAAATGAACAGAGATCATTCTGTCGTTTTTGAAACTGCATCCAAGTAATGCATTTCGGGCTCTTTTGTTGACTCTGATGGCTACCCCAATTCTTCTAAGGTATTCTTGCCCACAGTAGTAGATATAATGGACAATGGATTAAATTCCAGGCCATTCACCCATTCCAGACAGTTTTAGTTAGCTGATTCCTAAAATGTCGATGTTCATACATGCCATCTCCTGTTTGACCACTTCCAATTTGCCTTGATTCATGGACCTAACATTCCAGGTTCGTATGCAATACTGCTCTTCACAGCATCGGATTTTACTTCTATCACCAGTCACGTACACAACTGGGTGTTGTTTTTGCTTTTTCTTCGTCTCTTCATTCTTTCTGGAGTAAGTTCTCCACTGATCTTCAGTGGCATATAGGGCACCTACCGACCTGGGGAGTTCATCTTTTAGTGTCTTATCTTTTTGTCCTTTTGTATTGTTCATGGGGTTCTCAAGGAAAGAATACTGAAGTGGTTTGCTATTCCTTTCTCCAGTGGACCACGTTTTGTCAGAAATCACCATGAACCATCGTCTTGGGTGGCGCAACACAGCATGGCTCATAGTTTCATTGAGTTAAAAAAGGCGATCAGATTGGTTGGTTTTCTGTGATTGTGGTTTTCAGTCTGTCTGCACTCTGATGGAGAAAGATAAGAGGCTTATGGAAGCTCCCTGATGGGACTGACTAAGGGGGAAACTGGGTATTTTTTTTTTTTTTTTTGATCGGCAGGGCCATGCTCAGTAAATCTTTAATCCAATTATCTGTTGAAGGGTGGGGCTGTGTTCCCTCCCTGCATGGGACCTTTTGAAGGAGGTCACCATTATCTTCTTGGCAAAATTCTATTAGACTTCGCCCTGCTTCATTCCCTATTCCAAGGCCAAATATGCCTGATACTCTAGGTGTTTCTTGACTTCCTACTTTTGCATTCCAGTCCCCTATAATGAAAAGGACATCTTTTTTGGGTGTTAGTTCTAAAAGGTCTTGTAGGTCTTCACAGAACCATTCAACTTCAGCTTCTTCAGCATTACTGTTTGGGGCATAGACTTGGATTACTGTGATATTGAATGGTTTGCCTCGGAAACAAACAGAGATCATTCTGTTGTTTTTAAGACTGCATCCAAGTACTGCATTTTGGACTCTTTTGTTGATCA